>NC_140251.1:23471720-24004220 GCF_949987555.1 Borostomias antarcticus
ACTGTTCTATTATAACAAGGTTATAACTGTTCTATTATAACAAGATAACTTATATTATAACTGTTCTATTATAACAAGGTTATAACTATTCTATCATAACAAGGTGATAACTGTTCTATTGTAACAAGGTTATACATGTTCTATTATAACAAGGTTATAACTTCTATTATAATAAGGTAACTGTACTATTATAACAAGGTTGTGCATAGTGAAGTAACCCTAACCCTAACCCTATTATAACAAGGTTGTGCATAGTGAAGGACAAAGTAGCAAAAAAAGATGAGAATCCGTTTTTCGGTTCGGGATTTTTCCTCCTGGTTTCATGTCTGTGTTGGTCACAGCCCTGGCCTCACTAACCGTCCCTCTTCTCTGTCATTCCCTAGATGAAGATGAGGATGATGATGACGAAGAAGATTTTGAGGATGACGATGAATGGGACGACTAGCTAAATGTCTTCTCGCTTGTCACAGCATCATACTAAAACTGTTCTTAAAAAAATCTTCCAAAACCCAACTAAAATTGTAATGTAAATGTTGTATGAATTCTCTGTATATTTATTGTTGCCTTTTTTGCTTTCATTTTTATTCATCTGTGCAATACCTTATTCATTTCATCTGTACAGTTTACAGAAACACGCCCCTTCAGACGGTCTGTCATAGACTTCACTGGACACTGTTAAAAGCATCACATAGAGAAGACACTGTTAAAAGCATCACATAGAGAAGTCATAGACTCATCACCAGACATACTGGATGATGTCACAACGTTCAGGTGATGACTGGTGACGTAGCCAGACTAGATGACCTGGTTACATTGTGACACCTCAGTTGAAGGTGACCAGTCATGGGGGTTAATAACATGCCTCGCTGGTCCGTTATTACAGCGGATGGATGGAGCTCTGACCAGCTGAGCCATGCTCCTGACCAGCTGAGCCACGCTCCTGACCAGCTGAGCCATGCTCCTGACCAGCTGAGCCACGCTCCTGACCAGCTGAGCCATGCTCCTGACCAGCTGAGCCACGCTCCTGACCAGCTGAGCCATGCTCCTGACCAGCTGAGCCATGCTCCTGACCAGCTGAGCCATGCTGAGCCATGCTCCTGACCAGCTGAGCCACGCTCCTGACCAGCTGAGCCACGCTCCTGACCAGCTGAGCCATGCTCCTGACCAGCTGAGCCATGCTCCTGACCAGCTGAGCCACGCTCCTGACCAGCTGAGCCACGCTCCTGACCAGCTGAGCCATGCTCCTGACCAGCTGAGCCACGCTCCTGACCAGCTGAGCCATGCTCCTGACCAGCTGAGCCACGCTCCTGACCAGCTGAGCCATGCTCCTGACCAGCTGAGCCATGCTCCTGACCAGCTGAGCCATGCTCCTGACCAGCTGAGCCATGCTCCTGACCAGCTGAGCCATGCTCCTGACCAGCTGAGCCATGCTCCTGACCAGCTGAGCCACGCTCCTGACCAGCTGAGCCATGCTCCTGACCAGCTGAGCCACGCTCCTGACCAGCTGAGCCATGCTCCTGACCAGCTGAGCCATGCTCCTGACCAGCTGAGCCATGCTCCTGACCAGCTGAGCCATGCTCCTGACCAGCTGAGCCATGCTCCTGACCAGCTGAGCCATGCTCCTGACCGGTGAGCGCAGCTCTAGAACGTGCGCTATCCCCAGGTTAACGTGCGCTATCCCCAGGTTAACAGTGTGTTATTGTTGGGATATATTTTTATTAGCGTGTTCATTTGAATTCCCTCGTCCATGAAACCAGGACACGTTCATAACTGACAGGCGGGATCCTTTTGTGTTGTAATTGTTGGTTGATGCAAGATAACACTATTTTCTTACCCTACTTTTTTTCTGTACCTTCATTTTTCTTATTAAGATCTTAGTTTAGGAAGTTATTTTTCCATGAGAAGTCCAGCTCCCAGAGTGTGAAGCCCAAGCAGCTTGTGTAAGTGTACTCACAGGATATGTTTTCAAGGTTGTGACTTTTTTTTTTTTTTGCACAAATTGAGTATTGAATTCAGCGCATGGTCGGCGCTGTGTTGTGTGTTCTGAACGGGATGCATGAGCAAACTGTTCATCAGCAGCTTGGTTAGTGGAAGCAGCACTTTCATTGGCCAGAGACATGATTGAACCTGCATTGGCCCCTCCCACTGTGGGATCCAGACATCCTTCCTGTCCCTCACTTCCTGAGGAGGTTCAGATAAACGCTAAAACACGCACACATTCAAATTAACACTAAAACACACACTCACATTCAAATAAACACTAAAACACATTCAAATAAACACTAAAACACATTCAAAAAAACACAAACTCACATTCAAATAAACACAAACACATTCAAAAAAACACTAAAACACACATTCAAATATACACTAAAACACACATTCAAATAAACACAAACACACATTCAAATAAACACAAACACACATTCAAATAAACACTAAAACACACATTCAAATAAACACAAACACACATTCAAATAAACACAAAAACACACATTCAAATAAACACTAAAACACACATTCAAATAAACACTAAAACACACATTCAAATAAACACAAACACACACGCACATACTCGCATATTGGTGTTCATGGGTGTTCAACTGTTCAAACACAGTTATTTGTGTTTTGTGATGGTCTTTCTGTTCCATGTTTTTTGGGTGAATCTGGTCTGAACTCCTCTGCCTGCAGAGTTGAGGCATCTTGGCCGTCTGGGCCTCGCGTACGGAGCGTGAGCGCCACCCGCTGGCCTGTTACTGTTACTGCTCATATTCAGATGCACATTTACTAATATCTCCTCATCTCCCGCTTAATGAACCATTACTTTTATGCAATGAATCTGTAAATGCCTCCGTACAAAAGCAAATAATGAACCAAATTGGCATTTGCAAGAAGCTTCTTAAGAGGTTTTGGTTTGTCAAGTTTGAAAATGCTTTGAGATGAGGATGAGGAGGATGAGGATGCCTGTGATGCTCATAAACCAGTACTGAGACGACTCGATGCTGTTTTAACTGGATTGTCTGTCTGATTTTGTACCATCCTCCACACAGGCTGTTGCTGCATTAAGAAACCATGATACTGACATCAAACCTGTGAAATGGGTTGGAAAAAAGCAATGAAAATACTAAATTGTATACTTAAATAAATGTTACTATTTACAGAGATCCTGTCATGTGTCCATCTGTCAAAGGGAAGGGTGTGTAAATCTGGCATATTTACATTTGATTCTAAATGTTCATTAATATGCACTGTCCCTATTTAAATAAATAAAACGTACAAATCGATGAAAATACATTCCCCTCCAAAGAATGTGATCCAGAATGTCATGTTTCTGAGCAAAGTGTTCAGAAATGATTTAAATGCCAATAGTTCTTCTCAAAGTGTGTGGATTGACGGTGCAAATATGTTCTTCTCAAAGCGTGTGGATTAACAGGGTGCAAATATGTTCTTCTCAAAGCGTGTGGATTGACGGTGCAAATAGGAACTTTACTTCTAGGGATGTTTTCAGTGAAGTGTTGCTACTGTGTTGGAAGTGAAGACTTCATAGCAGAGTTGTGTTCTTGGCCGACTCCTGCGCCTCCTCTGGGCTGTCAGACATGGCGACTCCTGCGCCTCCTCTGGGCTGTCAGACATGGCGACTCCTGCGCCTCCTCTGGGCTGTCAGACATGGCGACTCCTGCGCCTCCTCTGGGCTGTCAGACATGGCGGCTCCTGCGCCTCCTCTGGGCTGTCAGACATGGCGGCTCCTGCGCCTCCTCTGGGCTGTCAGACATGGCGACTCCTGCGCCTCCTCTGGGCTGTCAGACATGGCGACTCCTGCGCCTCCTCTGGGCTGTCAGACATGGCGACTCCTGCGCCTCCTCTGGGCTGTCAGACATGGCGGCTCCTGCGCCTCCTCTGGGCTGTCAGACATGGCGACTCCTGCGCCTCCTCTGGGCTGTCAGACATGGCGGCTCCTGCGCCTCCTCTGGGCTGTCAGACATGGCGGCTCCTGTCACAACATGTCACTGCTCCTCTGGTGTTCCATTTTACTCCCAGAAAAGGAGTCTTTTTCCACAAAATTAAAAACGTCCATAGATGACATTTCTCTAGCACAGTGGTTCTTAACCTTGTTGGAGGTACTGAACCCCACCAGTTTCATATGCGCATTCACCGAACCCTTCTTAATTGGAAAAATAAAATATGATTTTTTCAAATTCAAAACATAGGTATATATTTTACTGGTGCACGAAATGAACCGTGCATCAACATCACTGTGTTCAAAGAACAAAACCATCAAAACATGATTTTCACACAAAAACAAAAACATAATAATGAATATTTACTGCAAATCAGTGTGACTTCTGCTGTTGCCTTTCAGAGACCAGTTCAGAAATGCGCGGCTTCACCATGGCAAGTGGCACTCTCATGTCATTTTCGCAACAAAGTCTCTTCCTTTCACAATCACACGACGTAACATCACGACAGTCACACGTCGACTACTGAGCGCACCAAATTCCCTGCAGCACAGATAGGCCAAGCGATGTAGCGTGATCACCTGCAGCCAATGATGGCCAAGCGGGGCGTGTCATCACGAATCATATGAGTCGGGTGTGTGTCTTGACCTCCGCCGAACCCCTGAGACTGACTCACCGAACCCCTGGGGTTCGATCGAACCCAGGTTAAGAACCACTGCTCTAGCATGTCATTGGACGGGCCTTTATGAACCCAATCCTGGTGAAATCAGAGCTCTCTGTGTGAGGCTGGAGGGGCATTCAGCTGGACCTCCTCTAGGGGGAAAAGGCTGTTTGCTTTGAACAGCTGCAAAACGAATTGAGGAATTTGGACCGCATCCAAAACACACATAATGCAACCACTCTGGATTAGAAGAGATTCAGTTACAGATAAACTAATACCTTCTCATTCTGTTGCAGTCTTGTGTGGATGGACTGTGGCTTATCTTTAGTGCCGTCTATTAAGCTCCGATTCAGCCAGCTTGTAGCTGCAATTCCTGTGATGTATGGAGCAGTCTTTGCAGTTGTTGCATAACGATTGACAATGAAGAGCAGGTGTGTGAAAACGAGCAGGGAAGCGGCTAATGAAGCCAGTCTAATGAAGCCAGTCTAATGAAGCCAGCCGTCCAGCCAGCGGTGCTCATGAGCAGCACATAACTCACATCACCTTTATAAGCACATAACTCACATCACCATTTAGAACTGGTTTGTTTTTTTCATTCTGTAGGTTAATTTTCAGTCTGTCAGTGAAGTTCTGAATTTCCCAAAATGGTAACACTATTTTTGCGGCTCCTTCTAGATCAATCAGTAAATATTCAACCAACTATCCTCTAGTCCTGACCCTGACCAACTATCCTCTAGTCCTGACCCTGACCAACTATCCTCTAGTCCTGACCCTGACCAACTATCCTCTAGTCCTGACCCTGACCAACTATCCTCTAGTCCTGACCCTGACCAACTATCCTCTAGTCCTGACCCTGACCAACTATCCTCTAGTCCTGACCCTGACCAACTATCCTCTAGTCCTGACCCTGACCAACTATCCTCTAGTCCTGACCCTGACCAACTATCCTCTAGTCCTGTCCCTGACCAACTATCCTCTAGTCCTGACCCTGACCAACTATCCTCTAGTCCTGACCCTGACCAACTATCCTCTAGTCCTGACCCTGACCAACTATCCTCTAGTCCTGACCCTGACCAACTATCCTCTAGTCCTGACCCTGACCAACTATCCTCTAGTCCTGACCCTGACCCTGACCAACTATCCTCTAGTCCTGACCCTGACCCTGACCAACTATCCTCTAGTCCTGACCCTGACCAACTATCCTCTAGTCCTGACCCTGACCCTGACCAACTATCCTCTAGTCCTGACCCTGACCAACTATCCTCTAGTCCTGACCCTGACCCTGACCAACTATCCTCTAGTCCTGACCCTGACCCTGACCAACTATCCTCTAGTCCTGACCCTGACCAACTATCCTCTAGTCCTGACCCTGACCCTGACCAACTATCCTCTAGTCCTGACCCTGACCCTGACCAACTATCCTCTAGTCCTGACCCTGACCAACTATGCTCTAGTCCTAACCCTGACCAAATGTTGCACATCAACAGTTGCAGTTATAGTATAGATTGCAGTTATATTATATATAGATATTATACAGTTGTTGGGCGTTTTGCAGATAATCAATGGGGCCTCTCAGAATAGTGTGACCAAAATAGTTATCAATCAACTCTTCAAAGGATGGATCTTCAGGGCCCCATGCCCACCCAGCCTTACATACTAGTATCAGCCTGCGTTATTGAAGAAGCAACCACTTTTAATTGAGTTATATTCAACCCAGCAGCTCATGTACTGTGAACACAACAGAATATTTACAAATCACACGCAAAATAAAATAATGTAAAACTGTGGCAAGAATTTCAAAATCATAATTATGTTATCATGAATAGTAAGTGGCAATCATGTAATATAAATACTAAGCTGAAAGGTGGTACAAATGTTTCATATCGCTAAAATAAATACAGAATAAAGTGTGAGTATTTGTGCAGAACGCTTGTTGATGGGGACGGTGGTTCCTCTCAGCACAGCTCTGTCCAGACAAACACTACGAAGGGTTCACCTGGGAGGACAAAGAGGTCACCAGTCAGTTCACTGATTGACAGATGAACACACGTGCTCATGGACAGATAGCATCTAGCCATCTGTGTTATAAGTGGATAAGTAGAGGGATATAATAGCCCTGTAGAACCTCAAGAGAGACAGAAATGTTGAGGGAGCAACACAGTTGGCATGGTGAGAGAAATAGTTAGGCATTCCATAAGTTGTTTTGAAGCTGTGATGATTTTGATTGAGGTCACTCTGAGTGCACGCGCCCTACAGGGAGACATGCCTAGCCAGTTATTCAGACATTTTTTCCATTGGACAAGGCAGCACTCACTTGTGCTGTTATATTTGTCATCCATTTCACAACAAGCATATGTTTAATATATCAATTAGATGACCTAAGATAATTCTTTGTTGTTGTTTTTTATTTGTATTTTTCATTTTTGATTGAGCGGTTGAATGAAAAGGGAGACAGAAGTGAGAGAACAGGGTTGGATTTATGTCCATGAATTGTGTAACTCTTGGACTGGACAGCAGTCTATTGAAGTGCTCTTCTGCTGCGCGCATCAGGGCTCCATGCCTTTAGTCTTATCAAGTCAGGGGTGTAAATGTCCAGCTATTAATAACTGTACTATGTGGGAAGAATTCACAGGGTTGTGAGGTCTGTCATCTAATGATAGCCCTGTTTCCACAGAGGGAATGCAATAGAGAAACTCCTCCCTGCATGAATGCACAGCGACAGTGTCCTCACTGTCAAATTGTCCTTGTTTCGCCCTCTTATGGATTGATAATCACTTCAGGGAGGTCATATTTGTTGTGTTCAAGTGTGGGGAATGGGTTAATATGCTGCGCTTCATTGTCCTGGAGTATGCATGCGTATGTTTATGTATTTTTCTAAAGTGCATTTGTTTATCGCTGATAAGGTGAATCATGGTGTGCTTACCCTCTTGAGGGACCTGATGCTGCTTCCACGGATGGCCTCCATCAGGTCATCCCGGGTCGACCTCTGAGGTGCCAGTGGATGGCATGGCTCATCAGTCCTCTTCTGCAGCGAAGGCTTCAAGGCCTTCTTCAAGTCCTTCAGAATGTCAGCACTCTCTTTTTCATTGGCCCCATTCTTGCCCTTCTTGGATTTTGATTTCTTCTGACCCGGTTGACCTTTGGTGCCGTTTGATCCTTCATGATGTTTGATCATTTCTGCAATGTTCCTGGTTGGTGCATTTTTCTCTGAATGAGAGAGAATGGCCGGGGCAGGTGGAGGATCAACCTTGTTTAAGGTTTGGTCATTGTGCACCAACTTTGGAGAGGACGCCGGTAATTTCTGTTGTGACCTGTTTGCGGGCTTTGTGCCAGAGACGTGTGCCACAGACTTTGTGCCAGAGACATCTGCCCTTTGCACGACTGGCGTTTCTGAAGGAGCCTGTTCTCTCTGCTGCTGCAGTCTCCTCTGTCTCTGCTGGTCCTGGTTCCGCGTCAGGATGCTGGTGGCCGTCATCCTTGGGCCCGGTAGGTCAAACTGGTATCCCAGCTTCAGCAGAGTGGTGTTGTCTCTCAGGAGGCGCACCATCTCCATCTCCACCTGCCCCCCACAGATGTGCCTCTGGTTATGGAAGCGGAGCTCCACCAGAGTCCCGTTGTGATGGAGGGACGTCAACAGGGCCAGGATGCCCCGGCCAGACACGAAGTTGGACTCAATGTTGAGGTTGGTGATGGAGCGGTTTTCCCTGAGCATCTTGGAGATGGCGAACGCGACACGGTCATCTGCATGGGTGTTGGCAAGGCTGAAAATTTGAACATGGGTGTTGGTGCTCAGGGCTTCGGCAAAGCGCAGCAAGGTCTCTTGGGAGATATCTTCGATATTGTTGAGGTTGAGCTCGCTCATGGTAGGATCGTCACCAAGGATCTTCTCCAGAGCTTCGTCGATCACAATGGGGTTTTCGCACGGTTGGTCTGAGGTCCCATTGAGGTTGTGCTCTGTGGTGTCGGACCTCCTGTTCTTCCCAGGTCCTTTCTCCAAATGTCTTGGCGGACTGTTTCCAACCTTCTTTCCATGTCTATCAGATGTTGGCAAGGGCTCCTTTTTACACTTGTCCTTCTTCTCGACATTAACGTCTTTCTCAGTTACACCACCTACATCTTTGCCTTCTCTATTTCTAAATGTATTTTTTTCTACAGCGTTCCTCCTCTTGTTCTCAGACCGGGTGACGTCAGTCTCTGTCCCGTGCTGCTCTTCCCTCTTGTCCTGCAGAGCACAGCGGGGGGGAACGTTAGGTCATTAGATCATGCCCCAGCATTCCCCAGTCTCCAGTCACTGGTTCTGGAGGAATACCTCCAACTCTCACAGAATCATTAAAGCTGATATTTCTGAGAATATTTTTAGATACCTTTCCACTGACTAATATGAATATGCACACCGTTCATATTGTTGGACCCATTTTAAAGGGGTAGTGTGCCATTTTGAACATGTAGCCCCATTTGTGGTCTGTCTACCATGAACCTGAAACATAGAGACCATCATTTCACTGACCGTTCCAGTATTGAGCTAGCTGCAGTTTTTATGCAGGGTCTCACTGGGCTACAATGGAAGACAGTAGGGCATACGTGAATGCGTTGGAAAAACTATGATTAAGTGGTGTTCCGAGACGGGATGAACAGGGTGTATCTAAATGTTTTTACATGTTTGGCGTGGCTTGGACATAAGCATTCCCCTGGCGCTTATTTTCACTGTTCCCACAGAGGACTATGTGCAAGTCATTCCAAGTACCTAAACATATTCGGATTGCCATACTTTTCACTGGAGATACTGAGACTGGGAAGATTAGACCCTGTGCTTCCCATCTCAGAAAAGCACATTCATCATAGTTTTTCAACGCATTTACCCATGCCCCATTGACTTCCATTGTAGCCCAGCAAGAGCCTGCATAAAAAACGCAGCTATCTCAATACTGGAACGATCAGTGAAATTATGGTCTGTGTTTCAGGTTCATGGTAGACAGACCACAAATAGAGCTAAATGTCCAACATAGTATACTACCCCCTTTAAGTTTATGATTGTGACAGATCTTGTTTTTATTCAAGCTATTTGCTATTGAAGTTATGTTCAAGCTTTTTTTCTTCAATTTATCATGGTATTTTTTTATACATTGAGTCATTGTGATTTTTGTCTATTGAGATTGTCAGTATATCAAATCGTAAACTTGATCAAATGTGGTATGAAATTAAAATGATTAGTAGATGTATTTTCTTCAAGACACATTTCCTAATAACAGTTACCTAAGTAATTGTCAAAATCACAAAAGTGTGACACTTTTCACACGTGTTTGTTTACAGAACCCCTTGCCTGAAGAACTGATTTGTAAGTCTGTGGAAATTTGTCTCATCTTGATCATGTTATGTCTTAAGGTCTGGTTTTGTCTGGCGCCACCCTGATAAGGAAACCAGCATTTAACCAACCTAATTCACCCTGATAAGGAAACCAGCATTTAACCAACCTAATTCAGCCTGATAAGGAAACCAGCATTTAACCAACCTAATTCAGCCTGATAAGGAAACCAGCATTTAACCAACCTAATTCAGCCTGATAAGGAAACCAGAATTGAATCAACCTAATTCAGCCTGATAAGGAAACCAGAATTTAACCAGCCATGTTCAGCTTTTAACCAGCCAAGTTCAGCCTAGTCCCCACCTTGCTGGGAGGGGAGTCAGAGTTCTCATCCTCCAGCAGCTTCATGGTCTCGTCCTCCCAGTACTTCAGTAGTGCCTCCCTGCTGAAGCTGCCCGTGGGGGTCTTGGCCGTCTGGTCCCTCTGCCGCAGCCCAATGGGGATGTTGTCGTCAGGGTCGATAGCCGCCAGTTCACTCTCCAGCTCCTGGATCTCCTCAGAAGTCAAGGTGGCCAGCAGCTCATCCTCATCTACCTCCTCATATCTTCCCAGCTCTTTGTGGTACCCAAAGGTACTCATGGTTGGACGTATTGTCAACTATTGCAGTTTAGTGTGGTTCTTTCTTGAATGAGTCTTTCCCCTACTTAGGCAAAGCCAACACTAGAGCCAGTTCGGCGCCAGGCCAGATAAGTGGTGTGGAGACAGAGCTAGATAGCAAGAGGGTTCTTGTTCATCTAATCTTCCCAGCTGCCAGAGAAGCCTTTAAGAGGGGGGGGGGGGCACGTAACAAAGTGCCTCCCAATGATGTCCTCATCTTTTTTTAGGGTACGGGGGTCAACGAGATAGATTTACAGGAGGAATGTCAGCCCACTTAGTGGTGTGGTGGGACCTGTCGCTAGTTCGTCCCACTATGAAAAAGGCCAACAAAGCCTTCGGGACACTTCAGAGATGGATCTGAACAGTGTAACATCATGTGTCAGGTCCATTAGTGTAAACACTTGTTTTAAAATTCAGGGAACACAAGTTCAGTGTAGCTGTAAGACAAAAAAGAGACAAAGAGACTGAAATACAACGGCAAGAGATGCCAAAGACATTCCGGTAAAGTCCAACTAGTGGCTCTCCAAGGTGTTGTTGCTCGGTTGTCAATACAATAGAAAACAGTAACTAGGCCTATGTGTGTTTATCACCATGGAGCTCCACTAACAACATTATATCACAGTCAAAAGATGTCAATGGGTATGAGTCTGTTTTAAGTGACCCAATTAGACCCTCTCATTATTTTAAATCTGTTGTAAATCTGACCTGTAACCTGGCTCATTCTTGATCCCCAGCAGACTCCCAGGCCATGTGGACATGGAAAAGGGTTTCAGTGGCAAAGCTGACATGTGCAAACAAATTATCCATTACTAACATATTCAAACCTATTATCCATTACTAACATATTCAAACCTATTATCCATTACTAACATATTCAAACCTATTATATATGACTAACATGTTCAAACCTATTATATATGACTAACATGTTCAAACCAATTATATATGACTACATGTTCAAACCTATTATATATGACTACATGTTCAAACCAATTATCTATGACTACATGTTCAAACCAATTATATATGACTACATGTTCAAACCTATTATCTATGACTACATGTTCAAACCAATTATATATGACTAACATGTTCAAACCTATTATATATGACTACATATTCAAACCTATTATCTATGACTACATGTTCAAACCTATTATATATGACTAACATGTTCAAACCTATTATATATGACTACATGTTCAAACCTATTATCTATGACTACATGTTCAAACCTATTATATATGACTTACATATTCAAACCTATTATATATGACTAACATGTTCAAACCTATTATATATGACTACATGTTCAAACCTATTATATATGACTACATGTTCAAACCTATTATATATGACTAACATGTTCAAACCAATTATATATGACTACATGTTCAAACCTATAATATATGACTACATGTTCAAACCAATTATCTATGACTACATGTTCAAACCAATTATATATGACTACATGTTCAAACCAATTATATATGACTACATGTTCAAACCTATTATATATGACTAACATGTTCAAACCTATTATATATGACTACATGTTCAAACCTATTATATATGACTAACATGTTCAAACCAATTATATATGACTACATGTTCAAACCTATTATATATGACTACATGTTCAAACCTATTATATATGACTACATGTTCAAACCTATTATATATGACTAACATGTTCAAACCTATTATATATGACTACATGTTCAAACCAATTATATATGACTACATGTTCAAACCTATTATATATGACTAACATGTTCAAACCAATTATATATGACTACATGTTCAAACCTATTATATATGACTACATGTTCAAACCTATTATATATGACTACATGTTCAAACCTATTATATATGACTAACATGTTCAAACCAATTATATATGACTACATGTTCAAACCAATTATATATGACTACATGTTCAAACCAATTATATATGACTACATGTTCAAACCTATTATATATGACTACATGTTCAAACCTATTATATATGACTAACATGTTCAAACCTATTATATATGACTACATGTTCAAACCTATTATATATGACTAACATGTTCAAACCTATTATCTATGACTAACATGTTCAAACCTATTATATATGACTAACATGTTCAAACCTATTATATATGACTACATGTTCAAACCTATTATATATGACTAACATGTTCAAACCTATTATATATGACTACATGTTCAAACCTATTATATATGACTACATGTTCAAACCAATTATATATGACTAACATGTTCAAACCAATTATATATGACTAACATGTTCAAACCTATTATCTATGACTAACATGTTCAAACCTATTATATATGACTAACATGTTCAAACCTATTATATATGACTACATGTTCAAACCTATTATATATGACTACATGTTCAAACCTATTATCTATGACTACATGTTCAAACCAATTATATATGACTACATGTTCAAACCAATTATATATGACTACATGTTCAAACCTATTATATATGACTACATGTTCAAACCTATTATATATGACTACATGTTCAAACCTATTATATATGACTAACATGTTCAAACCAATTATATATGACTAACATGTTCAAACCTATTATATATGACTACATGTTCAAACCAATTATATATGACTACATGTTCAAACCAATTATATATGACTACATGTTCAAACCAAGTATATATGACTACATGTTCAAACCTATTATATATGACTAACATGTTCAAACCTATTATATATGACTACATGTTCAAACCTATTATATATGACTAACATGTTCAAACCAATTATATATGACTACATGTTCAAACCTATTATATATGACTAACATGTTCAAACCAATTATATATGACTACATGTTCAAACCTATTATATATGACTACATGTTCAAACCTATTATATATGACTACATGTTCAAACCTATTATATATGACTAACATGTTCAAACCAATTATATATGACTACATGTTCAAACCAATTATATATGACTACATGTTCAAACCAAGTATATATGACTACATGTTCAAACCTATTATATATGACTAACATGTTCAAACCAATTATATATGACTACATGTTCAAACCTATTATATATGACTAACATGTTCAAACCAATTATATATGACTAACATGTTCAAACCAATTATATATGACTAACATGTTCAAACCAATTATATATGACTAACATGCTCAAACCTATTATATATGACTAACATGTTCAAACCTATTATCTATGACTACATGTTCAAACCTATTATCTATGACTAACATGTTCAAACCTATTATATATGACTACATGTTCAAACCTATTATCTATGACTAACATGTTCAAACCTATTATCCATGACTAACATGTTCAAACCAATTATATATGACTAACATGTTCAAACCAATTATATATGACTAACATGTTCAAACCAATTATATATGACTAACATGTTCAAACCTATTATATATGACTAACATGTTCAAACCAATTATATATGACGACTTGTTCAAACCTATTATATATGACTACATGTTCAAACCTATTATATATGACTAACATGTTCAAACCTATTATATATGACTAACATGTTCAAACCAATTATATATGACGACATGTTCAAACCTATTATATATGACTAACATGTTCAAACCTATTATATATGACTAACATGTTCAAACCTATTATATATGACTAACATGTTTAAACCTATTATATATGACGACATGTTCAAACCTATTATATATGATTAACATGTTCAAACCTATTATCTATGACTACATGTTCAAACCTATTATATATGACTACATGTTCAAACCTATTATATATGACTAACATGTTCAAACCTATTATCTATGACTACATGTTCAAACCAATTATATATGACTAACATGTTCAAACCTATTATATATGACTAACATGTTCAAACCTATTATCTATGACTACATGTTCAAACCAATTATATATGACTAACATGTTCAAACCTATTATATATGACTACATGTTCAAACCTATTATCTATGACTACATGTTCAAACCTATTATATATGACTAACATGTTCAAACCAATTATATATGACTACATGTTCAAACCTATTATATATGACTACATGTTCAAACCAATTATATATGACTACATGTTCAAACCTTTTATATATGACTACATGTTCAAACCTATTATATATGACTAACATGTTCAAACCAATTATATATGACTACATGTTCAAACCAATTATATATGACTAACATGTTCAAACCAATTATATATGACTAACATGTTCAAACCTATTATATATGACTAACATGTTCAAACCTATTATATAGCACTACATGTTCAAACCAATTATATATGACTAACATGTTCAAACCTATTATATATGACTAACATGTTCAAACCAATTATATATGACGACATGTTCAAACCTATTATATATGACTACATGTTCAAACCTATTATATATGACTAACATGTTCAAACCAATTATATATGACTAACATGTTCAAACCTATTATATATGACTAACATGTTCAAACCAATTATCCATGACTACATGTTCAAACCAATTATATATGACTACATGTTCAAACCAATTATATATGACTACATGTTCAAACCTATTATATATGACTAACATGTTCAAACCTATTATATATGACTAACATGTTCAAACCTATTATATATGACTACATGTTCAAACCTATTATATATGACTACATGTTCAAACCTATTATATATGACTAACATGTTCAAACCAATTATATATGACTACATGTTCAAACCAATTATATATGACTACATGTTCAAACCAATTATATATGACTACATGTTCAAACCTATTATATATGACTAACATGTTCAAACCTATTATATATGACTACATGTTCAAACCTATTATATATGACTAACATGTTCAAACCAATTATATATGACTAACATGTTCAAACCAATTATATATGACTAACATGTTCAAACCAATTATATATGACTAACATGCTCAAACCTATTATATATGACTAACATGTTCAAACCTATTATCTATGACTACATGTTCAAACCTATTATCTATGACTAACATGTTCAAACCTATTATATATGACTACATGTTCAAACCTATTATCTATGACTAACATGTTCAAACCTATTATCCATGACTAACATGTTCAAACCAATTATATATGACTAACATGTTCAAACCTATTATATATGACTAACATGTTCAAACCAATTATATATGACGACTTGTTCAAACCTATTATATATGACTACATGTTCAAACCTATTATATATGACTAACATGTTCAAACCTATTATATATGACTAACATGTTCAAACCAATTATATATGACTACATGTTCAAACCTATTATATATGACTAACATGTTCAAACCAATTATCCATGACTAACATGTTCAAACCAATTATATATGACTAACATGTTCAAACCTATTATATATGACTAACATGTTCAAACCAATTATATATGACGACATGTTCAAACCTATTATATATGACTAACATGTTCAAACCTATTATATATGACTAACATGTTCAAACCAATTATATATGACTAACATGTTCAAACCTATTATATATGACTAACATGTTCAAACCTATTATATATGACTAACATGTTCAAACCAATTATATATGACTAACATGTTCAAACCTATTATATATGACGACATGTTCAAACCTATTATATATGATTAACATGTTCAAACCTATTATCTATGACTACATGTTCAAACCAATTATATATGACTAACATGTTCAAACCTATTATATATGACTACATGTTCAAACCTATTATCTATGACTACATGTTCAAACCAATTATATATGACTAACATGTTCAAACCTATTATATATGACTACATGTTCAAACCTATTATCTATGACTACATGTTCAAACCTATTATATATGACTAACATGTTCAAACCAATTATATATGACTACATGTTCAAACCTATTATATATGACTACATGTTCAAACCAATTATATATGACTACATGTTCAAACCTTTTATATATGACTACATGTTCAAACCTATTATATATGACTAACATGTTCAAACCAATTATATATGACTACATGTTCAAACCAATTATATATGACTAACATGTTCAAACCAATTATATATGACTAACATGTTCAAACCTATTATATATGACTAACATGTTCAAACCTATTATATAGCACTACATGTTCAAACCAATTATCTATGACTACATTTTCAAACCAATTATCTATGACTACATGTTCAAACCTATTATATATGACTAACATGTTCAAACCAATTATATATGACTACATGTTCAAACCAATTATCTATGACTACATGTTCAAACCAATTATCTATGACTACATGTTCAAACCAATTATATATGACTACATGTTCAAACCTATTATATATGACTACATGTTCAAACCTATTATATATGACTACATGTTCAAACCTATTATATATGACTAACATGTTCAAACCATTTATATATGACTACATGTTCAAACCAATTATCTATGACTAACATGTTCAAACCTATTATATATGACTACATGTTCAAACCTATTATCTATGACTACATGTTCAAACCTATTATCTATGACTTCTGGCCTCAGAACTATGATTTGATAAAAGCGCATTTTATTAGGTAGAGCCTGTTTGTTTTTTTCTCCAAATGTGATATATGAAAAATTGGTTGAAATAAAATACATATGCAAACTGATTCAGTTATTCAATAGTTCATGGTTTCTTTACCATTTATTACCTTTTTTAATGTGCTTATTTTACAAAGATCTCGAATCTTCAGTTGAAATCGATCTGCTTGCTTTTGGTTTATTATGTCAGTGACAAAGCCCTACACCATGACCTGACGGGTTTTCATGTCCATTGATTAAAGGTAGCTGTTCTGAAGGCCCAGATTAGAAATTAGACTCCGTTCCATAGTAATAGAGTCAGTTACATTATTATTATTATATTTAGTTCGGTCCACTCCTGCCCCGCCAGGTCCCCCAATTTGTTATTGTGTGTTGGCTGTAAGCCGACACACCATGAAGAGGGAATCCTATTTGTCGCTCCCTTCCTCTTTCTTCTTGTTGTTGACCTGCAATTCTATTGTCGCTACCACAAGAGGCAGTGGTCCCGGAATATCAAAACCAAAAGACTCCACAGATTTCCCAGGTCAGTGGTGGCTGAGTGGATAGTGCGCTGCCTGTCACCGCGAAGGTTGTGAGTTCAATCCTTGGTGTGGACATAACAAGGTACCATGACATATTTTGTCACTGGATGTTGTAGAAGTTATTTAACATATTTTGTCACTGGATGTTGTAGAAGTTATTTAACGAGCGTGGGTCATATTTGTTAATTATAGACCCTTTTACAGCCTAGTCAGCACAAGTATGCGCGCACATTCTTGAAACAGTAGCAGAGGAAGACAGACGAAATCGCCATTATTATGCGAACGGACTGGACTGAGGACATCATCAAAAATGCCCGCGTTTGCGGTGCCCATTTTATATCAGGTAAGTTATTTTGACTACCTAGTTTGACTAGAATGTCTGGTTGAAATGTCATTGAAATGCCACTTTTCCGTCAAAATAAATCGGTGTCGGCCTAGTTAGGAGAGGCGCTCATCAGTGGCGTGCACAGACATTTTGGGGGGCAGGTGCTCAGTGAAAAATGAGGGCACTTGCGCGGCGAGATGTTGACGGGGGGGGGTTGATAATTTGTATTTTGATTGTCACGCGAGTTGTTGACAGGGGGGGGGGTCTATTGCCTTGTTCATTCGTTCGATCCACCCGGTGGCTACGGGCCTGTAGTATGTAGGGGTTGCTAATTTCTCCGCGTGAGAATTGTGAAGTGTGGCTTGTGAGCGTGAGAAGAGGCTGAAACGCGTGTGTCTCACGCTCAATGCGTGAGACTTGGCAGCCCTGTAAGCCTAAGGTTACTACATAATACTAAATATTCAGCTTAAGTATACTGATACTGATACATGCTGTACCAACAAGTGAACAACAAATTCTACCGACATTGGTCATGTGGTGGTCATCATTACGTTAAATGATTATGACTTGTTAAGCAGGTGCAGTCTGCTAATTTAGGCTCACTTGTTTGCCACTTTATGAGACTTACTTCACAACAGAGACAAATAAATGCAAGTTATAGTTTGGCAACTGAGGCTTAGGGGGCGAACAATACACTCGTTTGGTTTATGTGTTACCTGACTGGTTAGCTGTCATCACTCGGGCACTCTGGATGGGAAAAGGGCAGTGGAGGAGATGTGTGTGCTGTGTGCAGTGCGCCTCCGTTTGTGTCCACTTTTCGCGTTTACCGTTGACAAAGGAAGAGAGGGAGGGGAGGGGCACGGTGTGTGGGGGGGTCTGGCAAAACTACAACGCATTTTGGGGCATTATTATTACACGCTTTTAATCGAGAATTGATCGATGTCACCATGGGCCACATACAGTAGGCCTACACTGTAAAAAATAAAAAATAAAGTAACTTTCAAAAGGGCACTTGCCTTGTCCAGAGGGCAAAGGGCAGGTGCTCTAGCACCACCTTGTGTCTATCTGTGCACGTCCCTGGCGCTCATATATAGCCTACAAGTGTCAGATAAACATGAAACTTCACTTACCTAAGCAAAAGGGTCTATTTTAATAAATGCTGGGTTGAAGCTTCAAAGCACCGCCACCAACACAGAAGAAGACTACCTCGGAAAAATAATTTCACTCGGACAGAACGCGTCTAAATAAGTTATTTATTGGTAGCGCCGAGGCTTCAAAACCCAGCATTTGTTAAAATAGAGCGTGGGTCATATTTGTTCATTATAGACCCAGCTACAGTATGTATGCGCGCGCATTCTTGAAACAGAAGCAGGTGGAGACAGACGAGTTCAGAGCGAGCCGTATTTTAATGCAAAGACTAGTATTTTATATACCATCAATATGTCTGGCTGTTGCGTCTACGGGTGTAGGCTACAAATCAGCGCTCTAGTGACAAACTTTATTCATTTCAAGAGGAAACCGGCCTTTTCAGAAATGGAGTCACCTGTGGCTAAGCATAGCCTACGGACTGGACTGAGGACATAATCAGAAATGCCCACGTTTGCGGTGCCCATTTTATATCAGGTAAGTTATTTTCTCGTCCCTATAGCGCCCAAAAATACAACTTGTCGGTGGACACGCAACCGTATGCATTTCAGATTGATCATGTTGGCAATGTGTGTGAATTTGCTGCTATGTGAGAGATAAGGACCTGTTGTCGCATGTCGTTGACAAGCTTCCCCTTATGGTGTCAGAACGATGGCTTATGAATGCGATGTTATTATGTTAAATACAGTAGCCCAGAGATGGTTAGCACTGGCAGGGCTATTTCAGTTTAATAAAAGGCGTTTGAGCACAAGTTGTTGTAGCCTAATGGACTTCGTTTTGGTGCGGAATTATACTGTAGTTGTTTACGTTTTGATAGGAACAATTAAATTGTCCCAAGTGTTGCAAATTATTGGTACCCCTACCAGTGGCGATTGCTCCTATAAGCCAGGGTAATCCTGGCTTACCCATACAAATCCAAATAAAACTTTATTTGAAAACTTGATCATAAGCCATCGTTCTGACACCATAAGGGGAAGCCTGAAATCGACTTTCAGACTGTTTTTGACTTAAATGCGTCTTGTATTCTGCCATATCGCTTCATTTTCATCCATGTTTAGCATTTTGGTAGTGCTCCGTCGCCCCCTACAGTCCTCATGAAAATACAGTCCACGTAACGGTCCGTTGACACCGGTCTTACTAGCTCGTTATTCACTTAACATTGTAGGCCAGATAAAATGATTCTATCTTACGGAAGTCAAGACCAAATCAAATCAAGACCAAATCAAGACCTGGAGCGGTGGGCTAATACGCCTAGTAGGCTAGTAGGCTAGTACCCTAAACACTGATTAGTGAAGTAGGGGAGTAGGCTATTGAGTGCTGTGTCCTAAGGGGGTGTATTTTATCGTCCTGTCATTCTCTTCGTGGTGCTTGGCCATTGTTGTCATAACGGCTCTGTAGTTTATTTAGTGTGTCCCTAAAAGCTTGGTTGTTTCGGCCTAAATATTGCCCTCTTATTCGCTCGCTCTCAAATTATTGGCCTTTGTTGATGTGTTTAAAAAAACATCAGTAGCCTAGGCTACTATAGTTTTCCTGTATGTTTTTATATATAAATGCCAATGCTCAGCGCCCTTCTGGTGTTGTGAAACCCATCAGGGCATGCTTTGACAGCGCACCCCCCAAAAAAATTGTGCGCGCTGCGCGTGCATGCGTGCTTCGTTGGTCCTGGCTTACCCGGTTCTAGGACCCACCAGACTCCACTGAACCCTACGTGCGTAGTTTCTCTCCCTATCTGCGTGTGTGTACGGGGTGTGCAGGCGGGGGGGGGGGGGGGGGGGGTTGGAGGGCATTGGGAGTAATAACAATGTCGGAGAAGACCCTGTGCAAGACCCCACGGTACGCTACTGTCATAGAATTTACAACTGGCCTCAAGACCTTTCTATTCCAAACACCTTAAACCTTTGTCCAACCCTTCACATAGCTGTGCTAACCTACAGGATGGCCTCCAGGAGGTCCACACACCTAGAAATCTGTCTACACCAGAATAACCATCCTTTGTCCCTTTGTCTCCAAGAAATTGCCGCCTTTTCCCATGTCACATGTCTGTATGTCACAACGCCTGCCATTTCATATGACGTACAATGGATTAGCCAATCACATCCTGGAAGCGCCGTACCTGTGTTTTGCTTGATTATAAGGCAGCGCAAGATCAGGAGGCTTCACTTCTTTGGATGAACCACTCTTGTTGCGTTGTCCAGGAAGTCCTTGCGCTCGTATGTTTTCTCAATAAACCAGACTTAACCGGTTTGATGCAAATCTTGGTAAATCCTTTTTGACTAGATCAATTAAAATCCATTACACTACTGCATTATAGACAGACAGTCCTCATTACAATAGGAGTAGGACACTTCAAATCCTATAGTAATTAATTTTTGTATAGGATGTGATGCACCAGTCGCTGAAGACCCGGTGGGGATGACTTTATGGGATGACTTTATGGGACTATACCCCAAACCTCCACATGTTTATCCTTTCACTCCAACCTTTACCCCTTGACTTATAGATCAGATCCTGTCCCAACCCCAACCCATATTCTAACCCCAACCTAAACTAGGGACTGGAAGAAGGACACCAAAACCCACCCGCCGATCTCCACTGCACAAGAAGAGTAGTGGTGAGAGCATTGGACTCCCACCCAGGAAACCGGGGTTCGTGGTGGGGATGACTTTATGTTATCATCAGTGTAACTGCTTTAGCCACTGACCGCTACCATTAATGTTATGGAAGCTGCTGCTAGTTGTTGTAAGCCCATGAGCTAACTGGCTATCCCACTCTTATTGTGCTGGATTAGCATTGGAAGCATTAGAACTGATGTGTCCAGGTGACAAGACCCATCTTTATTTATCAGACATTACCGTCCTACCAGTTCCGCACAGAAACAAGCCAGTCAACACACATAAGCCAGGCTGGACCTGGCCTGGTTTTCTATATTACTGAGTTATTGTTTATATTGTTGAGATCATGTTTAGTTTGTATGTTTTCGTTTATGAAGAAATGCTGTACAGCGTGTGTTCCTTTAAGAAACTTTGCATGTGTTGACTATGGTGTGTAGTTTAAACTAGTTTTAGCCACCGTACCCATAAAACGTAGCATTGTTGCATGCGGACAGCGTTGTGATCGGTTGTGGGAGCAACGGAGAGTGATTGTGTCTTGTGAGAACAGTTGTAAGGGAATAACAGTAAAGTAAAAAAAAAAAAAAAAAGTGACTTTTGAACTGGCTCTCCCCTACCTACACCGAAACCAATTAAATTGGGTGATAGGTGATACGCTGATAGGCCTATAAAAACATACATGTTCAAATAAAATGCCACATCAGATGCCACATAAACTAAAGTAAACATCAGCTTATCACTTAGGAGAGTTGGCTGAAATAAAAGGTTGCTCCCTGTCCTTGGACATTCGCTACCAGCAAACAGACGGCCTATTTGCATGTCAATGTAGGCTCAAACTCATTTGAATTTCGTGGGGGTTGGGGAGGGCTACAAGGTATGGCTTTTGGTTAGCCTACAGATGAAAGAGAAGGTCCTCAAGACGAGAGCCGTGTACGAGGCACAGACGGGGCATGCTGTGGCTGAGGAGATTGATGAGATCATGGAGGAGTTCAGCATCTAAGAGAAGGTTGTGGCAGCCACAGTTGACAACACCTCCAACATGGATGTTGCTATAAAGAAGCTCCACCTTGTCAAATGTGGGTGTTTCGCCCATACACTCAACATGGCAGCTCAGAAGATCTACAAAATCCTACAGGTGTCCAACTGGGCAGCCAGGGTCCGGCCACAGTGGTGTGGATGAAGATGTCCCACATGGCCAAAGTGGTCTTGAAGGAGAAGCAGCAACTGCTCAGTAAGATCACATCTTGGTACATTCTTTTGATTATATACATGATTGAAAAATGAATGATATTAAAGTGTAATGTCAATTTAATATTGTTTTTTATTATTTTGTCATTAAAGATAACAGCAACATACAATATGTTATTCACTCAAACAGTTAGGCTATATGAAAATTAACGCTAGTAAATTGATAGATTTTGGGTGACTAATTTTGTTTGTGTTGATTTGTTTGTGTTTTCCTGTCAGGTATGCCCATCCACATGCTCATCTTGGATGTCAGGACGAGATGGAATTCTCTCTTTCTCACGATTGAGAGATTCTTTGGACAGAGTCAACAGCATGGACACAGGGGACTTCAGGAAGGCAGAGGAGTTTGTGGAGCTGATGCGTGTGCTGCACACATCCACACTCTGTGTCTCCAGTGAAAGAAACCCAACCTGTGGCCAGATCATTCCAATCCTCCAAAAGTTGCAGGCCCATTACACTGTGCGCCAGGGGGACTCTGCCTTCGTGATCGCCATCAAGCAGGCCATTTGGGGTGATCTCTCCAAACGCTACCAGGACAAGGATGTCTGGGCCTTCCTGGAGGAGGCCACACTGATGGACCAGTAGGGGAGCTGCCAGTGCAACAGACACAACAGAGGCGGGGTGATGATGAAGAGGAGGAAGAATACTCCACCTGTGAAGAAGACGAAGAAGAAGTCGGCCTCCTTGATGGCATCGACATCGATAAAATCCTAACGATTCTCATCCCTAAACATACATGTTCAAATAAAATGCCACATCAGATGCCACATAAACTAAAGTAAACATCAGCTTATCACTTAGGAGAGTTGGCTGAGCTTATTTGGATTGTGGCAGAGAATGATTTATATAAATGTGTGTGTGTGTGTGTGTGTATATATATATATATATATATATATATATATATATATATATAAATGAAATGGCATAGAAAAGTTAGTTAAAATAGCTAAATACATCTATAATCAAAGCCTAAAATACAATTCCTCAAATGTAATACTGGAATGTAATAATACTGAATAATGACTACACACCACATAAACCTTCATGGAATGTCTGGAAATAAAAAGACCATGGAAACAGGTTCTCTTTCTCCAAACTTATCATTTACTTGTAATTTTTCACTGGAATGAACAAACAAACAATGGACTTGTTACTCCATAAATGAATAAAATCAATAAATAAACCATCTCATGAAGTGTATCAAGCTATGAACAAGATATCTGATAGCAAAGCCTGCTATGGACGTCCCCGCCCCTCCTCTCCTGGAAGATGCTCCGCTGGTCGAAGACTGCGGCTGTGGTTCCTTGGACCCAGACCGCCACGACCGGTGTGTGGCGTGCCTGGGGAAGAGCCACGCTGAAGAGGGAGTCTCTCCCAACCCGCCGTGTTCCCAGTGCGTGCTGCTTCCATCTGAATTCAGGCGTGCCCGCCTCGACTTCTGGCGCGCACAGAGCACCGTCCCCTGTCCTCTCCCCTCTTGCAAGTCCGAGTCTGCCGACGACAACTCTGGGGATGGAAGTGACTCGGAGGACAGTGGGGAGTTGCCCGCCTCCCAGGGCGCCTCCCCACGCATGCGGCGAGGGCGGCCCCCCAGACGATGAGCCCCGGGATGCCGGTGGGGCCAAGCCGCTCGTATTCCGGAGGGTGTTCCCCGGTATACTGGAGTGCGCGGTGGTCTCCATAGGCATCCCCCTCCCGTCGGAGCCTGAGGCGAAATGCACCAATCTCTGGGGAATGTCATGCTTTGAGCTCTCGACGCGGAGAATCAAGCGGCCCCTCCCTGTCATGGCACATATCGACAGGTTTGTCGAGAGTACCTCGGTGGCGCCTCTCGAGCAGGCTAAGGCCCCGGTTCGCGCCTGGACTGACGCCACGCGCGTGTCCGGCTACGAGCGCGACATCTCCGGTGGTATCCCAGCGCTCGAGCCCTCCTTTGCCGCCCACTTCGCTCCTGGCGCGGCTGCGTGGAGCAATACCAAGAAGCCCCAGCTTCCCGGGGCACGAGACCTACAAGCGGCTACCCTCTCCGACCGCATGTACGTCCTCGCTGCCCAGGCCACGGCCGCTGTTTCCTCCATCTCCCTCCTGGTCACTACCTCCTACCTCCTATCGGAGTTGAGCAGCGGCACCTCGCCATCGCCCGAACGGGTTCCCGACCTCCAAGCTGCGGCTGGAGCGGCCATGCAGCTCTGCCAGGCTGCCGCGATCTGCACTGGCCGCGTCATGGCTAACGCTGTGGTGCACCATCGCCTGCTGTGGCTGGGCGTCTCCTCTGTGAACGACACAGCTCGCACGGCTCTGCTGAACACTCCCATCTACCGGTCCGGGCTGTTCGGCTCTGCCGCCGGCGAAACCCTGGAACGCCTCTGCAAAGTCGAGGAGCAGTCCAAGCTGGTGGCCAGGCATATCGGGGTCAGGAGGACCCAGTCTGCTGTCGCCCATGCCCCCGTGAAAAGGATGAAGAGGAAGGCGAGGTCCGCCCCTCCGAGGGCTGCCCCCGGTCCCCCTCCCGCGAACCAGCGATCTGCCCAGGCTTCCCACGCTCCTTCCACCGCTCGCCAAGGTCCTGCACCGCAGTGGAAGAGGAAGAAGCCCGGCACTACTGCGTGACAATTAACCTCTAGAGCTGCGCGCCTTTTCTCCTCCTCCGCACTGCTCGGTGGAGGGCGCGCGGTTGCATCTCTTGTGCCCGGTCCGTGCGCTCTGTTTACAATAGACGCACGGCCTTGTTCAGGACCACGCCTCAGCTGCTCGTATGCTACGGTGCGGGAAAGCTGGGCTCCCCCCTTTCCAAGCAGCGCCTCTCTCGCTGGCTTTGTGAGGGCATCTCTGCTGCATATACCGCGGCAGGCCGCCCTTTGCCTGGCCGGGTGTGCACACACTCCACTAGGGGAGTTGCCGCTTCGGTTGTGCTCTTTCAGGGGTTGTGCTCTTTCAAACGCGGTATCTGCACACAAGTTGCTGCAACGTGCAGGTCCAACGTGCCCACGTGCCTTCAATGTGCACACAACGTTGTGATTTCCGTGATGATTCCGATGTATATTTCGCACGTTTTGTCGCCGTTGTGGCAACGTGGACAAGATGTAACGTTGTAGTCGTACCTGGCTGCAACGTTGTATACACGTCTATATATATACTGTTACGTTGCTGCAACGTGGTCTACACTTCCATTGGCTACATTTATAATTTGCATTACAAAACAAATCAGCTCTTTGCACAAGCTCCACTTCTTCCTGAAACTCTACAGGCATATTTCTTTACCGTCCTATACTATTGGATAGCAATTGCAATGAATCCGGTGTGCAGCACACCTGTTCAATCACTTCCATCCACTAGTATAGGACAAGAAAGACATACGCCTGTAGAGTGTCAGGAAGTAGTGGAGCTTGTGCAAAGAGCCTATAAATGCCATAGTCAATGCAGCAAGCAATATTATGGTACAAAAGTTATGGCACAACACCATTAACAGTTAAGAACAATTTATTATATTAAAAAAGTACAATTTCACACTATGGCTATCCAGACAAAAAAGTACACACAATGTCTGGCCTGCAACATAATAAACAAGTTCTAAAAACAAAAAGGATTTTAAAAAAACATCCTGTTAAAAAAAAAGAAGAAGTTATTTACAAAAAAGTTATTTACAAAATAATGACAGGCTGTGCTCAGATGGGCTGGGGGGGGGGGGGGGGGCTGTGCTCAGATGGGCTGCGGGTGGGCGTCAGATGGGCTGGGGGGCAGCTAGGAAGGGAAGTCTTCCTCATCAGAATGCTGGGGAGTGCTCAGATGGACTGTTCTTGGATGGACTGTGCTCAGACGGACTTCTGCAGAAACCTAAAGACATAATGAAATGGCTGTAAATACACTACGCACATACATGCACAAAGAAATGGTACACAATCATTGGAACCATGCCGTGTCACTGGGTAGGAGAAACCAAAAAAAAAGACATCACTTACCCTTCTGCATTTAGCAGGGGCATGTTTTGATGTCTCCTGCAGCTG
Source organism: Borostomias antarcticus (assembly GCF_949987555.1). NCBI lineage: Eukaryota > Metazoa > Chordata > Actinopteri > Stomiiformes > Stomiidae > Borostomias > Borostomias antarcticus. Next base: position 23,498,808 of record NC_140251.1, read on the forward strand.
GGCGGCCACCTCCGCCATCGTAGCCTTTGGCATCGAGATGATAACTGCACCTTTAAGTTATCAAGAAAGGTAATGGTTTCAATTCACATCGGTCATGGAACAAAGACGATGTATTAAACAATATTAAAAATATGAACCATTTCTTACGTGTTAGAACATTGAAGAGTGTCATACTCTTCAGTGGCTTCTTCCCCTTCTTCCCGTGCACACTGTAGGCGCTCCACACCGCATGTGTGGCAACAGCTGACAGCACCCGCCGGACTGTGTCAGCCAAGTCTCTGCCACCAATGGCACCTAGGTATTGTGTCTGCAAAACAAAGACAGTCATTTACTGTACCCTTCCCTGCAAAAATAAAAATCAAAGTTCTGCCCTGCAGACACTCACCATCTTCCTCTGATGTTCCCGGTCCTTCAACCTGGCCTCACAGACCTGCAGCTCCTCGTCCGTTTGGGCAGGGTTCAGTACATCCAGCACTTCTCCCTGGGCTCCAGACTCCACAGGCCGCGTGCTCTGGGCCAGTTCCCTCACAGTCCGTGCAAGCTCACGGAGTTGCTCCCGCATCTCTGAGAACTGCTGATGTACAGACCTCTGGAAATCTAGATAAACACAGATGTGGCTATAAGTACATTGACATAAAACTAAATGAAACTCAAAATATATCCCTGCATGCAACATGAAGTAGTTCCATACCAGCATCTGCAGAGCAGCATCGATTGGGTAGAGGGGTACATGGAGTCAATGGTGCTGGAGCCGTTTTCCTGGGCGACGGCATCACAGACCTAACTGAAAACCAAAAGGGATAAAGGAAAGGGATTAGCAGGAAACGTTATGGTGTTGGCAGCATGCTTTGGCTTCTGGCATTTGAAGGAAAATAAATTAAGACATTAACAGGTAGACATCACAACACCACAGCAGTACATGCCACTCGTACCTGGTCTGGCTGGGGTGCTATACATGAAGCCTGGGCTGAACAATTCAACAAGTCATTACAGCCGATAAGTAATTAGTGACACGCCACTAGGGGGAGTTGGCAGGCAAATAGCATTGATGTTTGATTCTCTGCCGGCATCTGCCCAGGACAGATGCGGTCAATCATCAGTGTGGGAAACATGAAGCTAGTTTAGGCATTAGCCACTGCAGTGCACAGATTAAATGTATAAGGCCCGTGAATCACGCGTTACTACTCGCAGTTTTAACAGGAACGCCTGTTTTTGACTCGTGAACTCAAACAATACACACCGATACTACTAATGTGGCAAACAAAGCTGCCTCTATCTTTGTTTCGAGCTAACGTTATTGTCCATGGTACCCCGCTTACCTCGTGGGTGGCATCGTTCTCAGTCTCCCACTTTCCAGACAAATGGAAAATATATAAAGCATTATCTTGGCTTCGCCTTCACTGTTGCCTATGTAATATTAGCCTAAGATTCGTGATGGCCTTAGAAAGCCTGACACGAGCGAGCTCCCAATGTGAGTCTCAAATTCAGCACAGTCAAACAAACAATTCACATTTCCCTCAGTCCAGCGGCCATTTTAGAGTAACGTTAACTAACACAAACTACTAGCTCAGACCGTTCGCTTATGTTTCTGCAAATGTTCGCGGCGAACACAAAAACACAAAAATAGTTTGTCGGAGTATTTGCAATATTGTCTAAACGTTAACCAAGTTCGGGCCTTGACTTAGCTAGCTAACACTAGGTAGCGTGCTAGCTAGCATTAGCTAACGTTAGCTAGCTATCATTAGGCTTCCAATTCCTGAACTAGTTTAGCGTGCAGGTTATGAGTTACTTATGTTTACTTGAATCTTATATTACCGGTAAGTAAACAAATAAATAGCTTAACCAACAGTCAAATCAATGTAATTTGATGAGAAAAAAAACACTGAGGTGACGTTAGCTAGATAACTTACCAGAGATGAAGTGCGCACCACACAAAAAAGTGTTTGTTGGTCCCCAATCTGTTCTCTTTATGGCTTTAAACCACAGCTTTCGGCGGTTCCTCTGAAAAGGGTGACATCCCGAGGGGATGCTGAAGAATCTGAGGCCATCATCTTGTCCTTTTCTGTTTGTACAGTTCACAGCACAGCAGCTTTGAGGCATAATTAGCTACATGAAACGGAGCTCCTAGCTACTGTGGCGAGTTCGTTTGCCTTTTTACCCAGAGGCTGCGTGCTCGCTCTGCTGTGACGTAGGCGGCGAACCCATCTATAGGGAGGGAAAGTAATCTCATCGCCCCCTAGTGGAAGCGTTCCATAATGCCGAGAGAATGAATGGGATTTCTCATAGACACGTCTTTTGAAAAATGATGGCTGTGTTCCGAATCGCATTTTACCCTACTATATAGTATGCCAAAACAGGATGTAGTATGTCCCAATACATAGTATGTCACATGCAGTATGGCAAAAAATACCAGGATGTCCTACTACATCCGGTCATATTTTGCAGTTATGCAAGCCAGCAGCATGGAGGTATAATCAAGCCCCCAGGATTCGAAATCTAAAGTGAAGCCCTATTGAACCGCGCCATCTTGGCTTAATTTGTAGTCATTTGGCTATTTCCGGTGACTTTTGTACTTGCGCAGTTGTGCTTTTCTGTCCTACGCGGGTCCACGAACAAGTTCACGTTTATGTGAAATGCAATGAAATGAAAACCGGCTTGCATATTACCTGTTTTTGTCAAATATATCCATTGGAGACATTATTTTTTATCCAGGCATCTTAGTTTTAATAGGTTAATTATAGCTGAACATGTTTTGGTGCTAGTAGATAGTATTCATTCCGTTCGCGATAACGTTATTGCAGCCAGGCTGAATTCCTCCAGGGAGCCAGTGACCGGCGAGTTGAAGAGCTTCACTCCCCGCCAGCAGGAGCTTTGGCCGCTGCTACCGCATCTCGGATAACCCGCTGAGTTCGTGGCTGCTATTTCACATTCGCCCTTGATCAATCCCAATTGATCCCAATACCCAATCCCAATCAATCCCAATACGCTCAGATACTGTCATCAGCGAATGAGATGTCTACCTCCATGCTCTCCTCTCACCAAGTCCTGCTTTAAGCATTTCACATTTTTGTATGATTTAGTTTTGCAAATTAAAAATAATTCCCTGTGTATGTTGCGCTAACATTTCCCTCTGGTGGGGTACAAGTAAACATTTGAAAGGTTGGAAAGCCTGTTTTCGGTGTACCTGCACAGTAATCAGTGTGTATAAATGGTCTGTAATTGCTGTTGAAGATGTTAAATATGCCATACTATTCTATGGGGGGTGGTAGTGAATTTTACTTAAATCTGACTCTCAAAGGATTTCTGTTCACTGTCAAAACATATGGGAAGTGTGTTAGTTGATGTAAGTCAGAGGTCTGCCCTTGACAGCGTTGTTTGTTGTTTGTGCCGTAAGGCCATAAGGTTATATTTTTAGAGCTGACCCGCTTTCACTATCTGGAATGCAGGTCATGCCACCAGACCCTCAGCGCTCACTAGGACTACTCAGGGTTGACCAATGTGTTTGTTATCAAAATAATTGACTGTATTAGAGAGCATATACAGTAGGTGTATATTACAGAGCCTGATTTGAAATGTCTGAAACATGAAATCAGAAATACCAATGCTCAAAAGTAATTGAAAGCAGAACTTGAGATTTTGAATAGAAAACAAGCACTAAATACTTCTATAGTTAGCGCTCAGTCACTCTAGGCATTAAAGTAGACAAAAAATGTTATGACTCATATCTTTCTTGATCCCAAGTTCCATACAGCTACTGTACTGTATATTTCATTAGGAAGATGGAGTCCCTCTTTGGCAAAGCGAAAGGTGTCAGTTTGCCCAAACAGGTACTAGTTTGATAATGTTTGGGGTTTTTACTCTTCCATACAGATAATATTGCCATATAAGTCTTGCTCTTTGTACAGCCAGTAGTCCCTCAGTCTCGGTGGGAAGGGGGCAGAGTCCATGAGGTTGGGGTCACCCAGTCTCTTTGTGGTCATGGCCAGTCTGCACAGGTGTGGTAGAGAACGAGGATTCCCTATTGGTCAGATGGAAGAGGAACATGTGAGGTATGCCAGGAAAGGGGGTCGGTCCCTCAGAACTGAAGTGCATGTAATTGTGTTTTATACTGTACATTAAGCATCATTTTATTTCTCACCCAATATGCTGTATATGTGAGGCCACTCTGTGCTTTTCATCTCAATCTCATTTTCAATCTTATCTATCTATCTTGGTCTTTCCAATTCATTTGGCTTCACGAAAACTCAGCAGACTGAACCTTTGGACTTTGGTATTGCTGTGATAATTTGGTCCATGAGCCTTGCATGACTTGCATGGTGCTTGGCTGACCACGATGAGGACTGTCTCCAGGGGTCAAATTACACTTGTTGTTGCGGTTCCACTTTTGATGCTCTTGCATCATTTGGCTGATACTCTTTGGTCCACCTTTTTTCAAAAAAGCTCTGCAATATATTGTACTTGCTTCCATCATCTTCAAATGTACAAATCCTCTTTTGCGAACCAACCAGGTAGAAGAATTGCTTTTCCTTTTAACTGAATGAGGTGTTTACTGTAGGTGTTAAAGTCTCCAAGTCGTTTGAATCGTCTGATGCTTAAGTGTTTGGGGGATCGTTGATAATTCCTTCCATTTTTCAAAAAGCTATTTGCAGAACATTGTCATTGAGTGCTCTGTGGTTGAGTGCTGCTGCCTCTGCCTTTAGTGCAGTCATTTCTCTAACTATGCTCTTGCACAAAGCGCACAACAACCTCCTCTGCCGTGGCCATGCCAGTTCAGAACAACAACCTCCTCTGCCGTGGCCATGCCAGTTCAGAACAACAACCTCCTCTGCCGTGGCCATGCCAGTTCAGAAAGACTTTGAATAGTCAGTCTTTCTTTATTGATTCATGTGGTCCTCCAACAGGTTTGGCTTGTTGTTATCCCCTTATTGAGTGCTATTAGTGCCATCTTTCTTTCCTGACACAAGCATTGAAGCACTTTATTACCCTTAAAATTCCATGCCACTGCTCCCCTGAGGCTAGTCCAGTTGGAGAAGTGTTCAATAACCTTGCTTGTGGGACTCTTTTCTCCCTCCAACGCTGTACTGTAAACAGAGATGCTGTTTCCCACCTCAGGGTCATCATCAGGGACCCTGCCTACTTCCTCAGCAGGGCTTGGCTACTGTGACTGGCGGTGAGAGACATCCTGGACCAGTTATCTACCTTCTGGACCAGTTATCCAACTCCTGGACCAGTTATCTACCTTCTGGACCAGTTATCCAACTCCTGGACCAGTTATGCACCTTCTGGACCAGTTATCCACCTTCTGGACTGCAGAAATGCACCTGCTCTCCGGCGGCAGGCTTGAGGCGAGAGCTGATGTTTCTACACAGTGACCCATTGGGCAGGTCCAGAATGATGAAAACTCGGTTTGCCACAGTTTGGAATCTCTTTGTGTTGTTTGCAATATATTTCAAGTACAATAGACATCAGGCTATCTAACCAGACAACCGATACCTACCGCTGATTTGCAGCTCTGTCTACTGCATCCAGTCCATAAGTGCCAGGACTCTGTCTGCCAGCTCCAGTCTGGGGCTGGTGGTCTGCGTCAATGGTGCCACAATGGTTGCTGTAGCTGCTCAGTCAAAGATACTGTTCCATATCCAACCTCACTGGTGTAACAGACGCAATTGTGCTACCTTTATCCCACCAAAGTCATTTGGTGTAAGACATCGGCCCACATAGCAAGCAGCCATCCATCTCTCCTACTGCTGAACAATCACCTCTGGGAAACACTTCATCCTATCCGAGAAAGTAATTAAAGTATTTACTATATGCATGAACAACATAACACAACATAAGCCCAGAACATGCAACAGATTCAGATCTTGATCTCACACAGATGTTGATCCTCTTTCTGGTAAGTGAGACTGGTGGAGGAAGCCCAGAGGGTCATACACAGAGTTGACGACTGAGAGTACTGAGCCACATCTTGTGGTTGGCTGGTTCCTGACTACCATGCTGAAAGTGAAAGGGGCAAGTTCAACATTACATTTTGCTCCATAGGAAGATGTTCCCTGTCCAGGTCCAGGATCTTCACCTCTTTGGCCTTTTCCTCCTTGTCAAAGTCATCTCTTTATACTCTCACCTGGTGGAACATCCTTTCAATGTCAGCCATTAGAGCAATGGGACCCTGAAGCACCAATGAGCGCGTTTGTCCGGTTGGGTTCTTGAAGAAGCTTTTGGTTTTGGCTGACATCGATTAGATCACAATGCCTGCCTTTCAGGCATTTAATTCAACTAATATTTTGAATATTTTTATATATATATAGGTCACTTTGATACGCACCTCCTCCAGACACGCCTGCCTTTCAGGCATTTAATTCATGTGTGTGCATTACTGTGCAGGGTTGTGTGATGCGTAGTGCAGTAGATCTGTGGTAGTAGTGCTTATAGTTAGTGCATGCTGCATGCCGCTTCTGCTTGCTACACTACTCTCAGCTACCGCCGCTGGCAAGCCCTCCTTATGGAGGGGGAAAAGAGGAGCCGAGTGCGCAAGTCTCCTTCTGCCGGTACAAAGCCACTCCACCGCCAAGACTCCTACAGCGCCTCCCCGTGGCCACACATGGTAACTGGGTACCTCGCGGTCCCAGGCTAAACTGTAGGGGATCTCGGAGCAACAGTGGGCCCCAGAGGCAAGGCGCACATGTAACAGTGTAAATATAAATCTTAGTGAACTTCACAGAATCTATGTTGTATGAATTTTGGTTCCATTACTGTTTTCTGTTGTCTTTGATGGGTGGTGATTGGTGTTGCACTTGTTGTTGATGGGGCCATAATTGGCGTTGCACACCTCGAGACTTTCTCATGTGCTGAAAGCAAGCCCCCAGGATCAGCTTGGCGCATTGAAGCCACCATGGGCTTTCAGGCCAAGCCCGGTATTGCAAGTCATGTGACGGCATGCGGCCCAAGACCCTTATTTCCCATGGTTTGTGGATTATGATAGATACGGCTAGAAAAGGAAAACAAAATTTTTCAGGTAATAACACTAACTATGCTTGATTAATTTGATGTATAATGTGGCAAATGCTATAGTAGCATCAGCCCACTATAGCTAAATAATACCAGACAAGATTACAGACTGTAATCAATGTATGAACAATGTCACATTGATCATGCTCAACATTATGTTAAAATTGAAATACATCTGAGACCTCCGAACGTAACGTTAGCATTTACTAACGTTAACTAAAGTTAACCCTAAGCCGTTAGCATTAGCTACCGTTAGCATAGCTCCCTAGCCTATCAATATAGTTGATGTTAATATAAAGAAATGTAACATTAGATAATGTTAGCTAAGGTATTCAACATTGACCCACTTACCCTCTAGATCTTTTCCAACGATGTCCTAAAGTAACCACATGTCATGATCATTTGCATCATAGATATACGTTCATATCTATGATTAGCATGATCATAGCAGCTTCATTGCTAAAAGCATAGCAAATGTTAGCCGACGTCATTGCATATGACTTTCTATCCAATCAGAGGCAGAGTAGGGCGGGTCTTCCTATGGTGACGTGCTTTCCCGAGCTCGCAGGACTCACGAACGCGCGACCAGCGTCCCCGAGGCTCGTGCACAGCACATGTTTCAAATGGCTCGATACAGGTATTGGTGGCTTCAAAAACAAACAAAACCCCATTGAATTAAAAGTTTATATTGATTAGATTGGTCTCTGATGCTGAATGATACCAAGAAAAATTTTGTTTTCCTTTTCTAGCCGTATCTATCATAATCCACAAACCATGGGAAATAAGGGTCTTGGGCCGCATGCCATCACGTGACTTGCAATACCGGGCTTTGGCCACTACGTCAAATGGCTTCATGCGCCGGTGAGCAACTTTCATTGAAATGAATAGGCAGCCATTTTCAATGCCGTCTCCAGTTATATTATACCTCCATGGCTGAAAGTCTGAGAAGGGGTAAGCTGGGGTTCTGGGTTCTCCGTGACCAAAAAAGGGTTTAAATTGTGTATTTTGCAATTCATTCATTCACTTATTCATTTTGTTCAAATAAGAATGTTGTTTATAATATCCGCTATTCACATCGCGTTAAAATTAGCGTTATAATAGATGTGTGAAATGTCAAACGTTAGCTAACGTTAGCCGTTAACACCTAGCTAGCTGCTAGTTAGCTAGCTAACTGCTCCACTGTATTGTAGGCTGACGTTGTGGATGCCAGTGCGCCCTGTCTGAGAGTGTGACCGCATTTATGATCACCCTATCTGTGTGTTACAGGTATGTTTTCCTTGATTATTGTTCACATAAAAAAAGGGATCTGTCATGTACTATTTTATATTATGCGTTTTTATTACTTTATTTTTATTCTTCAACTTGGAATGACTGGAAATTATACACTATACGATCACAAGTACCTGCTACTAGTTAGGTAGTCTGTTTAATTTAGTAGCTTACATATTTATTATTTCTCTCATGTGCTGAAAGTCTGAGAAGGATAAATGCTGATTGCTGACAGACCCAAGATCACGCCTCCTCTGCATATTTTTATACAGCCAGACAAAGACTGTTTATTTTTATTATTATTGTAACGAGCAGTTCAATGTCTGTTACACACCCACCCGTGTGTGGACACGCCCTGGCTCCTGCCAACCACTGTCCCAGCTATGGGCAAATAGCATGGGCAGATGGGGCTCATAGCCATGGTAGGCAACCCATCTAGGAGAAGGTCACTCCGACCTTCAGGTGCTGCCTGGCACCGCGCCGGATACCATCTGGAGGTGTGGAGCAAGGGCGGATGAGGGCTTTAAGCCCAAAATGTCCAGAGTAGGGCTGTGAGGAGTTGTGCCCCACAGTCCTTAACTAGCATTGTAAAGCCTGACAATGGAGACACCGATCATCGAGAATCCTATACTTCCAGTAGCGGGAGTCCACAGGAACCAAGCAGAGGACGGTGGGACACTATGACGACTGGACCCCAAACCCTCTCCATTGGAGAGTAAGGGTTCAGTCTGTCCACAGCCCACTGTCCAATGCACTATTGTGCTGTAGGAGACCATTTATTATGGGAACCTTCAACGCAAACACAGTAAGAGAGGAGACAGGGTTAGAGGAACTGGCACACTGTGTTGGTGAGAGGGGAGTGGAGATCCTGGAAGTCCAGGAGCACAGAAGAGTGCACACTGACCAGACAATTGTATACGAGTGGGGTATGAGTGGGGGAATGTTCGTTTGGCGGAATGACGCCCAGGCTGCCACAGGTGGCGTGGGGCTAATGGTGTGCACTCAAGCACGAAAAGCTCTTCGTAGGGTGCAGCAACACACCGACAGGATCCTTATGGCTGACTTTGAGGGGAACCCGGTAACAACTGTCATGAGTGTGTACTCCCACCAATGCAGCACCAGTTGAGGAAGTGGAGAAGTTCTACAAGGACCTAAGCACAGCGATCCACCATGTGCCAGCTCACAACTTCCTGATAATCCTGGGGGACTTCAATGCGAGGCTCGGACCAGAAGATGCACCCTTCACATACCACAACACCACCAATCGCAACGGAGAACATCTAACTGCTCTGCTCACAGAACACAAGCTCCTGGCCGCCAACACCTTGTTCCCTAAGAGAATGGGCAAGAGATGGACATTCCAGGACCGAGCTACCGGTATGCTACATCAGCTGGATTACATACTGGTAAGAAGGAAATGGAGGACATCCATCCTCAACGCAGAGTCGTACAGTACTACAGTTTGACTCTGTAGGCTCCGACCACAGTGTGGTCTCTGTGAGGCTGCGTCTGAGCCTGAGGGTCCTCAAGAACATGCCGAGGCCTCGGCCCGACTGGGAGGCCTTCGCAAGAAGCCCCGACCTCCAGGCCAGCTACATGGTGGAGGTGAGAAGCCGCTTACAACTGCAGGCCGAAGAGGAAAAGCCTCGGACAACATATGGGCAGTTTCTCGCTGCTAACGAGGAGGCAGCAAGGAGGTGGGTGCCGACAAAGGGGATACTCAGAGCCTCCCCCAGATCCAAGCACCCGGAGGTCATGAGGGCGCGGGCACGGATGGAAGAGGCGCATAGAAGCTTCCAGGAAGAAGGGACCACAGAGAATCGGGAGGTGTTGAACGAGGCCAGACAGCAGCTGTTCAACACCTACGACAGGATCAAAGGGGAGGAGCTGATGGAGAAGGTGAGGAAGGTGGAGGCGGTGCATGGCAAATGACAGTACAAGGAGTCATGGATTCAACTAGCAGGCGGCAACCCAGAGGAGACATTGGCCTCCTGGTTCACCCACTTCCGGGATCTCATAGGCACACACCCGACAGTGGAAGGAGCTGAGGAAGAAATACCTGCAGTCCTCACAAATCTTGTGATTGACGATGGCCCCTTTACAGCTACGGAGTTTGCCACAGCGAAGTCCACTCTGAAGCAAGGGAAAAGCGCTGGGCTGGATGGCATCCCCCCAGAGGTCCATCTCGACAACATCATATTGGAGATCTGCAACCAAGCTCTGATAGAAAACATCAAGCATGACATATGGTCCCTCTCCAACATCATCCCGGTGCCGAAATCTGGAGATCTGTCTAAGCCAGACAATCAGATAAACATGAAACTTCACTAGCAAAAGTGTCTATTTTAACAAATGCTGGGTTGAAACTTCAAAGCCCCGCCACCACCACAGAAGAAGACTACCTCAGAAAATAATTTCTATACAATAAGTTATTTATTGGTAGCGCCGAGGCATCAAAACCCAGCATTTATTAAAATAGACCCGTTTGCTTAGGTAAGTGAAGTTTCATGTTTATCTGACACTTGTAAATATGAGCGCCTCTCCTAACTAGGCCGACACCGATTTATTTTGACGGCAAAGTGAATGGACCAGCAAAGGACTGTTGTCTGGCATGAGCGAGCGGAATGTGACAACGGGACTGAGAAGGGCTAGTTGAAATGTAGAGTAATATCTTAAGTAAACAGTAACCCATAACCTGGCTGCGCGCTAAGCTAAAGCTAAATTCAGGAAATGAAGCCCAATAATAGCTAGCTAACGTGAGCTAGTGCTAGCTAACACGCTAGCTAGTGTTAGCTACCTAACTCAAGGCCTGAGGAGTTGGAGATACTGTGCACGTTCTCTCAAAGTGCTTTAGCTAAGGTTAGCTACTACAAGCTAGCTAGTCCTTGTCACCAACACTTGCCTCACAACGTACGTAGCTAAACTATTCACACAGCAAGCAACGTCAGCTGACTGGGACTGTCTCGTGAGTAGAATAACCAGTGTTGTGAAATACATTTAACAACTGGTCAGTTGATATGTTGCACAGCAATCGAGCAGGACAATATCATTAGGGCTAGGTTAGGTAGCTAGCAAAGTCAGCTTGCCCAGCTGGTATGTTATAGGCTCATTCCTATAGGATATCTTAGTAGTTTGTGATTTAGCAATGGGTTGACTAATCACTAGATCAATATTTTCAGTTGGGGATAGGACTACAACACCACCTGTGCTGTGGCACCAGGAATCTGCTCTGACCACTGTTTTTATTCACCACCATATCATGTTATTATGCAGATAAAATGTACTGTATGTCTACGCAACACAAAAAAGGCTTTATATAAATGTTATTTTTGGCCAATATTTCAATGCACTATTTTAATGTAATCTGTAATCTCTAATGTAATCTCCCTTCTGTTCTGTTGCAGCTTTGATGCTGGGATGCCTGGTGTGGTTGAGGCCAGAGAACACCGTGATGCAACACCAGTCAGGTGTCGGCTGCTGTGCAACGCTGATGTCCAGCCCCCCCAAAGATGGTCTTCAGGTGCAAGCCACACCCGGACTGGACATGGCCAGACAGCAGTATCTGATCATGGATCATGGATCTGTGACTGTGTCCATGATACAGGCAGTGCAATTACATAACATGTCAAGTATACTGTACAGTAGTACACAGTAGTGCAGAGTAAGTTCTCTATTGTATAGACAAGGTGTCCAATTGCTCAAGTGTTGTCAGGTGTTGATTCGAGTGTACAGTAGTGCAGAGTCAGTTGTCTATTGTATAGACGATGTGTTCAATTGCTCAAGTGTTGTCAGGTGTTGGTTCGAGTGTACAGTGGTGCAGAGTCAGTTGTTTATAGTACTCTGGTTGTACTATACATAGGCCCTCACTCTAATTATAACAATGGCACACATGCCACCTCCTGGACCAAGAAGTGAACACGTGACACCTTGCACCTTGTCTATACAATAGACAACTGACTATGCACCACTGTACACTCGAACACTCGAACCAACACCTGACAACACTTGAGCAATTGAACACCTTGTCTATACAATAGACAACTGACTCTGTACTACTGTATACATGTGCATTACATGCCTCTCTTCTTTACAAAGATGGTCACAACCACAACATGTCCTGAGAGCACATGCAAAATAACAACTTATGGCTACATTTAATGTGCATGTCTGTATGTTTAATAAAGCATTTAGGAAAAATTTCAATCAAGACTTGAGTATTACCTAATCTGTTGAGTACTATGTTTACAATTGTTCATTCATGATATTATTACAATTGACCTTTCAAGTCTGCCTACACTTAGGTTACTTAGCTAAGAACCATTTTAATTAAAATTTACTTCTAAGGGCAAATACTTTACTTTCATATCTTCATATCAATATAATATCAAGATTCTAGTAGATGTCCAAATAACCCACTGTGTCTTGGGTCAACTTATTCACCACCTAAAGGGAAGTGCAAAACAGCAAGTCATGACCTTTATCCAGAAACAAAAGTTTAATCCATTGCAGCAAAATAGCTAACATTACAGGAATCATCAGTGTAACTGCTTTGGCCACTGACCGCTACCATTACAGTAATGTTATGGAAGCTGCTGCTAGTTGTTGTGAGCCCATGAGCTAACAGGCTATCCCGCTCTCATTGTGCTGGATTAGCATTGGAAGCATTAGAACTGATATGTCCAGGTGACAAGACCCATCTTTATGGAAGGATTAAGAGGAATAATGAATGGTTGAAGATTAGATGTTGATGGTCAACAATGATAACTGGTATCCTTGTTGGTGTACTGTCATATAAATTGCTTTCTTAGCCCAAGTCTTAGCTCACGATTGAGCTCATCTCTAAAGGTATAGATGTTTCTAATCTTTAGTCTTTTGAGGCTATCTGAAGAGGCATCTCAGCGATGCCAGTAAAGGCTACATACCTGGCAGTAGCGCAGACCCATTCTGGGCTCTGGTGTTGTGAGGAGAGGCTCCAGAGCTGAGGCTCTAGCAGTATCTTCACATTCTCAACCAGACCAGCTTTAGTAGCGTTAGCATCGTCTCCCCCTCCGTCGTCGTCTCCTCCAGGGTCAGACTGAAAGAAGCTGGCAGACAAAACCCAATCATCACCAATTTACTAGTTGACACATGTTACTAGTTGACACAAGTTACTAGTTGATTACCAAGTTTCACATTATTGCTTATTGAAATGTACCGGCTTCTCTGAGCATTTTCCACTTTTTCCATTTTCCACTGTCCCATCTTGACAAATCACTAGAGGGGAATGGGTATCTTCAACGTAGATCATTGCATTGTGTCTACTGCGTTCATAAATGATTGGGTTCACCTTTGTGATGACAGGTTTACGAGAGTCATCACCCATCCCTATATCAGAATATGATCTGACCCCCATATGAGGTGGAACTAGTATAACGCAACTGCTCTGTGACCCCCTTACCTAACAAAACACCCGTACAGAACAAAACATCCTTATCGAACAAAACCTTCTCCAGCACCTGGGCCTCAGCCTGGACGGCTGCCTTGTGGAGAGGGTGGAGAGGGTACCAGCACCTGGGCCTCAGCCTGGACGGCTGCCTGGTGGAGAGGGTGGAGAGGGTACCAGCCTCTGTCATCTGTCTCTCCAAAGCCAGCTGGGAACTCTGACAGCTCCTGGAGGGGGAGGGGGGGGGTGGCAGAGTACAATGATGGCATTTTACAGGGGAGGGGAAATGTGTTTTTTTTGTGTCAACTAGTAAATTGCATTGGCAAGGCAACAGAAGAGAACATAATTTATCATGTTTTCCTCAAATTGCTAAATCTACAGTAGATGTCAATCAATTGCGTCTGCAGCACGAATGCCTGACTATGATTCATTCATTCCTCCAGCTCTCTCCAGGGTGCGCTGCAGGCCAAACTCCTGTTCACACCACAGCTGACTGAGCCCCCAGCCAATGTGTGGAGCTGGTAACACACAGCTACAGCATCAACACCCCTCTGAACCACTCAGCAATCCACATATAGAAGATACATATCCTGCCCTAGAAACCTTAACTACACTAAATATAGAGATATCTGGTGATGGGATGCACCCTGGTTCTTCATATGCATATGTGTGAAGCAGTGAATGTGATTATGACTCTCTCTCTCTCTCTCTCTCTCTCTCTCAATCTCTCCCTCTCTCTCTCTTTCTCTTCCTCTCTTTTTCACTTGCTTCTCTCTCAACAAATATGACAAGAAAACATTAATTCATGTCTTATTTGAAAGGTTTGTAGAAATGTGACAGAAGTCAACTTGTTCTTGTAATCCTCACCGGTCTGTTGGAGTCGGGAGTTGAACACAGGAAGGTCAAAGGTCAAAGAGACAGTAGAGTGTAATTATCATGCCCCCCCCCCCACACACACACACAAACACACACACACACACACATAAACACACACACACACATTATTTTTAGGTCTCACCTGCTGTGGTGGTGGTAGCCATGTATTTATCATGCAGACCAGACCACCACATTCAGACAGTATGTAGTCTCACGTGTGACTCACGTGTCTCTCACGTACTCATGTTCCACCGCTAATGACAAAGGTAATGACAGAGACACCTCTATGAATATTTATTCCATTAGTGGGGTAAATGGAGAGCAGTAGTTTCGTAACAGGTGGTGGCATTTGTAACATTTGCCAAAAATTCAGAAAAAAAAATCCATTAGCATCTGACCGACCTAATAGACCGTGTAAGTAAATCTGAAAGGCATAATTTGTGAAATTAATAATTGGAATAGCTTAAAATGTATAATGTTTGTATAGTTTGATACACCGCAAATATGTTTTTACAGGTTATTCAAATCACAGACTTTGGTGCTGTAACCAAACAAAATCTCTTAGCTTTTTCACAACAGCCAAAGCTGCAGTTCATTTACTGTACATTGAAAGCCTTTCTCAAACATTCATGTTTTTCATCAGAACCCCTTCAGTTATTGTCTCTTTTACTCTAATAAAGAAAGACAGGACAAATTTATATCCATGCTTGAAAATATAAAAAATACAACATATAAAACATAAACGTAAGTTCAACAAATAAAGCAAATACAAACTATGCGTGCTGGCATGGAGGCCAGCTCAGTCGTCTCATAACCTTCAAATCACCAGCTCAGCACTTTGGCCGTACATATCCAGTTCTTTGTACAACAGAAAGTTCTTAAGTCTGGGAGGGAAAAGGCCAGAGTTCATGATCCTGGGGTCGTTCAGTCTCCTCAGGGACATCCGTCTCCTGATCTCCAGTCGGCAGAGGTGCTTGAGGGGCCGAGGACTCCCTGGGTCAAAGGTCAGGGAAATGTTTCAGTTGATAAACGCCTCAGTCATGAAAGGACACATGCAAGACACCTGAGGAAGCTGTTCTCACATCGTTATCATCCAGTGTAACTCACCGAGAATGTCATATATGTCGGTCCACTCTGGCTGTTTCTCCAGGATGAGTCTGAATCTGGAGCAGATGGGCACGTGGCTGACGTAGTCCAGAAGAATCCGCACTGCTCTGCCCGCCAGGTGCACCAGGCAACACAGACTCATGAACTCACAGAACTGCGGAGAGAGAGGCAGGAAGATGTTGTGATCAGCAGCAGGCCTCACCATTTGAAGTAGCTAGTGATGCAGTGTCAAAAGCACAATTGTGAAATTCTTGGAAGGCCAGTGCTGCAAATACAGAGCAGGCAAGTCAGAATAATAATGTTCACAGAGAAAACTAGGACCAAAGTAATTAGCCTACAGTGAGAGCTCTTAAGAGCCCACAACTCATGGGTCTCCCCCCAGGGCCTTCCCACTCAGGGGTCTCCCCCCCAGGACCTCCCCACTCAGGGGTCTCCCCCCCAGGTCCTCCCCCCAGCTCCTCCCCTGCCTCCCCTCCAGTCCTCCTAACTCACGGGTATCCCCTCCAGTCCTCCTACTCACCGGTATCCCCTCCAGTCCTCCTAACTCACCGGTATCCCCTCCAGTCCTCCTAACTCACGGGTATCCCCTCCAGTCCTCCTAACTCACCGGTATCCCCTCCAGTCCTCCTAACTCACGGGTATCCCCTCCAGTCCTCCTAACTCACCGGTATCCCCTCCAGTCCTCCTAACTCACCGGTATCCCCTCCAGTCCTCCTAACTCACGGGTATCCCCTCCAGTCCTCCTACTCACCGGTATCCCCTCCAGTCCTCCTAACTCACCGGTATCCCCTCCAGTCCTCCTAACTCACGGGTATCCCCTCCAGTCCTCCTACTCACCGGTATCCCCTCCAGTCCTCCTACTCACCGGTATCCCCTCCAGTCCTCCTAACTCACGGGTATCCCCTCCAGTCCTCCTAACTCACGGGTATCCCCTCCAGTCCTCCTACTCACCGGTATCCCCTCCAGTCCTCCTAACTCACCGGTATCCCCTCCAGTCCTCCTAACTCACGGGTATCCCCTCCAGTCCTCCTACTCACCGGTATCCCCTCCAGTCCTCCTACTCACCGGTATCCCCTCCAGTCCTCCTAACTCACGGGTATCCCCTCCAGTCCTCCTAACTCACCGGTATCCCCTCCAGTCCTCCTAACTCACGGGTATCCCCTCCAGTCCTCCTAACTCACGGGTATCCCCTCCAGTCCTCCTAACTCACCGGTATCCCCTCCAGTCCTCCTAACTCACAGGTATCCCCTCCAGTCCTCCTAACTCACCGGTATCCCCTCCAGTCCTCCTAACTCACCGGTATCCCCTCCAGTCCTCCTAACTCACCGGTATCCCCTCCAGTCCTCCTAACTCACCGGTATCCCCTCCAGTCCTCCTAACTCACGGGTATCCCCTCCAGTCCTCCTAACTCACCGGTATCCCCTCCAGTCCTCCTAACTCACGGGTATCCCCTCCAGTCCTCCTAACTCACCGGTATCCCCTCCAGTCCTCCTAACTCACCGGTATCCCCTCCAGTCCTCCTAACTCACCGGTATCCCCTCCAGTCCTCCTAACTCACCGGTATCCCCTCCAGTCCTCCTAACTCACCGGTATCCCCTCCAGTCCTCCTAATTTACCGGTATCCCCTCCAGTCCTCCTAACTCACCGGTATCCCCTCCAGTCCTCCTAACTCACCGGTATCCCCTCCAGCTCCTCAGCCACCCCGGGGCGCTCATCGTGGGAGCAGCAGAAGCACGTCTCCGCGTCATAGCCGTGGTTCAGCAGCAGACGCATCATCACCTCGTCCCTCAGGCAGTACTGCAGCGCCGTGGGGAACACCGTGTCACTCACCACCCTGAAGAAGCAGTTCACGTCTGCTCGCTTGTCTAGAAGCATCTGGACAATCTTATACCAGCCTGCTCTGACCGCCACCAGCAGGCAGCTCAGGGGGTCCAGGTTGGGCTCCGCTCCGGCGTTCAGCAGAATTTCAGCACAACACACGTCCCCGTTTGAGACAGCAAAGTACAGCGCGCTTTTTCTTAAATCTGTGTAGTTGTCCGAATTGCGTGTGTTCAGAGGAGTGTTGACGCTGTAGCCGTTTTCGATGAGTAGCTCCAGACACTGGCTGTGGCCTCCGTCCGCTGCAGAGTGGACAGGACTTTGGCCGGCGAGTTTGAGGGCCTTCTTGGTGGTGAGGGGGATCAATATGTTCAGGGCACTGTGGGTCAGAAGGTTTGGAAATTCATTTAAACGATGGCAAAATATGTTCTTCAAACCAAATTTAGATCATTTAGTCATCAATTGTGTTCGTTTAAAGGAACAAGAACTACAGGATGTGAAGAATTTGAGAATTAGGTGAGCTTTTCAGGATCTTTACGGTATTTGTGTAGATCTTTACGGTAATTGTGTAGATCTGATAGCAAAGTCGTAGTGACTCTTGGCCTTGGATAGAAGGAAATTTCATCTTTCATACAGTAGACTCATCAAATAATCTCAGATCAACACAAATTCAAAGTCAATAGAGGCTATAATATGAAGGTGTCGTTCTTGGAAAGTCCAAAGGATTTGATCTTATCTAATTGGATTTGATCTTATCTAATGCATTTCGACCACACCACAGCACCGAGACTGCTCTTGTTAAGGTCTTCAATGACATCCATTTTAACACAGACAATGGCAGAATTTCAGTCTTAGTATTACTGGATCTCAGCGCTGCATTTGACACGGTGGACCACAACATTTTGTCTTGATGCTTGTCTCATGTAAAGCACTTTCAATTGCCTTGTTGCTGAAATGTGCTATACAAATAAACTCGCCTTGCCTTGTCTTGCCTAATGATTCAAAGGTCGGTGTGGTCATTCAACACTTTGGAGCAAATGTCATTGAACTGTGTGTAAATCCTGAGCCAGTCTGTGAAATGTCGGCCATCAGGACCGTCTAAGGGAACGGTATCTCATGGCGATGTGATCACACATGGTTGACCACCGATGTCATCCTGACTGTCTACCCTGACTGACCAGCCTGACTGACCACTCTGACTGACCACCCTGACTGACCACCCTGACTGACTACCCTGGCTGACCACCCTGACTGACCACCCTGACTGACTACCCTGACTGACCACCCTGACTGACTACCCTGACTGACCACCCTGACTGACCACCCTGACTGACCACCCTGACTGACCACCCTGACTGACCACCCTGACTGACCACCCTGACTGAACACCCTGACTGACCACCCTGACTGACTACCCTGACTGACCACCCTGGCTGATGGACTACGTGCAACACCACTCACTCATAGTGGCCCTCGAAGGCGGCCTTGTGGATGGGCAGATGTCCAGAGACGCTGGGTAGGTTGGGGTTTGCTCCGTTCTGCAGGAGAAGCTGAATACAGGCTGTGTTTCCGGAGCCAGCTGCGTCCATCAGAATGCTCTCCCCGTTCAAGGCCTGGCCGTTCACCTGGGCCCCTGTTGGAAGACCGTTACACTAGACTGCTTTAATTCACACTCTTCATAAACAAATGAAGAGTTAATATAAAATAAAAAGCAATTAGCTTTATTTTATGCTACAAAATAATCAGAATTATTTTGTAGCATAAAATAATTGTAATAATATAATTATACAATTATGTTATTTAATAAAAGGACATGGACTTAATTTTGCGTCTGTCTTACTACGAAGGCATGATTACCTGGCAGGTAGCCACTGTTTTAGTGGCCTTAGATATGGCCTAATAACAGAGGCCTAATAACAGTGGAATCTTGGAATGTGGCAACCTTTTATGGATGTTTTTGTATCCCTCTCAGTCAAGGTCTTTGATCTTGTGTCTGATACGTTAGTACCTGTACTAGTTGTACTCGTATTTGCTGACTCTGCCTTCCAGGTCCTGAGTGACTCCTGCCTCTCTGGAGGCAGCGCCTCAGTTTAGGCTCGTCCAACACAGCTGTATAACTCTGGTTGGGATAATAACTGATACTGTAGCAGCTGTCAATGTGCCACAAAGCTGTTGTCCTGTACCGCTCTCCAGCAGGATGTCTATGATGTGGAGGTGTGCGCACTCTGCCGCCACGGCGAGCGGCGTGGCCCCGTAGACGTCCTTCTGGTTGCAGCGGCTCCCGTGCCGGAGCAGCAGCATGAGGATCTCGGTGCTGGCCACCCGGGCGGCCTCGTGCACCGCCGTCCACCGCTTCAGGCACACCTGCTCCACCCAGGCGCCACGTGCGATCAGCATGTAAGTCATCTCGTAGGACCGCGCCCGCACAGCTGCAATGAGAGCAGCATTCAACCTTACAGTCTGGAACCTCTCATTAAAGAGTGTCTGTGGTTCTTGGTGAATAATGCTGGTGAATCGTGGCTGTATTAACCCCCCACACACACTGTTCACAGTAGTGGAGCAGCATTTTCAACTGGATGTTTGGAAGTCTCTTTTTTAGATGTCCCCTAGGATCTATTTTCAGGAAACATGGAGTCTCCTTCCACTGTTATGCAGATGATTGTCAAATCTACCTGCCCTTGAAACAAAACAACCCTGACTCCTTAAAACTGTTGTTGGCATGCCTGGAAGATGTCAAAGCATGGTTAGCTTTAAACTTTTTATGTTTTAATGACAGTAAAACCGAAGTCATGGTGTTTGGTCCCAGCAATGCCCATGTGTTTCCTCCTGCTGATCTAGGCCCTTTTAAACATTTTGTGAAGCCAACTGCCACTAATTTAGGGGTGAAAATTGACTGTGACCTAAAGATGGACAAACAAATTAATGCCGTAGTAGGAAAGAGTTTTTTCCAGCTCAGGAGGCTGTCCAAGGTCAAACCTTTTTTATCACGCTGTGTTTTTGAACATGTAATACATGCTTTTATGACTTCTCGTCTCGATTACTGCAATGCTTTGTATGTTGGTGTCAGTCAGGCCTCTCTCTCTCGCCTGCAGTTAGTCCAGAGCGCTGCCGCTCGCCTGCTAACTGGTACACGTAAGCAAGAGCACATTACCCCGGTACTGGCTTCGCTCCACTGGCTTCCTGTGCGTTTTAGGATTGATTTTAAAATCTTGCTGTTTACTTTTAAGTGCCTAAATGGCTTGGCACCCATCTACCTTTCAGAACTGCTGGAACCCTATGCTCCTTCAAGGTCCCTCAGGTCCTCTGATCAGCTTCTCCTGGTTGTCCCCAAATCCAGGCTGAAGCTCAGGGGGGATCGGGCTTTCGCAGTGGCCGCCCCTAAGCTCTGGAACGAGCTGCCTCTGCATGTTAGACAGGCCCCCACTCTGCAGGTGTTTAAATCACGCCTCAAAACTCACTTATATTCTTTGGCGTTTTCCTGACATGGCCTAAGAGACTTGTCCTTTTTCATGTGACATACTGCGTATGTTTTACTATGTGTTCTTTGTGTGTTATTGTTGTTTGACTTGTACAGCACTTTGGTCAACTTTGTTGTTTTTAAATGTGCTCTATAAATAAAATGGTATGGTATGGTATGTTGAATAATAAGGTCACATAACTTTCATTCCCTGACATGTTTTCACTTTGTACCCGAAATAACTTTAAAGCTGCATTCATTGATTCTATTTTACCACTAGATGGCAGTAAGAGACTCGCGCAAACTATTTACAAATGAATCGCTAAAACGAATATCCAAAGCCATATAAGGCACAGGGGTGGGGGCGGAGCCAAGCACAGACTGGCCTTTGACATCAGTAGGGGTGAGTCATAGTAGTAGGATGCTATTAGGATGCTATGACTCAGTGAAACAGTCTAATATCAGGTGGTTATAATTACTGTAGTTTTGACAATGTGAATAAAATCAACGAATGCTACGAACTGTAAAGATCCGGTTTGTAAGCTAGGTGTTGTGTGGTTTCTGTACCTAGCAGCAGAGGTGATTCGTTCCTGCTGTTGGTGTTGTGTGGAGAAGCTCCGTGCTCCAGCAGAGTCTTCACATTCTCCACCAGCCCGGCTTTAGCGGCCAGCGTGAGCGCCGTCTCCCCCCCCAGGGTGGTTCGCTCCTCCAGGGTGAGCCCGTGAGAAGCCACTGGAAAAACAGCTGAAGATCAGTGAACAAATTCATATTTGAGGTGTTATTTTGCAATATCGGATATATTTATTGTTCACAATGGTGTCAATTTCAAAGCATTTCTCGGGTTTCACCTTTCTGCCATTAGGATCGCAGTTTCTCATTTGGCCAGAAATGTGCATATGCATGGGTCAGAATGTGCAGGAAAGATCCCTATGACCTGTGGGGTGCCCCAAGGATCGATCCTAGGACCTCTACTCTTCAGCCTGTACATGCTGCCCCTTGATGATACCCAACTCTATATTTCTGTAACACCCAGTAACTACAGCTTGGTTGACTGCCTTGTCAAGTGTATTACGGATATAAATATGGATGTCACATAATTTCCTCCAACTAAACCAGGACATAACAGAAGTACTGATCATTGGAGAAAAAGCTGAAAGAGAGAAACTATCTGCACATTTAAAAACTCTGGAAATCGACACCAAATGCCAGGCTAAAAACCTAGGTGTCATACTTGACTCAGATCTAAATTACGAAAACCACATCAAGAATATTACAGACATCTTTTTACCACCTAAGGAACATTGCCAAGGTGCAACCCTTTCTCTCTCAGGCTGACACCGAAAGATTAATGCATGCTTTCATCACTACTGCAATGCTCTACTATCAGGCCTACCAAAGAAAGCAATCTCTAAGCTACAAATGATACAGAATGCTGCAGCACGAGTCCTCACTAAGACTAGACGAAGGGCACACATCACACCAGCCTTAAAATCACTACACTGGTTATTACACGAGTTCATTTAGGATCTGTGGTAATGCTAACCTGGGTGCCATGCTGACTGGTAACGTCCACACCATTGGTTGACCTCTGTGACCAGTACAGTTAAAGAGTGTGTTGGGAGAGTGGGGGGGGGGGGGCATGGAGTAACAGCATCATGGGGGGGGGGGGGGGGCATGGAGTAACAGCAGCACTGATATTAAAAGAACTGGCTGAACTTCAGAGCACTGTTAACAATTGTCAACATGACATTAATAAGCGTCAGTCAGTTCAAGAGTCAAACTCCCTAAGAACATCACATCACCCAAACACATGGTAGAACAATCTCTTTGGACTTAAATTTATAGTCCTACAATCAATGGGTACATTTTGACACCTTTGATTCCAGTAATAAGCCTCAAATGGCCCAGTAGGGGGCCAGTAAGTGTGTCCGGTAGTGAGAGGGCGTGTCCAGAGCGGGGAGCTGGCTGGGGAGAGGGCGTGTCCAGAGCGGGGAGCTGGCTGGGGAGAGGGCGTGTCCAGAGCGGGGAGCTGGCTGGGGAGAGGGCGTGTCCAGAGCGGGGAGCTGGCTGGGGAGAGGGCGTGTCCAGAGCGGGGAGCTGGCTGGGGAGAGGGCGTGTCCAGAGCGGGGAGCTGGCTGGGGAGAGGGCGTGTCCAGAGCGGGGAGCTGGCTGGGGAGAGGGCGTGTCCAGAGCGGGGAGCTGGCTGGGGAGAGGGCGTGTCCAGAGCGGGGAGCTGGCTGGGGAGAGGGCGTGTCCAGAGCGGGGAGCTGGCTGGGGAGAGGGCGTGTCCAGAGCGGGGAGCTGGCTGGGGAGAGGGCGTGTCCAGAGCGGGGAGCTGGCTGGGGAGAGGGCGTGTCCAGAGCGGGGAGCTGGCTGGGGAGAGGGCGTGTCCAGAGTGGGGGCGGGGACTCACCGCGGAGCACGGTCTGGAGGACGTCCAGGCCCGGCTGGGCGGCGGCCCGGTGCAGAGGGAGCCACCCTCGGCTGTCCAGCTCTCTGAAGGCCGACGCGTGACGCAGCATCTCTCTCAGCACACACACCTGGCCTGGACACACACACACTGGTCACTCACACACACACACACACACACACACACACACACACACACCTGGCCTGGACACACACACACACCGGTCACTCACACACACACACACACACACACACCTGGCCTGGACACACACACACTGGTCACTCACACACACACACACACACACACACACCTGGCCTGGACACACACACACACTGGTCACTCACACACACACATACACACACACACACACACACACACACACCTGGCCTGGACACACACACACACCTGGCCTGGACACACACACACTGGTCACTCACACACACACACACACACACACCTGGCCTGGACACACACACACCGGTCACTCACACACACACACACACACACATACACACACACACACACACGCTGGTCACTCACACACACACACAGACCTGGGGCCTCATTTATAAAGCTTGCCTGAGTAAATGTGTCATGCACAACAGTGCACACTTATTTCTTGTTGCGGAAGGCTAGGCTGCGTGTCGGCACTGTCACTCACCCCGCGGTGAGAGGGCCTTCTCTACGACTAGAGTGATTGTTGTTCTACCAAAATTGGGATTCACAGCAGTGTAAATATGAAGGCGTTCACAAGTCATTCACAACAGTATTTGAATTATAGTGATTGCTTTGAGCACATATCCTACGCTGTCCACAATCTTATTTATGAGATTAAATAAATAAATGAATCAATTGTTTAGCGATGACAGATTATGATTCCCGATTGGACTGTGCAACATATTTGAGGTGTTATTTTGCAATATCGGATATATTTATTGTTCACAATGGTGTCAATTTCAAAGCATTTCTCGGGTTTCACCTTTCTGCCATTAGGATCGCAGTTTCTCATTTGGCCAGAAATGTGCGTATGCATGGGTCAGAGTGTGCAGGAAATATCCCTATGACCTGTGGGGTGCCCCAAGGATCGATCCTAGGACCTCTACTCTTCAGCCTGTACATGCTGCCCCTTGATGATACCCAACTCTTTATTTCTGTAACACCCAGTAACTACAGCTTGGTTGACTGCCTTGTCAAGTGTATTACAGATATAAATGTATGGATGTCACATAATTTCCTCCAATTAAACCAGGACTAAACAGAAGTACTGATCATTGGAGAAAAAGCTGAAAGAGAGAAACTATCTGCACATTTAAAAACTCTGGAAATCGACACCAATTGCCAGGCTAAAAACCTAGGTGTCATACTTGACTCAGATCTTAATTTCTAAAACCACATCAAGAATATTACAAAGACATCTTTTTACCACCTAAGGAACATTGCCAAGGTGCAACCCTTTCTCTCTCAGGCTGACACCGAAAGATTAATGCATGCTTTCATCACAAGCAGGCTGGACTACTGCAATGCTCTACTATCAGGCCTACCAAAGAAAGCAATCTCTAAGCTACAAATGATACAGAATGCTGCAGCACGAGTCCTCACTAAGACTAGACGAAGGGCACACATCACACCAGCCTTAAAATCACTACACTGGTTACCAGTCAACTCTAGAATATACTTTAAAATACTATTACTAGTCTATAAATCTCTCCACAGTCACTCACCAGAATATATTTCAGACATGCTTGTCAGGTACATGCCCAACAGACCACTCAGATCCTCAGGTACTGAACTTTTAACAGTTCCAAAAGCCAGGACCAAGAAACACGGAGAGGCAGCTTTTCGTTTCTATGCCCCCAACCTCTGGAACACCCTACCGGAGTGCCTAAGAAGGGCCGAAACAACGGAGGTCTTCAAGCGAGATCTCAAGACGTATCTTTTCGGCCTAGCCTACAATCACTAGCCAGGACCTTGAGACACAGAAAGGCAGCCTCAAACATACCTGTGAATCCTCTGTATACATTGGTATTTATCCTGCTATGCACTCTATGTATATCAAGTAGTGTACAGAAGCTGGTTACCCTGAAACAGGCTTGTTCTGTTCTGACAGCTGTGTTGCTTCAATGGCTCAGCGTGCTACTAACCGTTTTCTGCCTCCCCTAGTGCCTCTCTCTCTCCCTCCTACCTTCTAACCAGGTCCAGTGGATGCCCCACTGTCGCCCGCACACCACCCTGAGTCCGATAGATACCCCTGTGTCAGCTGTGGATGTCGTAGTATTTAGTTAACACACACATACACACGTACACACAGACACACATCAGTCCACATCCGGCTTAGGCCTGGACCTGATGCTCTTAGCCTTTCTTGCTCTGAAAATGTAATTTAATGTAATTTATTGCTCTATAAATTTTCTTAGCCATTCGACAAATATATTCCAGGAGCTTGCTCCAGGTTGCCTGTTTTAATATCTGTGTTGCTTTTATGGCTCTGTGTGCTACTAACACTGTTCTGCCTTCCCTCTCCCTAGTGCCTCTCTCTCTCCCTCCTATCTTCTAACCAGGTCCAGTGGATGCCCCACTGTCACCAGCAGACCTCCCTGAGTCCGATAGATACCCCCATGTCAGCTGTGGATGTCGTAGTATTTAGTTAACACACACACGTACACACAGACATACACCAGCCCACTTCCGGCTTTAGGCCTGGGCCATAGCAAACACACACCAGTATTTGCCACGTCTCTCCTATGATGCTCTATAGCCTCTCTTACTCTGAAATGTAAGAATCTTTACAGCTCACTTATCTGGCCCCCGGGTGATACTGTTTTTTTGCTTCCCTCTGGAATATGTAGAGAGTGGGTCGTATGCCCACCTCCCTTGTTCTCTGTAAAGCGCATTGTGTTGCCTCTGGATATACAAATAAAGCTTTGATTGATTGATTGATTGAAGGTGAGCACATTCTCCGCCATTCTCCCGTCAAGTTTGTTTTTTATAAATCCCGAAGTTGGCTCAGGAGTTCTTTTGTGCGTACGCAAGTTTTATAAATGAGGCCCCTGGCGTGGACACACAGACATGCCGGTCACTCACACACACACACACACACACACACACACACACACACACACACACACAGACCTGGCCTGCAGACTGAGGGGCTCCTACAGTAGCTCTGTGTGAAACACTAGAGCTGTGTTCGGAATCGCTCCCTCGTTCCCTCACTCCCTATTCCCTATATGGGGTTCACCATGTAGTGAACTACCTAGGGAACGGAGAAAATGTAGGGTACATACGCTGTTCCCTGGAAATCAAGGTGAATTGTGGGTAATAAATAGTGGACTATATAGGGAACTACAATTCCGTGGAGAATTCGGACACTACAAACAAAATGGCTGACGCCCTATATAGTGCACTATATAGTGAATAGGGAGCGATTCTGAACACAGCCTAGGTGTGTGAAGTCATTAAAGGGGTGGTGTGGGTGGTGTGTGAAGTCATTAAAGGGGTGGTGTGGGTGGTGTGTGAAGTCATTAAAGGGGTGGTGTGGGTGGTGTGTGAAGTCATTAAAGGGGTGGTGTGGGTGGTGTGTGAAGTCATTAAAGGGGTGGTGTGGGTGGTGTGTGAAGTCATTAAAGGGGTGGTGTGGGTGGTGTGTGAAGTCATTAAAGGGGTGGTGTGGGTGGTGTGTGAAGTCATTAAAGGGGTGGTGTGGGTGGTGTGTGAAGTCATTAAAGGGGTGGTGTGGGTGGTGTGTGAAGTCATTAAAGGGGTGGTGTGGGTGGTGTGTGAAGTCATTAAAGGGGTGGTGTGGGTGGTGTGTGAAGTCATTAAAGGGGTGGTGTGGGTGGTGGGTTGTCCACCTATCATCTTGAATCACTTTCTCTCTCCCCTCACAATCTCTCTCTCTCTCACACACACACACTTTCTCCACAACTCCACCCCCTCCCCATTGTTTAGCTTTCACTCCATTCCTGCATACTCTCTCTCTCTCTCTCTCCCTCTTTCTCTCTCTCTGTCTGTCTCTCTCTGT
Organism: Borostomias antarcticus; assembly: GCF_949987555.1. Classification (NCBI taxonomy): domain Eukaryota; kingdom Metazoa; phylum Chordata; class Actinopteri; order Stomiiformes; family Stomiidae; genus Borostomias; species Borostomias antarcticus. The sequence goes on from NC_140251.1 coordinate 23,526,196, forward strand.
TCCTCTTTCTCTGTCTGTCAGGCTGATGTCTGGTGATCCCTCCCTGCCTTGTGACCCTGGTATTGGGGGAGCCAGAGGTAACATGCAAACAACAACCCCACCTACCTTGTTCTATTGCTGCCAAAACTTTTACATTTTCATCTGTCGCTGTCTCTAAGCTTGGCAGGGGAAATAGAGCCATCATAAAATGGTTAGTGTTTCTCCTAATAATCTATTGTCTATTATACATCAAACAAAAGCAGACCTGAGCACAAACTATCGTACAAAATTGCAAATGGATGGAAATGTTCATCTCTGCAGCTGGGAAACATGAAACTAGCTCCCTCCATACCTGACAGATTTTAAAAAGGCATCTTGACAAGACTCTTGTATACTCAGTTGAATGATGTAGCTAGTAAGCTCATCTTCACTCATATCATCATAGGAATCCATCACTGTTAGAGAGGAGAAACATTATGTTGCAGGGTTAATAGCATGCACGCTACTACTGAGGAGAAAAAAACGTCATGCCATATGAAGTATTACTAAATGAAATGCCATATATCTATTAACTTCTACTCTATTCCTCTCAAATAGCGCCACATCACATAAGAATTGCATGTGTGTTCTCACCTGGTCGGTATGTGTCCGGTCACACAAGTCACGCTCGCTGTTCAGGACGGGGGTTTTTATATTTAGGCGTGACCCGCTTCCATGGCTGCCAGCTTGGAGGAATGTGAGTCGTGCCATAACATTGACATATTGTAGCTGTCTATTGTGATTGTAGCTAGCAATAAAAAAAACACCAAGCAGGGCTGTATGCAAGGACGCTAGCTGTTTATGGTAAAGATAGCACACATACACATGATGCCTTTGTGTGTTTTTAGGACAGCTCTCGGCTAGGTTGGCTTATCCCACCATTCATTTCATGAGACCGGGACCTTATGTTCTCATGCAAGTGGATTACGCCCTATTGTGGCATGAATGAAATCTCTGTATTCTTTGCTGGGAATATGACAGGATGAATGTCTGTATGGAGGAATATGACAGGATGAATGTCTGTATGGAGGAATATGACAGGATGAATGTCTGTATGGAGGAATATGACAGGATGAATGTCTGTATGGAGGAATATGACAGGATGAATGGCTGAATGAAGAAATATGATAGGATGAATGGCTGGATGAAGGAATATGACAGGATGAATGGCTGTATGGAGGAATATGACAGGATGAATGGCTGTATGGAGGAATATGCCAAGATGGATGACAGGATGGATGACATGATGGATGGCTGGGTGGATGACAGGATGGATGGCTGGATGACAGGTTGGATGACATGATGGATGAGGTTGGATGACATGATGGATGGCTGGGTGGATGACAGGATGGATGGATGGATGACAGGTTGGATGACATGACGGATGAGAGGTTGGATGACATGATGGATGGCTGGGTGGATGACAGGATGGATGGATGGATGACAGGTTGGATGACATGGATGGCTGGGTGGATGACAGGATGGATGGATGGATGAAGGCAGCTCATCCCATTCACAGCCAAGGGGACCTTTGTGTGGCTCTGACAGGCTAGTGATGAGTGTCTTACAGAGGTTAATGCACCAGGGCTCCAGAAGAATGCATTGTAATACAGTGTGTGTGAGAGAGAGAGAGAGAGAGAGAGAGAGAGAATGTGTGTCTGTGCATGTGTGTGTGCTATTAAAGGTGTGTCTAGTACTAGGCCTGCCAGTAGGCTGTGATGCCATTGCTTTTACAGCACACCAGAGTAGGCTGTGGGTATAGTCATGTGGGCAGACGGTCCTCCTCAGATCCATGGGGGGTCTATCTATAGAGGCCCAGCAGCACGGCAGGGGGCTCCGGGGTCCGACGCTTTCACACATTATCTCTACAGTTCCGCCCGTCTGTGTGGGTCTGTTAGCGTTGCATTGCTGTGGCTTTCGAGGAGCCATCAAGTCTCATACTCATAAGCCAGATCACAGGGCCCAGCCTGTGTAAACTTCTGGCTTTAGAACGGTATTCCATAACAACAACAAATGCCTTGGTATAGCAGTCATAGGACTAGTAGGCTGCAGGATTAAGCCCAGTCCGGGACAGTGGCTGTGGGAGTTTCAGAGTATCATTCAACAAAGCAGGGTAGGCAGGCTACTTTGCGTTTGTAACCGGCTCGTGGCAAGGAATTTACTTCGTTTAATAATTGTGACAACGCCACCTTGAGATGTTAGGTCAAGGAAAGATATAGCTTAACGCTCTAAACTGGGTTCCCCAAACACAGGTAAGACAATGAGGGGTGAGACGTGACGTTTATATACAAAATATTTATTACCAATCTGGTTTAAAAAAAAGGTTACAATATTCACCATGTTCATAAAATCTCTCAATACAATATTCATAAAATGACAGTTCATCAAATGTCAGTAATCGGAGCAATATATTGGGTCAAACCCAGAGCACAGAGATAAGGTTGGCCAGTGGGCGTCCACCGTTAACTGGAGAGGAAACTAATTATAAGGGTAGGCTACTCACCACCAGGGCCCCACCAGATCAAACACAGCACACCACACAGCAATCAAGGAAAAGGGCACCACCGTGAAAAGAGGTGCGCGCATCCACACCAAACAAACTTTAGGGTCGTGGAGTAGCCTAATAGTGAAAGCTATAAGTGACCCTCTCCGGTCGCGGGCTGACTGCTCCACTTGGCTCCCTCCCAGACTCAGGAGAAGGGTCCCACCGTATCCACGGGGCTCAATGAGTGGGGCAGAGACAGAGGACAACAAAATTAGTAAAACCAGGAAATAGCTCAAATCAATAGCTCAAATCAATTTGAAAACAAAATAACAGAAATTAAACTAAACAAAGCAGCAGTGGCGAGATCTAGGGAAGAGGGAATAAATCTATTTAAACACAGTACATGTAAGCTACCAGCTACCATTGTTAGTGTGCGTAGTGCGTACCTGTAATTCAACTCTGTGCGCTCGCACCATTCCCTCTCGCCACAAGTCAGATCTGGATGAGCAGAAAACATATGACAGTCATGACACAAATCAAAACATTAAGAACCTGAATAAACTTGCTACTCATTGCTCACCCTGGTACCAGAATAAACCTTCTCAATATTAGCAAATGAGCAGGTCACGCCGTCAGCAGCACAACCCAGCCTAGCGTTTGGTAGACGGCTGGCCGCTCATATACTGATTGGCAAGAGACGGCTGCGCGTATCAGCACTGATTGGTAGCGCGGGAATGGACTGCACGCTTTCCCTAAGGAAACTCCTTACACTGAACTCCAGCCGGCTACACGTTCATATTAATTTCATAGTTTTCATGTTCTGTTACATTGTGCATATAGTTGTAACAAATCAGATATATCAGTTTGTTTTCTGTTACATTGTGCATCAACGCTGTTACAGTTGCAACAAAGTCCTTAAGTCAAGTTTAGCCAGCCAGGGTGTCTAACTTTCTGACCACAAAATAAGTCAGTCTTAATATTTATGCAACAGGGAATCTTAATTAGACTAGTCTAACTTGAGAATAAAGGACTAATCTAGCTTTATGCAATTGGCCTCTGATGTATGAGTGAGTTTCTGATACATGGTGCATAGCTGTAACAGATCCGAGATCAGTTTGTGCTTCTGTTAGGTCGGTGGGCGGTTCATGGAGTTGCCATGGTAACACCAAACACTCTCTGCTCGCTGCTCGGAGTTTCCAGCGACGCGAAAGTGAGAAGAAGAAACGATGGAAAATTAATGATCTAGGTATCTAGAAAGCTGTTTACAAAACATTTCCGAGTTAAATCGTATTTGTTATTGCGGAGAACAGTTACGTTCGAACTTATTAGCACGTAAGCATCAGTGAATCTATCTAGAGCAGAGCTGCGGTCATGTCTGAGCAGCACGGAGGACCTGCCCGAGTCCACACTCAACCACCCGCAGAGGATGACCCAGAGACCAGGGAGGACTGGCCAGAAGAGAATGACCCAGAGACCAGGGCAGACTGGCTAGAAGAGAATGAACCAGAGACGAGGGCAGACTGGCAAGAAGAGAATGAACCAGAGACGAGGGCAGACTGGCAAGAAGAGAATGACCCAGAGACGAGGGCAGACTGGCTAGAAGAGAATGAACCAGAGACGAGGGCAGACTGGCAAGAAGAGAATGACCCAGAGACGAGGGCAGACTGGCAACAAGTCAGAAATGCGTCAGAAGAAGTCCGGGGCGAAGCCACCGAGCCAGCAGCGACCCCAGCAGAGGGTCAGCCCCAGGGTCAGCCCCAGGGTCAGCCCCAGCCCGCCCTCCTGACCCCGGCCCCGGAGGAAGCCGCAGCCCGGGCGGACCCCCGCAGGAGGGACGGAGCCTCCAGGAAAACCTCTTTCTCTACTGATGTAGCGAACTCCACAGCCACGGGTAAATCCAGACGGCCATTAGCCTAAATTAAACAATAACACATCAAATTTTGTTTTCCTCTTTAGCAAAAATAAAACACTTATTCTGAACTTCTCATGTAATACAGTGAAGATTATGCTGATGCCAGAGGGCCATGTGATGACCGTAGCGTTTGCCATCGGGCTCAGCATCAAAGAACTGAAGCATCACTTCGCAAACGAGCTGAAGGTGCCTTCAGAAGTCATACAGATCTCCCTGGATGGTGAGTGGGACCCCAGCCCAACACTTTGCAACATACATAATTTCAGGCAATGGAATATTTTCCTATTACATTATAAAGGGTTATGGCTGACTGACAGAACATCTCACTATTAGTGATGTCTTTTTCTTGGAGCAGTAGCAGTGCTGGTTGTGTTTAGGCTCAGCTATGTGTGTTAGACCCCTGATTGTGGATCCCGTTGGTCCTCCTCTCCCAGGCCAGGCGGTGGAGGACCAAAGGACCCTGATGGACCTGGGCGTCCAGCCTCACGGCGCCACCCAGCTGGAGATGAGCTCCTCAGACCCCGAGCAGCACCCGGTCCGGCCGGCCAAGCCCCAGCAGGACTACAACATGCCAGATGTCATCACCGTCAGAGTCCAGACGGGTCCGCGCCCAACACACCGCATAAGGGTTCTGTGTTTACTATTCACAGAACAAGGGTTCTGTGTTCACTATTCACAGAACAAGGGTTCTGTGTTTACTATTCACAGAACAAGGGTTCTGTGTTTACTATTCACAGAACAAGGTTCTGTGTTTACTATTCACAGAATAAGGTTCTGTGTTTACTATTCACAGAATAAGGGTTCTGTGTTTACTATTCACAGAACAAGGGTTCTGATATTGGATGATATTAAGGGCGAAATATATATAGAGGGGGATTTAAAAATAAGTTCAGCCAGCTGCGATGCACAGAAACAAACAACTGATATTTTCTGCAAAAAAAGTGCGTTCTGTCGTTTTCATTATGACCCAATCTGTGTCCTGAAATATGGAGAAAAGCTTGAAACACTGGGGAAAGATACGACTATATCCACGATCTTATATCTATATACAAGAACAAACTGCATTCAGCTGGTGGTAAGTGCAGCACATATCGGGGCTGACCAGGGATCATGGCAGCAGGTATTGTAGCCAGACGAAGGCACCGTCATGCCAGGCGTGCACAAGAATGCGCAAATTGCAATCATGGGCGCAAATTGCACAAAGTTGGCAAATTTGTGGGCATGTTTGCCCGGGCATATCATTAGAACAAAATCTTTTGTGGATATCGTGCTAAACTGGAGCAGATTGCCGTTGCAATTGCTGTGCAAAATATCGAGCTAGTGTATTAGCGGGAGCAATCCATTCTCTGTGGATTTGGGCCTTGGTCTTTATATTCTATTTTTCCTGTGTTCCTGTATCTGACCCCCCAGACTCGGAGGGAGCGGTCTTCCAGGACGTGGTGGTGGAGATGGACAGAGCCACCCGGAGGAAGGCCTTCCTGGGGGGCTACAGGCACCGGCTCTCAGGGACAGAGTTCCACCACGCAGGGGTGCAGACCATGGCCACCAGGAAACCTGACCGGGGGGTGGACACCTTCAGCAGGGACATGCAGGTACACACACACACACACACACACACACACACACACACACACACACACACACACACCACACCACACCCGCACACCACACACGCACACACACACACACACACACACACCACACACACACACCACACCACACACACCGCACACAACACACACACACACACACACACCACACACACACACACACACACACACACACACACCACACACACACACACACACACACACACGCACACACACCACACACACACACACCACACCACACACGCACACCACACACACACACACACAACACACCACACCACACACGCACACCACCCACACCACACCACACACACACACACACACACCACACCACACCCGCACACCACACACGCACACACACACACACACACCACACACACACACCACACCACACACACCGCACACAACACACACACACACACACACACACACACCACACACACACACACACACCACACCACACCACACCACACACACACACACACACACACACACACACACACACACACAAACACACACGTATTTGAACAAGTGCCAAATGCTACACAAATGCTCTTTAACACATGCACAGTACGCAAAAACACGCACACACAGTGTTCCACTCGTGCATGTCTCATGACTCACGCACATAACACACCTACACTCTTTAAGACTTCAATCTTTCATGGTGGGAGGCTCATTATGAGCACACACACACACACACATACACACACACACACACACACACACACACACTCACGCTGTCACAGACTCAGTGTTGGCAGTGCAGTAAGGAGACCTCCTACTGTATCTCAGTCTACATAATGTTGCTATGCACTCATGTGCGGCATCACCGCTTCCTAAGGACAACTGGTTGACCTCTGACCTCTCACTCATGCAAATATTATCATCTCATCAAGCTGTCTCTAACTTAGCTGCTGGCTGCACAATCAATCAATCAATCAATCAATCAATCAATCAATCAATCAAAGCTTTATTTGTATACACCCTATACGGTAAACCAATCTTTAATAATTTTGAGAGAGAATAGAATGGGTAAGTGTCCCAAAAGCTCTGGCAATGTCTGTTAAAGTTCCTATGTTCATTGGGCTAACGTTTAGGCTGTGCTAGGCAGTTGGTACCAAATCAAATCAAATCAAACTTTATTTGTATAGCGCATTTCATACACAGAGGCAACACAATGCATATTCCCCTACATATTCGAGAGGGAAGCAAAAAAACAGTATCACCCAGGGGCCAGATAAGTGAGCTGTAAAAATTCTACCCTGACCCCTCTCAACAAGGCGATCGAGCAAGATCCTGGAGTATGTTTGTCTATCGGCTAAGAACATTTATAAAGCAATAAATAACATAAAATGACATTTACATAAATTAAATGTACATTTACATTACAAATAACATTAAATTACATAAGAGAGGCTAAAAACATCATAGGAGAGACATGGCAAACACTGGTGTATGTCTGTGTGTGCGTGAATGTGCCTGGGACCAGGTAGAGGCAGGGGTCAGGGGTAGGGAGGGGGTAGGAAAAGGATACGGACCCGGGTTAGGGTGAGGGGAAGGGGGTACTGGACCCAGGCCTAAAGCCGGAAGTGGACTGGTGTATGTCTGTGTGTACGTGTGTGTGTGTTAACTAATTGCTACGACATCCACAGCAGACACAGGGGTATCTATCGGACTCAGGGTGGTCTGCTGGTGACAGTGGGGCATCCACTGGACCTGGTTAGAAGATAGGAGGGAGAGAGAGAGGCACTAGGGAGAGGGGAGGCAGAACAGGGTTAGTAGCACACAGAGCCATAAAAGCAACACAGATATTAAAACAGGCAACCTGGAGCAAGCTCCTGGAATATATTCGTCTAACGGTAAAGAACATTTATAGAGCAATAAATAACATTAAATTACATTTTCAGAGCAAGAAAGGCTAAGAGCATCATGGGAGAGGTATGGCAAACACTGGTGTGTGTCTGTGTGAGTGTCTTTGGTAGGCCTGATAGTAGAGCATTGCAGTAGTCCAGCCTGCTTGTGATGAAAGCATGCATTAATCTTTCGGTGTCAGCCTGAGAGAGAAAGGGTTGCACCTTGGCAATGTTCCTTAAGTGGTAAAAATATGTCTTTGTAATATTCTTGATGTGGTTTTCGAGATTAAGATCTGAGTCAAGTATGACACCTAGGTTTTTAGCCTGGCAATTGGTGTCGATTTCCATAGTTTTTAAATGTGCAGATAGTTTCTCTCTTTCAGCTTTTTCTCCAATGATCAGTACTTCTGTTTTGTCCTGGTTTAGTTGGAGGAAATTATGTGACATCCATACATTTATATCTGTAATACACTTGACAAGGCAGTCAACCAAGCTGTAGTTACTGGGTGTTACAGAAATATAGAGTTGGGTATCATCAAGGGGCAGCATGTACAGGCTGAAGAGTAGAGGTCCTAGGATCGATCCTTGGGGCACCCCACAGGTCATAGGGATCTTTCCTGAGCTATGGTCACCGAGGACAACGAAGAAATCACGACCGGTTAGATAGGTCTTAAGCCAATTAAGGACTGGACTGGAGAGGCCAACCCACTTCTCCAGTCTTTTGATGAGGATTGCATGATCTATAGTATCAAAGGCTGCACTCAGGTCCAGGAGGATGAGAACAGAGAGCTCTTTGGAGTCAGCATTAATTCTGAGGTCATTTACAACTTTGACTAATGCCGTCTCTGTGCTATGGTGGGCGCGGAAGCCGGACTCGAAAAGGTCAAGGGTACAACTTGTAGCTAGGAAATCATTAATCTGTTTTACAGTAAAACAATCTTTTCCAGAATTTTACTTAAAAAGGGAAGGTTGGAGATTGGTGTAAAATTGTTAAGAACTGAAGTGTCTAAGTTGTTTTTCTTCAGCACGGGTCTCACCAAAGCAGTTTTAAGTATTGGTGGGAAGACACCTGTAGATAGGGAGTCATTAACAATGAATAAAATGTCATAGGATACAGAGACACAAAGCCACTGACATGTTATTTCGAGCACAAAGCCACTGACCTGCAGTCCTGGCTGTGTCCGATGCTCCGCCCCCAGACGGCCTACCTGGAGGTGCCAAAGCGCCATAGGGATGTGAGAGGAGGAGAGACGAGAGATCATTTATAGTGAGAATGCTTCCTAGATGCATCTTAATCTCATTAATACAGGAGTTAGAAATGGGGTTGGAAAGATAACAGGTTCAACATAATGTTTATACAGCCTAAATAAATAGAAAATACATTTCCAATACTCAAATTAGCTGGGTGCCCCAGCCCTAGTGTGTGTGTGTCTGTGCGTGCGTGTGTGCGTGCGTGTGTGTGTGTGTGTGTGCGTGCGTGTGTGTGTGTGTGTAACCAGCAGTCCTTCTGAAGGTCCAGGCCACCAGGGTCCAGGCCAGGTTAATGCTGAGGAGTGTGTCCCTCCCCCAGACGGTGAGCGTGAGGAGCCAGGCCCAGCAGAGCTCCAGAAGCACGTCCACCCAGACGAGCGGGGTCGGCTGCTACGTGTCCAGCGCCCAGGACAGGCTGGTCGTCCCGGGAGACTACGTCAGCGCCGCCCAGCAGCATGGCAGGAGGCTGCGCGCCGTACGTCTGAGCCACGCCTCATCTCATCTCTGCTTTTGGGGTTTTGTTTTTGTGTGTCGTGACCTTTGGGATCGCCCTTCATCAGATATGATCATGTATTTAGTTAAATTTGCTGTGACGAATAACATGATTCTTTGACAAATATTTGTCTATCTAATATTAAGGCCTCATATTGTCGGAGGCCTGGCGCCCCCCCTGCCATCATTGGTGCCCCCCTAAGGGGGGTCCGGACCCCAGGTTGGGAAACCCTGCTCTGAAGGGCGAGCGTGGCTTTGTGTTTGGCGTGCACGGCGTGTGTGCGTGTGAACGAGATAGTGAGTGAGCTGTGTGTTCTAAAGAGATAGTGAGTCATGAGCTGTGTGTTCTAAAGAGATAGTGAGTCATGAGCTGTGTGTTCTAAAGAGATAGTGAGTCATGAGCTGTGTGTTCTAAAGAGATAGTGAGTCATGAGCTGTGTGTTCTAAAGAGATAGTGAGTCATGAGCTGTGTGTTCTAAAGAGATAGTGAGTCATGAGCTGTGTGTTCTAAAGAGATAGTGAGTGAGCTGTGTGTTCTAAAGAGATAGTGAGTCATGAGCTGTGTGTTCTAAAGAGATAGTGAGTCATGAGCTGTGTGTTCTAAAGAGATAGTGAGTGAGCTGTGTGTTCAAAAGAGATAGTGAGTGAGCTGTGTGTTCTAAAGAGATAGTGAGTGAGCTGTGTGTTCTAAAGAGATAGTGAGTCATGAGCTGTGTGTTCTAAAGAGATAGTGAGTGAGCTGTGTGTTCTAAAGAGATAGTGAGTGAGCTGTGTGTTCTAAAGAGATAGTGAGTCATGAGCTGTGTGTTCTAAAGAGATAGTGAGTGAGCTGTGTGTTCTAAAGAGATAGTGAGTCATGAGCTGTGTGTTCTAAAGAGATAGTGAGTCATGAGCTGTGTGTTCTAAAGAGATAGTGAGTCATGAGCTGTGTGTTCTAAAGAGATAGTGAGTCATGAGCTGTGTGTTCTAAAGAGATAGTGAGTCATGAGCTGTGTGTTCTAAAGAGATAGTGAGTCATGAGCTGTGTGTTCTAAAGAGATAGTGAGTGAGCTGTGTGTTCTAAAGAGATAGTGAGTCATGAGCTGTGTGTTCTAAAGAGATAGTGAGTGAGCTGTGTGTTCTAAAGAGATAGTGAGTGAGCTGTGTGTTCTAAAGAGATAGTGAGTGAGCTGTGTGTTCTAAAGAGATAGTGAGTCATGAGCTGTGTGTTCTAAAGAGATAGTGAGTGAGCTGTGTGTTCAAAAGAGATAGTGAGTGAGCTGTGTGTTCTAAAGAGATAGTGAGTGAGCTGTGTGTTCTAAAGAGATAGTGAGTGAGCTGTGTGTTCTAAAGAGATAGTGAGTCATGAGCTGTGTGTTCTAAAGAGATAGTGAGTGAGCTGTGTGTTCTAAAGAGATAGTGAGTGAGCTGTGTGTTCTAAAGAGATAGTGAGTCATGAGCTGTGTGTTCTAAAGAGATAGTGAGTGAGCTGTGTGTTCTAAAGAGATAGTGAGTCATGAGCTGTGTGTTCTAAAGAGATAGTGAGTGAGCTGTGTGTTCTAAAGAGATAGTGAGTGAGCTGTGTGTTCTAAAGAGATAGTGAGTGAGCTGTGTGTTCTAAAGAGATAGTGAGTCATGAGCTGTGTGTTCTAAAGAGATAGTGAGTGAGCTGTGTGTTCTAAAGAGATAGTGAGTCATGAGCTGTGTGTTCTAAAGAGATAGTGAGTCATGAGCTGTGTGTTCTAAAGAGATAGTGAGTGAGCTGTGTGTTCTAAAGAGATAGTGAGTCATGAGCTGTGTGTTCTAAAGAGATAGTGAGTGAGCTGTGTGTTCTAAAGAGATAGTGAGTGAGCTGTGTGTTCTAAAGAGATAGTGAGTCATGAGCTGTGTGTTCTAAAGAGATAGTGAGTGAGCTGTGTGTTCTAAAGAGATAGTGAGTGAGCTGTGTGTTCTAAAGAGATAGTGAGTGAGCTGTGTGTTCTAAAGAGATAGTGAGTGAGCTGTGTGTTCTAAAGAGATAGTGAGTGAGCTGTGTGTTCTACAGAGATAGTGAGTCATGAGCTGTGTGTTCTAAAGAGATAGTGAGTGAGCTGTGTGTTCTAAAGAGATAGTGAGTGAGCTGTGTGTTCTAAAGAGATAGTGAGTGAGCTGTGTGTTCTAAAGAGATAGTGAGTGAGCTGTGTGTTCTAAAGAGATAGTGAGTGAGCTGTGTGTTCTAAAGAGATAGTGAGTCATGAGCTGTGTGTTCTAAAGAGATAGTGAGTGAGCTGTGTGTTCTAAAGAGATAGTGAGTGAGCTGTGTGTTCTAAAGAGATAGTGAGTGAGCTGTGTGTTCTAAAGAGATAGTGAGTGAGCTGTGTGTTCTAAAGAGATAGTGAGTGAGCTGTGTGTTCTAAAGAGGCCAAAGAGTGTGTGTTTTAATCAAGTGTGTTTCAGAGCTTTTCATGTCGACCTCGGCTTCTCTGAATGTGGATCCGACAAGTCTCTCTAGCTGCATCCTGACCCGTCTGCTGCTCTCTCCTGACCCGTGTGCTGCTCTCTCCTGACCCGTCTGCTGCTCTCTCTCCAGGTCCTCCTGACCTGTGTGCTGCTCTCTCCTGACCCGTCTGCTGCTCTCTCCTGACCCGTGTGCTGCTCTCTCCTGACCCGTGTGCTGCTCTCTCCTGACCCGTCTGCTGCTCTCTCCTGACCTGTCTGCTGCTCTCTCCTGACCCGTCTGCTGCTCTCTCCTGACCCGTCTGCTGCTCTCTCCTGACCCGTGTGCTGCTCTCTCCTGACCTGTCTGCTGCTCTCTCCTGACCTGTCTGCTGCTCTTTCTCCAGGTCCTCCTGACCTGTGTGCTGCTCTCTCCTGACCTGTCTGCTGCTCTTTCTCCAGGTCCTCCTGACCCGTCTGCTGCTCTCTCCTGACCTGTCTGCTGCTCTTTCTCCAGGTCCTCCTGACCTGTGTGCTGCTCTCTCCTGACCCGTGTGCTGCTCTCTCCCCTGACCCGTCTGCTGCTCTCTCCTGACCTGTCTGCTGCTCTCTCTCCAGGTCCTCCTGACCTGTGTGCTGCTCTCTCCTGACCTGTGTGCTGCTCTCTCCTGACCCGTGTGCTGCTCTCTCCTGACCCGTGTGCTGGTCTCTCCTGACCTGTCTGCTGCTCTCTCCTGACCCGTGTGCTGGTCTCTCCTGACCTGTCTGCTGCTCTCTCCTGACCCGTGTGCTGGTCTCTCTCCTGACCCGTGTGCTGGTCTCTCTCCTGACCCGTGTGCTGGTCTCTCTCCTGACCCGTGTGCTGGTCTCTCTCCTGACCCGTGTGCTGCTCTCTCCCCAGGCGGTCACTCTGCAGACGTACGCGCGGCGCTGGCAGGCCCAGCGGCTGAGCGCCCAGCTGAGGCAGGAGCGCGAGCTGCGGCTGGCCTGGATGGAGAGGGAGGAGAGGAGGAAGAAGGAGGAGAAGGAGGAGCAGGTCAGGGCTGAGTACCGGCGCAGGATGGACCCCCAGAACAAGGAGGACTTCGCACTGCTCTACAACGCTCTGGAGAGTGAGTGGACAGCAAGACCCCCCCGCCCCTCCTGAAAGACCCCAAATAGCTGACTTTTAGATCGCTAACATTTTTAGCACAAATCAGTTATACAGCGAAATTAGCATTGCAGCTAGCAGACATTTTCTGACTTGGAGTGAGATGATGAAATGAAAATATGTTTGGTTGCTGTAGCTACATAAGCAGTTTAGCATGTCTTCTGATGTTAGTAACTAAGTAGGGCATAGCCTACATTGTAGGTAACATTAGCTATGTGTTGTGGACTAAACAGGTTAGTTCCCATTTTCCCCCATGTATTTTCAGCAATGCTTTTGCTATTTATTTTCAGCTGTTCAGCATTCACACACATTTTCTGCAGGAAATATAATTTTTTCTAGTAATACTTAAAAAAAAAATATATATATATATTGCTAATATTCATTTACATTTAGTTATGTGCACTCATTTCATTTCAGCTCAGTGTAGAGAAGCACTGATAAACACCTGACTGCGCGCTGTTGACACTGCTGATGAAATGTATCCATGACACACCCACCCTGCAACAACAGTAGTAGTTTCAGAGGGCCTCCCTGGAAACATCCTGGGGAAACCCTGCAGCGTCTGATGTAGCGAGGAGAGACGCAGGGTGAGAGCGCTCCGGTAGTGAGTCATAGAGAGGAGAGACGCTCCGGTAGTGAGTCATAGAGAGGAGAGACGCAGGGTGAGAGTGCTCCGGTAGTGAGTCATAGAGAGGAGAGACGCTCCGGTAGTGAGTCATAGAGAGGAGAGACGCTCCGGTAGTGAGTCATAGAGAGGAGAGACGCAGGGTTAGTGCTCCGGTAGTGAGTCATAGAGAGGAGAGACGCAGGGTGAGAGTGCTCCGGTAGTGAGTCATAGAGAGGAGAGACGCAGGGTGAGCGTGATCCGGTAGTGAGTCATAGAGAGGAGAGACGCAGGGCGAGCGCTCCGGTAGTGAGTCATAGAGAGGAGAGACGCAGGGTTAGTGCTCCGGTAGTGAGTCATAGAGAGGAGAGACGCAGGGTTAGAGCGCTCCGGTAGTGAGTCATAGAGAGGAGAGACGCTCCGGTAGTGAGTCATAGAGAGGAGAGACGCAGGGCGAGCGCTCCGGTAGTGAGTCATAGAGAGGAGAGACGCTCCGGTAGTGAGTCATAGAGAGGAGAGACGCTCCGGTAGTGAGTCATAGAGAGGAGAGACGCTCCGGTAGTGAGTCATAGAGAGGAGAGACGCTCCGGTAGTGAGTCATAGAGAGGAGAGACGAGCGCTCCGGTAGTGAGTCATAGAGAGGAGAGACGCAGGGCGAGCGCTCCGGTAGTGAGTCATAGAGAGGAGAGACGCTCCGGTAGTGAGTCATAGAGAGGAGAGACGCAGGGTGAGAGTGCTTCGGTAGTGAGTCATAGAGAGGAGAGACGCAGGGTTAGTGCTCCGGTAGTGAGTCATAGAGAGGAGAGACGCAGGGTTAGAGCGCTCCGGTAGTGAGTCATAGAGAGGAGAGACGCAGGGTTAGTGCTCCGGTAGTGAGTCATAGAGAGGAGAGACGCAGGGTGAGTGCTCCGGTAGTGAGTCATAGAGAGGAGAGACGCAGGGTGAGAGTGCTCCGGTAGTGAGTCATAGAGAGGAGAGACGCAGGGTTAGAGCGCTCCGGTAGTGAGTCATAGAGAGGAGAGACGCAGGGTTAGAGCGCTCCGGTAGTGAGTCATAGAGAGGAGAGACGCTCCGGTAGTGAGTCATAGAGAGGAGAGACGCTCCGGTAGTGAGTCATAGAGAGGAGAGACGCTCCGGTAGTGAGTCATAGAGAGGAGAGACGCAGGGTTAGAGCGCTCCGGTAGTGAGTCATAGAGAGGAGAGACGAGCGCTCCGGTAGTGAGTCATAGAGAGGAGAGACGCAGGGTTAGTGCTCCGGTAGTGAGTCATAGAGAGGAGAGACGCAGGGTTAGAGCGCTCCGGTAGTGAGTCATAGAGAGGAGAGACGAGCGCTCCGGTAGTGAGTCATAGAGAGGAGAGACGCAGGGTTAGTGCTCCGGTAGTGAGTCATAGAGAGGAGAGACGCAGGGTGAGTGCTCCGGTAGTGAGTCATAGAGAGGAGAGACGAGCGCTCCGGTAGTGAGTCATAGAGAGGAGAGACGAGCGCTCCGGTAGTGAGTCGTGTCTCTGATGTCCCCCAGAGTGGAGACGCCAGGAGGTGGAGCACATGGAGGAGACGGTGGCAGGCGCGGAGAGGAAAGCGGCCCTGTGCGCCCTGCTGGAGGAGGAGGCCCGGCTCATCGCCTCCATCGGACGCCACCGCATCGTCGCCACCGAGAGGAACCACCACAAGGCCGTCCAGGCCTTCCTGGACAAGGTCAGAGGTCACACACTGCTGCTACTCCCTGGTCGGCTGCTCTCCATTTCCATGTTAGCCACGTAGCAGGCGCTCTTATTCAGAGTGACTTGCAGGGGCAGGTAGGAGTGCCTTGCTCAAGGGCACACCGATTTCCCATAGTCACCTGACTTCTAGGTTTCTCGTCACGTTAGAGAAATGCTGGGAAAAAAGACTCCATTCACCAACATCTTATTCAGTTACCATTACTATTAAAGTATATTCAAGTTGAACATTATCTTTTATCTATTATACTTCATTATCTGCAAACGTCCAGACTACCTACAGTACTACTATACCCAGATAAAATACTACCAACAGTACTACCATACCCAGATAAAATACTACCAACAGTACTACCATACCCAGATAAAATACTACTACAGTACTACTATACCCAGATAAAATACTACTACAGTACTACCATACCCAGATAAAATACTACCAACAGTACTACCATACCCAGATAAAATACTACTACAGTACTACCATACCCAGATAAAGTACTACTACCTACAGTACTACTATACCCAGATAAAATACTACTACCTACAGTACTACCATACCCAGATAAAATACTACTACAGTACTACCATACCCAGATAAAATACTACTACAGTACTACTATACCCAGATAAAATACTACTACCTACAGTACTACTATACCCAGATAAAATACTACTACTGTACTACTATACCCAGATAAAATACTACTACAGTACTACTATACCCAGATAAAATACTACTACAGTACTACCATACCCAGATAAAATACTACTACCTACAGTACTACTATACCCAGATAAAATACTACTACAGTACTACTATACCCAGATACAATACTACTACCTACAGTACTACTTTACCCAGATAAAATACTACTACAGTACTACTATACCCAGATAAAATACTACCTTCAGTACTACCACACCCAGATAAAATACTACTACCTACAGTACTACTATACCCAGATAAAATACTACTACAGTACTACTATACCCAGATAAAATACTACTACAGTACTACTATACCCAGATAGAATACTACTACCTACAGTACTACCACACCCAGATAAAATACTACTACAGTACTACTATACCCAGATAAAATACTACTACAGTAATACTATACCCAGATAAAATACTACTACAGTATTACTATACCCAGATAAAATACTACTACCTACAGTACTACTATACCCAGATAAAATACTACTACAGTACTACTATACCCAGATAAAATACTACTACAGTACTACCACACCCAGATGAATTACTACAACCTACAGTACTACCATACCCAGATAAGGTACTAATGCCTACAGTACTACCATACCCAGATAAGGTACTAATGCCTACAGTACTACCATTCCCAGATAAAGTACTTATACAGTACTACCATGCCCAGATAAAGTAGTAATAGAGTACTACCATACCCATATTAAGTACTAATACTGGGACACTGTCAACTTCACGAAGGCATTAAGCAGCTTCTCCATTCATTGACATAAAACCAATAGTAGGCTATAGCCTTACAATCTAGAATAGCCTACATTATAGTCAGAGCTGCTTTGGGTAGCCTACTGAGGCGATATGCATTGCGCATCACATAACTAGGCTAGGCTACATCTGATCCATGTCAAGCTGACATGCAACATTTTTGAAACGATGTGAAAAAATGCGGGCATGAAATCATGCAAGCCTCGCATATTTTGCACAGAATTCTGCGATTATTGCGGTGAAAATATAACCTTTCTAAAATAGGTGCATAATCTGCCCCTTTTGGCATTAACATGCGATGGCATAATTGCGTTTTTCTTTCGTGCGGTCTCTTTGAAGCTTCAAAGCACCGCCACCACCACAGAAGAAGACTACCTCGGAAAAATAAATTCACTCGGACAGAACGCGTCTAAATAAGTTATTTAATGGTAGCGCCGAGTCTTCAAAACCCAGCATTTGTTTAAATAGACCCTTTTGCTTAGGTGAGTGAAGTTTAATGTTTATCTGACACTTGTAAATATGAGCGCCTCTCCTAACTAGGCCGACACCGATTTATTTTGACGGCGAAGTGAATGGAGCGGGAAAGGAGTGTTGGCATGAGCGAGCATGCGACTACAGGACTGAGAAGGGCTAGCCCTCGATATGCCCCCTAGCCCTCGATATGCCCCCTAGCCCTCGATATGCCCCCTAGCCCTCGATATGCCCCCTAGCCCTAGAAGATAAAAGGAATGGGACACACTACCTTATGCGTGAACGTGCAAAATGTAGGGGTAGGGCCAAGGGCTAGAGCTAAGGGGGGGTATTGGGATTGGGCCATAGTCTTCATTAGGACCAATGCACATGATGTGTGGTCCTGTGGTCAGTAAGAGATGCTTGGTCCTGTGGTCAGTAAGAGATGCTTGGTCCTGTGGTCAGTAAGAGATGCTTGGTCTTGTGGTCAGTAAGAGATGCTTGGTCCTGTGGTCAGTGTGCAGCCCCTAAGAGATGGCAGGCGTTTGATGGGAAGATGACGCAGATGGACACCCAGTTCACCATCCGGGCCAAGGAGCTGCGGGACCTGTACACCAGCATCACCCTCCCTCTGCCCAGCCAGGACGACCGCCTGGACGTGCTGCTCACACTCAAACACACCGTCAAGGTGGGCGAGAGAGAGAGAGAGAGAGAGAGAGTTGGTGTGTGTGTGTGTGTGTGGGGGGGGGGGGCTTTACTGTGTGTGTGTGTGCGTGCGCGCGTGCATGGGTGATTTTCCATTGATCAAGTTGATCATTATTACAGAGGTATTATAGTCAATATGACCATGCTGTGATTGACAGGAGCATGACTGCAAGCTGACTAAGGACATGGTGGAGTTGATTGACCGGGAGGCAGACCTGTTGATGAGGGGTGTGAAGGAGACCAATCTGGAGGGCCTAAGGAAGAGAATCTCCACCCTCTTCCTTCAGTACATCAAAACACCCAGCTTTAACCCAGAGGTGGCCAAAATAGTCAAGGTACCCCTGCTACTGTGCAAACCTGAGTTGCAAACCGGGTCGATCTAACCCAGTTGATTTCATTGGGTCATTGGGGAACAATAAGGCATTTCTAGACGATGCTTTAGGCATTCGATCAGCACAGTATTTAATGCAACAGCTTCATTGTAATTTGTGTGTATGGGTGCTTCCTGGTTAAGAGGTGTTGTTGTTGTTGTTGGCCAGGTTCCTCAGGACCCGGCCCAGCTGAGGAAGGACATGTTCTTGTGCGGCGGCTGCAGCCGATACCTGCGCTCCACAGACTTCTGTCTGCCGGCCGGCGCGCGGCGGGGGGGGCGGTGCCACGGCTGCGCCCAGCTGGACAACGAGGCGCGTCGCCGGGATGACTCCTCCCACTACAGGACCATCCTCCGCAGGCTGCGCCAGGCCGAGGGCCGCGCCGCCCGCCAGGACGCCATCACGTACCTGCTGCAGGTGAGCACCAGCGCCCCCGTGGGTCCCTGGGAGAATGGGAGGGAGCGCATATCTGGACATGTTTGTGTGTGTATGTGTGTGTGTGCGTGATATACCTAGAACGAGTAAGGTTCATTCAGCGTCACTGTAATAATAATAATAATAATAATAATAATAAATATAGCTGCAAGCAGAAATGTGGGGGCCAAGTAGGACGCGCGACCAGCGCATCAAAGACAACAAGTGAAACACGCCATAGCCGCTTTCCAATCCCTACCGCAGTTTGGAAAATCGGGCATGTGGCTCAGAATAAATGCACTTCCAACTTTGACAGTGGAGTGAACTACCCTTCCGCTCCCTCACACTTGAGCCTGAGTCCTGAGCACTTAATTAATGTCAGCTGGAAGGGTCTCTTCCTCTCGGTTGAGTGAGAGAGTGGGTGTCGTCATTTAAATTGGCACACGGCGAAACGTATACATAGTGTAGCTCAACTATTTACTTCGTCAGAATCCAGACAATCATGCGAACATTTCCATGTATAATATGTCCTTCGGTCTTCAGAAGTGTAGGAGAGGTGACGAGTTAGAAAAATCGACACCGATTCTGTCATTTTCTAGAGCGTGGCTCCATTGTTTTCAATGGAGGGGGGGAGTCGTCGCCATGCGCCTTGTCACCACTGTAAAACTGGTGAAATTGTGCAGAAGACCAAAAGTGTTCCTTGCATTCTGCAATCAAAACAATGAAGTAATAATGAAACCAAGTGTTTTGAACTCAGCATGAGCCAGGGAATCCATTGCTACCAACATTTTGAAGATTGGACATACAGTTCAAAAGTTACTGGCATAAACGCAACTCCAACTTTGACACGCTGGTGGCACTAGAGTGCACGAGATGTCAACATGAGGCTTGGTGACAGATGTCATGGGTGTGTCCCAGATGAGTGTGCCAAATGTGGTTTTGATAGATTAAAACATTACTGCATAAAAGCATTACTGCATAAAAACATTACTGCATAAAAGCACCCGCTAGAGGGTTCAAGTCGTGGACATGAGTCTTGGTGAGGAGACTCAGGAGACTGTCATGAATGAGTCTGACAATTTTCACAACTTTTCACCATACGGTTCTATAGGCTGCCATAGACTCCCATGGCAGAAGAAAGAAAGAATAATAAAGAAAACGTACAAACACAATGGGTGCTGCAGCAGCTGCGCTGCTTGGCCCCCAATAATAATAATAATAATAAAAATTGCATTTCCTGCAGAAAATGCGTGTGAATGCTGAGCAGCTGAATGGAATAGCAAAAGCATTGCTGAAAATGCATGAATATGAAATCTGAAATGTCAAATGCATCACACCTGAACAGCTGAAAAGCCTGGAAGCTGAAATGTGAAACTGGCAGAATTGGAAGCTGAACTGCATTACCTAAAGAAGCTAAAAACTTAAATACATTGCTACAAAAACTGGAAGATAAACTGTAATACTGTCAAAGCTGAAACATGGAATAAATTATGGAATGTATTGCTAAAAAGCTTGTAGGCTGGAAAACTTGGAAGCTTATCTGAAATTGGAACTGCATTACCTAAAGAAGCTAAGGACTTAAATACTTTTAAACTTTTCAACCTGAGTAGTTTAAGCCTTGAACTGAGCCTTTAGCTTGAAAGATGAGCAATAGAGTAATACTGTCAAAGCTGAAAGATGAAATAAATGATGGAATGTATAGCTTAGAAGCTTGGAAGCCTGTCGGGGACATTACAGTGACCTCTGGGCAAACTCTATGCACCAGACGGTGAAGACCGTGTGTCTCTAGCCCACATGGGCTGAGTTCTGTGGTCCATGGCGTGGATAGTGGCAAGGTGGAAAGACTCCGCACCCTTGGGTCAGAGCTGATCGGGGGCAGTGCATTGACCTCCGGGCAATCTCCTTGCACCCACTGGTGAAGACCGTGTGTCTCTAGCTCACTCAGGGGCTGAGTTGTGGGATTTGTGGCGTGGATAGTGGTGGCAAAACTCCGCCTCCTTGGGTCACAACCCATCGGGGCCAGTACAGTGACCTCTTGGTAATCTCCATGCACCCACCTGTGAAGACCATGTGTCTCTAGCCCACTCAAGGGCTGAGTTGTGGTGTCCGTGGCGTGGTGGCGAGACTCCGCCCCCTTGGGTCAGAGCCAGTTGTGAACAGTGTAGGCCGGGCTACCCACCTGCCTTCACCAGTGAAGACCGTGTGTCTCTAGCCGCCTCAGAGGCTGTGTTGTGAGGTCCGTGGCGTGGTAGTGGCGAGATGGCGAGACTCCACCCCCTCGGGTCAAAGCAGGTCGGGGGCAGTGCAGTGACGTCCGGGCTATCTCCCTGCACCCACCAGTGAAGACCGTGTGTCTGTAGCTCACTCAGGGTCTTAGTTGTGGCGTCTGTGGCGTGGACAGTGGCGTGGTGGCGAGACTCCGCCCCCTCGGGTCAGAGCCGGTCGTGGACAGTGTAGGCCGCACCGGGTTACCCACCTGCCTTCACCAGTGAAGACCGTGTGTCTCTAGACACCTCAGAGGCTGTGTTGTGAGGGTCGTGGTGTGGTAGTGGCGTGGTGGCGAGACTCCGCCCCCTCGGGTCAGAGCCGGTCGAGGACAGTGTACTGCTCTCTGGGCCACCCACATGCTCCAGGCCACCCACATGCACGCAACTGTGAAAACTGTGTCTTTAGCCAACTCAGGGGCTGAGATGTGGGGACCGTGGCGTGGATAATGGCGTGACGGTGAGACTCCATCCCCTTGGGTCAGAGCCAGTCAGGAGCAGGTCAGTGACCGCCAGGCCATCCCCATGCACCCCTCATTGGAGACCGTGTGTCTATAGCCCGCTCCGTGGCTGAGCAGTAGCTGTGGAGGTGTTGTATGGAAGTTGAAGTGAGAAGCAGTTGCAGTGAGAAGCAGTGTGTTTGTTATAAGTACAGCTAGTACTCATCATAACTCATAGTTTTATTGAGTTCAATAGATGAAAGAGGAGAAAAGGTATTAATATGAGTTTACAGCCTGAAAAAGTTAGTGTCATTCTGAATATTTATTTGAATATAAGTGTTATAAAGGGATTAAGTGATTTATTATACAAATGTGTTATGTTGCATTGTGTAGGTGCGCCCTCTAGGTGTTGCTGAGAGTTCATGTGGAAGTAACGGTCTAGCCAGTGTTTTGGAAGGCACGTTTGTCTGTATGCAAGTTGACGATGCAGAATAAACGGTTAACTGTGAAATATGTGAGTGGTCTTAAGTAGGCAGAAGTTACCACATATTTTTGCCGACGAGGTAAACTGGATTTGCGTTGCTTTGGCAGTTTTTCTTGTTTTGGTAGATTAGTAAGCTACAGTGTGCTAGCTAGCTAGGTGACCGTGTTAGCTACGTTAGCACCAGCTACTAGCTACATGAGCAGCAGCGGTGCGGCGTCCAAGGAGGAGCTGAGCCCAGACGAGGGGGAAGCGGCACCGAGGAGGAGCTGAGCCCAGACGAGGGGGAAGCGGCACCGAGGAGGAGCTGAGCCCAGACGAGGGGGAAGCGGCACCGAGGAGGAGCTGAGCCCAGACGAGGGGGAAGCGGCACCGAGGAGGAGCTGAGCCCAGACGAGGGGGAAGCGGCACCGAGGAGGAGCTGAGCCCAGACGAGGGGGAAGCGGCAGAGAGTCCTCGCGTTCAGATGGCTATGTTTGGGAAGATCAGTGAATTTGTGGAGGCAAACGAGGACTGGACAGAGTATGAGGAAAGGTTGGGACACTTTTTCCTTGCAAATGGAATTAATGAGGAGGCTAAGAAGCGCTCCATCCTTCTGAGTGTGTGTGGGGCCAAGATGTATAAGCTGATAAGGAATTTAGCCACACCAAGGAAACCAGGGGAAATTCCATATGCTGATCTAGTCCAGCTCTTGGGGAACCACCACAATCCAAAGCCTTCTGTGATAGTCCAACGGTTTAAATTCCACAGCCACTTCAGGAAACCAGGTCAGTCTGTGACTAACTTTGTAGCCGAGCTACGTCAGCTCTCTGAGCATTGTGATTTCGGGGCTGTGCTGGACGATATGCTCCGTGACAGACTGGTCTGCGGCATCAACAACGACGCCGTACAGCGCCGCCTGCTTGGGGAAGCGCCACCCCTGACGCTCAAGAAAGCACTGGAACTTTCCTAAGGTATGGAGATGGCTGCTAATAATGCCAAAGATATTCAAAAGGGAAATGGGGGATCACAGGCAGGTGCAGTGCATCATGTCAGGAGAGACATTGGAAAGGGGGCTAGGAAACATGACACTAGTGCACAGGCAAAGCGAGTTGACTGTTTCTGGTGTGGAGGTCCACACTATGCTAATGACTGCAGATTCAGAGAGACTGTCTGCCATACATGTAACAAGAAGGGACATTTAGCAAAGAATGTCCAGGAGCTCCGATCTTTCCTGGGTATGGTGAACTATTATGGGAAGTTTCTCCCCGATCTATCCAGGGTCCTGGCTTCATTGTACAAGCTGCTACACATTGACACGAAGTGGCAGTGCAGAGAAGCCTATTTGCTTTGCCTCACGGACCCTGACAACAGCGGAGAAAGGTTATTCACAGTTAGATAAAGAGGGCCTGGCTATCGTGTTTGCTGTGAAGCGTTTCCGTATTTGTATGGACGGGCGTTTACAATTCTCACTGACCATAAACCCTTGATGAGCCTGTTCAGTGAGACCCGATGCATCCTGCCGCTCGCTTCAGCCAGGATACAGAGGTGGGCTCTCTCACTGTTTGCCTACAACTACACCATCGTACTGTATACAGAGCGGGTAAGGATAATGCCAATGCCGACGTGCTGAGTCGGCTGCCCTTACCTGAGACACCGGCTACAACACATGTGCCTCCTGAGACTGTGTTTACGTTGGAGAGGCTGGCAGAGACACCAGTGACGGCAGCTCAGATCAAACAATGGACAGAGAAGGACCCAGTCCTGTCCCTAGTAAAAACGTACCTGCTACGAGGTTGGCCAAGTGTTGTGTAAGGAGAGGACCTGAGGCCATATGCGAAACACAAAACAGAGCTGAGTCTGCAGGATGCCTGCATCTTCTGGGGTACGAGGGTAATCGTACCGCCTGCGGGCCGTGCACAGATTGTGGAGGAACTACATGACACTCATCCAGGTGTGTCGCGGATGAAAGGCCTTGCCAGGTCATATGTCTGGTGGCCGAAAATGGATCAGGACCTGGAAGACCAAGTGAAATCATGCACACAGTGTCAGACCAATCAGAACGAACCAGCACCAGCCCCTTTGCACCCATGGGAGTGGCCTGACCGCCCGTGGTCTAGGCTGCATTTGGACTTTGCTGGCCCATTCATGGGGCAGATGTTCATGATAATGGTGGATGCGCACTCCAAATGGATCGAACCCCACATCATGAGCAACATCACAGCCCCCACGACCATCGACAAGCTCAGGCAGGTGTTCGCAATCCATGGCTTGCCTGACTCACTGGTCACTGACAATGGCCCAACGTTCACCAGTGAACTGTTCAGTGAGTTCATGCAAGAGAATGGAATTCATCACATACGGACTGCTCCTTTCCACCCAGCTTCAAACGGCTTGGCAGGCTGTTCAGACGGTGAAGGAGGGTTTGAAGCGGATGACAGGGGACTCACTTAGTAGTCGGCTTTCACGTTTCCTGTTAAAATACCGTCTCACGCCACAGTCAACAACGGGACGTCCACCTGCAGAGATGCTGATGGGGCGCCGCCCTAAGTCAAGGTTGGACCTCCTGCGCCCAGACATCAAGACGAAGGTGGAAAGGAAGCAGGAGAAGCAAAAAGAGAGACATGATCAACATGCATGAGAGAGAGAGCTGAAACCGGATGACAACGTCTATGTGAGGAACTTCAGCAACAAAAACCAGAAGTGGCTACCAGGAGTGGTTCTGAGACAGAGTGGCCCCGTCTCCTATGTTGTTAAGCTGTCTGATGGGCGTGTGTTCAGGAGACATCAGGACCATGTGCGCCTGCGCTATGATGCTGGCTCAGTGACAGAGACTGTTATGGGGTGTCCAGAAGTGGGACAGCATACCGGGGGAACATGTCCACCAGGGGTGTGGCCGGATTAATTCTCTCAAGAGGATGTGTCTGCAGGGACTGATGGAACTCCTCACACGGACACGCAGACTCCTCCCATGCCCCCAATGCCAGAGCTACCAAAGACACCCTCACCAGTGGTGCCTTTTGGGTCACCAGTGGGGTTGCGCAGGTCACAGCGCTCTCATAAACCGCCAGATAGGATACAGATGTGATGGACAGTTGGTGTTAGTCCACCTGAAGGGTTAAGCTACTGTATTTGCCAAGTGCCACTTGGTGGACACATTTAAGTGTTGAAGGTGTTAAATTGGGCAATGTTGTTTTGGTGTTTTGATTTGAGACCTGTTGTGAGGTGACTAGCTCAAGTAAGATGGAGGCTATTCAGTCTTGAGTTTGATTTTTATTGTCCCTTTGTATTTGGGGAATGTTGGAATTTAATGGGGGAGGAGTGTTATAAAGGGATTATGTGATTTATTATACAAATGTGTTATGTTGCATTGTGTAGGTGCGCCCTCTAGGTGTTGCTGAGAGTTCATGTGGAAGTAACGGTCTAGCCAGTGCTGTGGAAGGCACGTTTGTCTGTATGACGATGCAGAATAAACGGTTAACTGTGAAATATGTGAGTGGTCTTAAATACTGTAGGCAGAAGTTACCACAATAAGGAAGGTAGGAAGGAAGCTAGGAAGGAAGGAAGGATGGATGGAAGGATGGAATAAGGAATATGAATGCTACCACAGTAGTCATAAAAGGGTGCCTGTACAGAGAGCCTGCGTGTGTCCCCAAATTCAAATCCCAACTGACACTGTGAGCATCATCTCATTCACTTCAATGGAAAGGCATGCCGGCTTCAGACAGCTCTCTCTCAAAAAGTATAAAGGTCACAGCCTAGATATTGACATCGTAGGAATCCTGAGAAAATGCTGAACATTTTAGGCTATGATATGTCTGTGTAGCTTCAAAACTGTCATTTTGCCATGGTGACGAGTTAGAAAAAAGGTGAAAATGCAAAATTAGCTGCCACACTCTAAAAACTGAACATTCCACACATCCACTTCAATGTTAAAAAAGGTCCAAAACAAACTTAAATTACATAAAAACTATAAGGAATTTTTAAAATCTGAATAAGATTTTTACTCAGCTAAAGGTCCTGAACATTTTAAACTTTGAAGGTTTCTAGCACAAAAAATGAAGAAGGAGATAGGTCCGCCCATAGACTTCCATTGTAATTTTTTTTTGAAAAAAACGGAATATTTTAAAAAGTATGAAAGATATTAAAGATCTGAAAGAGGTCCCATAATGACCTTAAGGAGCTGAACATTTTGATAGTTGAATGGTTTCTGTAGCTCAATGTATGAAGGAGTTGAAGGCTGAATAAGGTTTCAAAACTCCCCCATTGACTTCCATTCAAAAAAAATGTTGAAAAAGCAGAATATTTTAAAAAGTATAAAAGGTATAAAAAATCTGAAAGGATTCCGATTATGTCCTTAACAAGCTGAACATTTTGATACTTGAATGGTTGAAGTAGCTCAAAGTATGAAGGAGCTACAGAGAGCCAAAAAACGTACGGAAGAAGAAGTAAGAATAAAAACTATAAAGAATTGGATAACTGAATGCTGAGTCAGCATTCACACTAATAAATAACTGGATAACAGAAGTGTGAATTTTACTTGTAATGCACTTTACATTTGAAACTGTGTTATGTATGTGTTGTATGTGTGTGTGTGTGTGTGTGTGTTTGTACATTGCACACTACAATGTGAGTGTGCCATAAGTGTGTGTGTGCCACAAGTGTGTCTGCACTCATGACTGTATTACTGTGTGTGTGTGTGTCAGGAGCAGGACGTGCAGTACCTGGTGGAGCTGGTGTGGGGGGCCCAGTCAGCCCTGAGCGCGTGCAGCGACCTGCATGACCTGGTGATGGAGCGCTGGGACGGCCAGTGGCGCTGGAGCCCCTGGAACTGCATCCTGCTCACCAAGGACGAGGCCGCCGCCCACCTCAGAGTGGACAACATCGAGAAGGTGGGCGCTGTAGTGAAAGACCTGAATGAGGTGTTTCATTGAACTTAAATGGATGAGGGACAGGATCTTTCAGGGAAGGGGCGGGGCCTAGCCGCAGAGTTACCCTTATGTTCTTGCAGGCCTCATTCTTCACCACGGCCGGGGAAAGATGGGAGGCATTCTTCCCTCTGGCTATCATCTGTGAAAGACACACAGAAACACATGCACGCACACACACACACATACACACACACACTCATGCACACATTCACGCACACACAAGAGCATGCACACACACACACAAACGCGCACCCACCCACACACACTGAGCTGAAGCAGTTGTTTAACAGGGTTGACGCCGCTCCCACCCCTGTGAGGCTAGAAGGCAGCCCAACGCCTCCTCCCCCGCCAGGCCATTCATCTCAGAGTCAAGTAAGAGGTGAACTCCAAAGGCCACAAATCAAAAAGGCCTCTAGCCCTGATGGCATCAGCCCCAGGGTGCTTAAGAAGTGAGACACAGCTGGCCGGCGTGTTCCAACACCTATTCAACCTCCCTGAGGCTCAACCTCTCCCTGAGACTCAACCTCTCCCTGAGGCTCAACCTCTCCCTGAGGCTCAACCTCTCCCTGAGACTCAACCTCTCTCTGAGGCTCAACCTCTCCCTGAGGCTCAACCTCTCCCTGAGGCCCAGCCTCTCCCTGAGGCTCAACCTCTCCCTGAGGCTCAACCTCTCCCTGAGACTCAACCTCTCCCTGAGACTCAACCTCTCCCTGAGGCTCAACCTCTCCCTGAGACTCAACCTCTCCCTGAGGCTCAACCTCTCCCTGAGGCCCAGCCTCTCCCTGAGGCCCAACCTCTCCCTGAGGCTCAACCTCTCCCTGAGACTCAACCTCTCCCTGAGACTCAACCTCTCCCTGAGGCTCAACCTCTCCCTGAGGCTCAACCTCTCCCTGAGACTCAACCTCTCCCTGAGGCTCAACCTCTCCCTGAGGCTCAACCTCTCCCTGAGACTCAACCTCTCCCTGAGGCCCAACCTCTCCCTGAGACTCAACCTCTCCCTGAGGCTCAACCTCTCCCTGAGACTCAACCTCCCTGAGGCTCAACCTCTCCCTGAGGCTCAACCTTTCCCTGAGACTCAACCTCTCCCTGAGACTCAACCTCTCCCTGAGACTCAACCTCCCTGAGGCTCAACCTCTCCCTGAGGCTCAACCTCTCCCTGAGACTCAACCTCTCCCTGAGGCTCAACCTCTCCCTGAGACTCAACCTCTCCCTGAGACTCAACCTCTCCCTGAGGCCCAACCTCTCCCTGAGACTCAACCTCTCCCTGAGGCCCAGCCTCTCCCTGAGACTCAACCTCTCCCTGAGACTCAACCTCTCCCTGAGACTCAACCTCTCCCTGAGGCCCAACCTCTCCCTGAGACTCAACCTCTCCCTGAGGCTCAACCTCTCCCTGAGACTCAACCTCTCCCTGAGGCTCAACCTCTCCCTGAGACTCAACCTCTCCCTGAGGCTCAACCTCTCCCTGAGACTCAACCTCTCCCTGAGGCTCAACCTCTCCCTGAGACTCAACCTCTCCCTGAGGCTCAACCTCTCCCTGAGACTCAACCTCTCCCTGAGGCTCAACCTCTCCCTGAGACTCAACCTCTCCCTGAGACTCAACCTCTCCCTGAGGCTCAACCTCTCCCTGAGGCTCAACCTCTCCTTGAGGCTCAACCTCTCCCTGAGACTCAACCTCTCCCTGAGACTCAACCTCTCCCTGAGGCCCAGCCTCTCCCTGAGGCCCAACCTCTCCCTGAGGCTCAACCTCTCCCTGAGACTCAACCTCTCCCTGAGGCTGAATAAGGTGCCACAGCTGTGGAAAACCTCCTGCATCATTCTGGTGCCCAAAAAAGCACATCCCAGTGTCCTCAATGACTACAGGCCAGCAGCACTGACGTCTCATGTCATGAAGGTATTCAAGAGACTGGTTCTGCAGTGCCTGAGGCCCACGGTGAGCAACTTCCTGGACCCGCTGAAGTTTGCGTACCAGGCCCGAATCAGCGCGGATCATCTACCTACTCCACAGAGCCTATTCACACCTGAAGGGGCCAGGAAACTCAGTAAGAGTCATGTTCTTTGACTTTTCCAGTGCTTTCAACACCATACTTCCCCTTCGATTCTTGGAGAAGCTCCCAGCTATTCAGGTAGACCACGACATGGTGGCCTGGATCAATGACTACCTCATCGGCAGGCCACATCCGTCTGCAGGGCTGCCTGTCCGATGTGGTGATAAGCAACATGGGCACCCCCCAAGGAACAGTCCTGTGACCTTTCCTGTTCACCCTCTACACCTCCGACTTCAGCCACAACTCTGGAGAGTGCCACCTCCAGAAGTTCTCGGACGACTCCTCTATTGTGAGCTGCATCAGGGCAGACGATGAGGAGGAGTAGATGGACGTGGTCATTGAATGGTCTGAGGAGAACCAGCTCCAACTCAACATCAGCAAGACCAAGGAACAGGTGGTGGACTTCAGAAGGAATAAGAGGCCCCCAACCCCCATCACCATCCAGGGGGAAGATATTTAGATGGTGGACTCATACAAATTCCAGGGAGTGCACCTGAACAACAAACTGGACTGACAACACTGAGGCCCTCTACAGGAAAGGACAGAGCAGACTGTTCTTCCGCAGGAGGCTCAGGTACATTGATGTGTGTAGCAGGCTGCTGAGGATGTTCTACCAGTCTGCTGTAACCAGAGCACTGTTCTTTGCTATTGCCTGCTGGGGAGGCAGCATCGGGTCTGGGGAGACAAACAAGCTGAACAAGCTGGTGAGGAGCTGTTGTGGGTCAACAACTGGACAGCCTGGAGACTGTGGTGACGAGGAGGATGAGGGACAAACTGAAGTCTATTCTGGACAACCCCTCTCATCTCTATGAAGAGTTGTGCAGATGGGGAGCACCTTCAGCCACAGGCTCATCCCATCCAGGTGCAAAACAGAAGGGTTCAGGCATCAGAGTTGGAGATGTTGATCATGCAGCTGCACATCGTCCTACTATATGATGAAAGAACCTTCCGGACCGCGAGTCGTCGCCCCACTTTGTTAGCAGCGTCCTCAGGTTTTTCCCACAATGCCAACAACGTGGTGCAAGTATGGAAAAGGACACAATAAAGACTGGGAGAAGGAAAAACCACTCAGCGGGTGGATATCTGCCTAGGTCAGCCCCCGCAGGGCTACAGACTACAGCTACTTTCACCTATTCGCTTTAACCAAACTAGTCAGCACCTTTATCTTGATTTTGTCACTGTCCATATTTGGAAATATGTAGGCTACATTCGCAAAATAAAGTTTGCATTATGGAGAATGGGCCCTGGTTTTGTGTCCCATTTTCAAATGTATTCTTTGTCACGCATAATTTTCCCCATAGACAACAATTGAAGCCTACAGATGATGTCTGTCTATCTACATATCTGTCTATATATCTATAAATACATTAAATATATCAGCGTAGTCCACAATCTTGGACCTTTTGACGGATGAACAGTGATAATCCTTGTTATAACTGTAATAATCCTTGTTATATGGTTACAGGTGAGATACTTCAGACTTTATAGTTCACTGAAAGGCATGGCCTTCTGCCAGTGCATTGACTGTTTAGCAGTGTCACAGACTTGAGCAATATTAGTCAACAATTTTGACAGCAAAACATTTCAAAG
Source organism: Borostomias antarcticus (assembly GCF_949987555.1). Lineage (NCBI taxonomy): Eukaryota > Metazoa > Chordata > Actinopteri > Stomiiformes > Stomiidae > Borostomias > Borostomias antarcticus. The sequence continues at coordinate 23,556,851 of NC_140251.1, forward strand.
TCATTCCCACATGGTGTATATATGGACATATATTTGTACTGAAAACTGTAAAATACTTGACTACAGACTAGATGACAGAGTAGATCTTTGTATTCTGAGTCACCCTGAGTGACCGTGAGACCCTGTGACCCTGAGTGACCCTGAGTGACCCTGAGTGTCCTGTCTCTGTGACTCCCTCAGGCCTACGGACTGGTGTTCATTCGCAGCGTGAAGCACAAACACACGCTTGCCAGGAAGTACTTCTCCCAGATCCCCGTCATGGCCCAGTTCCTCCAGGACGTCCACACGCAGCCCGCCACCCACGACAACCTGCTGGTGGCCACACCCATCACCACGGCCACGGCTAAGACCCTCACCAACAGCCCCCAAACTGGAGGCCAAACCACCTAGTAAAGATGGAGTCTTCCTCCTCTGCCTGTTCTGTTACTCTCCCCCAGGAACATTCCAAATTATTGGAATATGATGTAAATACTGTAGTTTGGATGATTTATGTAGTGTAGTGTACTTTCATGATTAAGATCATTCACTCAACACCAAAGTAGACTTTTCTCCAGACAGGGCACAACACAGTGAGATAGTCCATCCATGTCCCTACAGTTAGTTAGTATACTCACACTTTTTATAAATGCTTCCCACTATGTCTATGTGTGTCTGTCAGTGTGTGTGTGTTGTGTGTTGTGTGTATGTGAGTGTTACAGGTGTCACTGCATCGCTCATCAGTATTTCTTCTCCCCTCTCTTGACCACCCTGTGTTTGACCTGGGGTCATCTGACTTATGAACACACGTGACCACCGCTCATAAACAGCGCTTTAGCTACGTCACCGAAAAGCTAGCGACTCCGTGGCGCGGGTATTTATACTGGGTGAGTTTAACCAATCCAGTTGGGTTACATTCACCCCCCTAAACTCACTCCACATACCATAGTGACCCCAGCTAGCTGAGCTGAGCTTTACTGGGTATCCAGGTGACGGCACCACTGTCGCAGGTTTCACTGCATCACTAGTAAGTATTGCTTCCACCCTCATCGCCCACACTGGGTTTGATCTGGGTCCTCTGACTTACGAATGCACATGACCACCTCTCATAAACACTACTACCAGCTACACCACCTCATAAACACTACTACCAGCTACACCACCTCATAAACACTACTACCAGCTACACCACCTCATAAACACTACTACCAGCTACACCACCTTATAAACACTACTACCAGCTACAACACCTCATAAACACTACTACCAGCTACACCACCTCATAAACACTACTACCAGCTACACCACCTTATAAACACTACTACCAGCTACACCACCTCATAAACACTACTACCAGCTACACCACCTCATAAATACTACTACCAGCTACACCACCTTATAAATACTACTACCAGCTACACCACCTCATAAACACTTCTACCAGCTACACCACCTCATAAACACTACTACCAGCTACACCACCTTATAAATACTACTACCAGCTACACCACCTCATAAACACTACTACCAGCTACACCACCTCATAAACACTACTACCAGCTACACCACCTCATAAACACTTCTACCAGCTACACCACCTTATAAACACTACTACCAGCTACACCACCTCATAAACACTACTACCAGCTACACCACCTCATAAACACTACTACCAGCTACTCCACTTCATAAACACTACTACCAGCTACACCACCTCATAAACACTACTACCAGCTACACCACCTCATAAACACTACTACCAGCTACACCACCTCATAAACACTACTACCAGCTACACCACCTCATAAACACTACTACCAGCTACTCCACTTCATAAACACTACTACCAGCTACACCACCTCATAAACACTACTACCAGCTACACCACCTCATAAACACTACTACCAGCTACACCACCTCATAAACACTACTACCAGCTACACCACCTCATAAACACTACTACCAGCTACACCACCTTATAAACACTACTACCAGCTACACCACCTTATAAATACTACTACCAGCTACACCACCTTATAAACACTACTACCAGCTACACCACCTCATAAATACTACTACCAGCTACACCACCTCATAAACACTACTACCAGCTACACCACCTCATAAACACTACTACCAGCTACACCACCTTATAAATACTACTACCAGCTACACCACCTTATAAACACTACTACCAGCTACACCACCTCATAAACACTACTACCAGCTACATCACCTTATAAATACTACTACCAGCTACACCACCTTATAAATACTACTACCAGCTACACCACCTCATAAACACTACTACCAGCTACACCACCTTATAAATACTACTACCAGCTACACCACCTTATAAATACTACTACCAGCTACACCACCTCATAAACACTACTACCAGCTACACCACCTTATAAATACTACTACCAGCTACACCACCTCATAAACACTACTACCAGCTACACCACCTTATAAATACTACTACCAGCTACACCACCTTATAAATACTACTACCAGCTACACCACCTTATAAATACTACTACCAGCTACACCACCCAAAACACATGACCACCTCATAAACACTACTCCCAGCTACACCACCTCATAAACACTACTACCAGCTACACCACCTCATAAACACTACTACCAGCTACACCACCTTATAAACACTACCAGCTACACCACCCAAAACACATCACCACCTCATAAACACTACTACCAGCTACACCACCTCATAAACACTACTACCAGCTACACCACCTCATAAACACTACTACCAGCTACACCACCTTATAAATACTACTACCAGCTACACCACCTCATAAACACTACTACCAGCTACACCACCTCATAAACACTACTACCAGCTACACCACCTCATAAACACTACTACCAGCTACACCACCTTATAAACACTACTACCAGCTACACCACCTCATAAACACTACTACCAGCTACACCACCTCATAAACACTACTACCAGCTACACCACCTCATAAACACTACTACCAGCTACACCACCTTATAAATACTACTACCAGCTACACCACCTCATAAACACTACTACCAGCTACACCACCTTATAAACACTACTACCAGCTACACCACCTCATAAACACTACTACCAGCTACACCACCTTATAAATACTACTACCAGCTACACCACCTCATAAACACTACTACCAGCTACACCACCTCATAAACACTACTACCAGCTACACTACCCAAAACACATGAACACCTCTCATAAACACTATTACCAGCTACACTACCCAAAACACATGAACACCTCATAAACACTACTACCAGCTACACTTCCCAAAACACATGAAAACCTCATAAACACTACTACCAGCTACACCACCCAAAACACATGAACACCTCTCATAAACACTATTACCAGCTACACTACCCAAAACACATGAACACCTCTCATAAACACTATTAACGGCGACACCTCGCCATTCCGAAATACCGGCATTCCGACAAAATCGTCGGAATGGAGATATACCTCGCCATTCCGAAGGTTCGCTATTCTGTTCGGAATGGCGGCCCTCATATCCTTTCGGAATGGTGACACTTTTCTGAGCAGTGAAAAGGTCCGCCATGGTGAGCCGACCCCACCAGCTACACCACCCAAAACACATGACCACCTCATAAACACTACTACCAGCTACACCACTCAAAACATGCCCACCTCTCATAAACACTACTACTAGCTACACCACCCAAAACATGCCCACCGCTCATAAACACTACTACCAGCTACACCACCCAAAACATGCCCACCTCTCATAAACACTACTACCAGCTACACCACCCAAAACACATGAACACCTCATAAACACTATTACCAGCTACACCACCCAAAACACATGACCACCTCATAAACACTACTACCAGCTACACCACCCAAAACACATGAACACCTCTCATAAACACTATTACCAGCTACACCACCTCATAAACACTATTACCAGCTACACCACCCAAAACACATGAACACCTCTCATAAACACTATTACCAGCTACACCACCCAAAACCAAACACTACTACCAGCTACACCACCTTATAAATACTACTACCAGCTACACCACCTCATAAACACTACTACCAGCTACACCACCTCATAAACACTACTACCAGCTACACCACCTCATAAATACTACTACCAGCTACACCACCTTATAAATACTACTACCAGCTACACCACCTCATAAACACTACTACCAGCTACACCACCTTATAAACACTACTACCAGCTACACCACCTTATAAATACTACTACCAGCTACACCACCTCATAAACACTACTACCAGCTACACCACCTCATAAACACTACTACCAGCTACACCACCTTATAAATACTACTACCAGCTACACCACCTCATAAACACTACTACCAGCTACACCACCTTATAAATACTTCTACCAGCTACACCACCTCATAAACACTACTACCAGCTACACCACCTTATAAATACTACTACCAGCTACACCACCCAAAACACTACTACCAGCTACACCACCTTATAAACACTACTACCAGCTACACCACCTCATAAACACTACTACCAGCTACACCACCTTATAAATACTACTACCAGCTACACCACCTCATAAACACTACTACCAGCTACACCACCTTATAAATACTACTACCAGCTACACCACCTCATAAACACTACTACCAGCTACACCACCTCATAAACACTACTACCAGCTACACCACCTTATAAATACTACTACCAGCTACACCACCTCATAAACACTACTACCAGCTACACCACCGAAAACAATTTGATGGTGCGAGTTTAGCCAATCCAACTTGCTTGCATAAGCAAAAGTGTGATTGCAGGGCATCGTGGTCACACGGTCTGTTGACACATACTGTCCCGTACGCAGTGTCATGTACGGTAACTGTAACCTTTGATAAAGCACCGTATCTGTGCTGATATCTGATACTGTAAAACCTCTCATCACCTCTTCTGATAAATGACTATAAGCATTTATGACTTTATTAATATCAATAATCTGCCACGTCTGCACCTCTGTCTGGAGAGATCTATGAACTTTCTCATAAGGTCAGAAGTGTACAAACTACTAACCATTGTCCAGTTTGCATGAGTACAAAGACGTTAGTTATAAAGGCTTTCAAATTGCCCTGATATAAGTATCTGTTTGGCATCAATGTCCCTTGCAGATAATTGGCCTCATCAAAGGTTGACTATAATGCTATAGCAGCCTGTGTTGTCAGTAGTAACACCAACAGGGTAATTTGAATGCCGACCCTTTGCTTTCTGGTTGTCATAACTGCAACCTCTCTAAAGGGTTGTCGGAATGTCACCTTTCAGTGAATTTCACCTGTGGTGTACACATGCTACAGTAACAAGGTGGGAGGATTTCACCTGTGGTGTACACATGCTACAGTAACAAGGTGGGAGGATTTCACCTGTGGTGTACACATGCTACAGTAACAAGGTGGGAGGATTTCACCTGTGGTGTACACATGCTACAGTAACAAGGTGGGAGGATTTCACCTGTGGTGTACACATGCTACAGTAACAAGGTGGGAGGATTTCACCTGTGGTGTACACATGCTACAGTAACAAGGTGGGAGGATTTTGGCCATCTCTTGAAAACAAGATAAAGAGGAAGCCAACTTTTCAACGGTGAGGGAACATAACTTCCAAAAAGACCAAAATTATGCAAGAGTTGGAGTCTAGAGGCACTCCAAGTAACCCCCTCTGCTGTTCAGCTGATTACTAAAACATCAAAGGATTCCAATTAGTGTGGATTGAATGAGACGGTCATGGATGAAAGATGAATGTGCTGAAAATTGTGCAATTAAGTGAAAGGTCAGTGGCTCCATGCTGTGCTGGGAGACTGAAGCTCCGTCCGTATAAAGGAAAAAAAGGAGATAAAAGGTTAATTGCTTCAGTTTCTGGGAGGTTATTTTCTAATTTCAAAAGCTGTGTTCTCAATGTCAATGTCCAACTAAAAAAGAACATTTTGATAGACATGCCACTGCACTGACAAAATGTGTTTGAATGTTTTTTTATTGTGAAATATACATTTTCATCAATGTTGTCTTATATTGCATGTGATGACCAACTTTGTTGTGTTGCTACAGTACTGTATGTGCATCAATGACACTGATCGGAATTCTGTCACTTCCAACACAATTGCAAGTGTTTCCTGTGTTCTGAGATTTGTAGAGGTTACAAAAGCCTAGTGGTCACTAGATTAAACAAACGGCCAACGAGAGTCCCTTTGGCAAAGGCAGTGATGCAAGGCCCTCAGACTGCTGTCTCTGCACAGATGAAATCTGATGGGTCAAATGACCAGTAAGAGAGGTTAGATGACAGATTATGCAGACATGCTCATCCACTCCGAAGTCTGCTTTCAGACATGCTCACCCACTCTGAGTCAGAGTAAATGGACTGCATTTATATAGTGCTTTTCCACCTTAGCGGCACTCAAAGTACTTTACAATGGCCTCTCATTCACACACCAATGGCGGTAGCTGCCATGCAAGGTGCTAACCTGCTCATTGGGAGCAATTTTGGGGTTAGGTGTCTTGCTCAAGGACACTTCGACATGTAGACAGTCAGAGCTGGGATTCGAACCGCTGACCCTTCGATCACTGAACGACCCGCTCTACCAAGTGAGCTACAGCCGCCCCAGAGGTCTGCTTTCAGACATGCTACTTTTGACGAATTTGAAGGATACAACTGATGGATCCTTCGCGGCCTGCCTTTGCGGCCTCCCTCCCAGAATGCGTTTCGGTCCGGATGAATTCCTGTACCAGCCGCCATGACTTGGATTTTAAAACGTTTTTAAACCGCTTTGATGTTAATATTATTACGTTTTAATAAAATGTCATGCCTGATAGTACCACCATAGAATCCCAATATGTGGAAACTTTATCCAAATTAAGCCTGTATCTACGAGTTTAGATTACATTTTCTGTGGTGTTTCCATAACAACCTGCCATCATCAGCATTGGGCATCCACTTTTTTGTTACCTCGGGACAGGTCGCGCTACCGGCACGCGGCACGCGCTTGGGGCTGCCTAAGCAACAAAATGTCGAGTTTGGAATCCTTCGTAGGCTAGACCGTCCCATTTCATAAAACGTTTGCTACCTGTCCTGAAGGACGCGACCTACGTAGACCACGTAGGCTGCGACCTAGGTAGGATGCAACCCTTGAATTGGGACAGACCCTCTGAGTCAGAGGTCTGCTTTCAGACGGAGCACAGCCCCAGTCTCACACTCATTATGAACAAGAACTAAACATCATGACTCATCTACATCTTTACTGCCTGGGGCTTATTCTTTCACACTGATATTCACTAATGTTATGAGCAACAACTGTGGATATTCTCTTATAGACCATGGCCACAGCACTCTGTGTTAACTCATTCATATCATGCGCTTTCATGTTTTTTTTTTTTTTTTTTAAACACACTGTATACAAATTAAAGCAATACATAGCGTTTTCTCCCGTTTTCTCTGAACTGCGCCCCCACAGGCTCTGCGAGTAAGTGCACTGTCGTTATCAGATTTTCTTTTTCTGGCTTCCTCCATGATGTTTTGCTTCGGTTTTCTCACCTCCGCCATTATATCATTGCATGTTCTATTAATACATCCATGCATGATATCCATAGACGCCAGAATAGTTAGCTACTACTGTGTTGTTTAAGCACAACGTTGCGTATGCGCACTTCGACTGAATGCTTGCGCCCCGGGGGTGCGAGTTTTAAAAGGTAACTAGAAAGTACATTTCCTGGAAAAATGTGAGGTGGGCTAGCTGCTGCAGCTGTATGTAACAGCTACTGCTAGAACTACTATGGACCAGGCAATCTCCATGCACCCACCGGTGAAGACTGTGCGTCTCTAGCCCACTCAGGGGCTGAATTGTGGGGTCTGTGTCGTGGACAGTGGTATGGTGGTGAGACTCCGCCCCTTCAGGTCAGAGCCAGTCGGGGACAGTGTACCCCTCTCCGGGCCACCTACCTGACTCCACCAGTGAAGACCATGTGTCTCTAACCCACTCAGGGGCTGAGATGTGGGGCCCGTGGCGTGGATAGTGGCATGGTGGTGAGACTCCGCCCCCTCAGGTCAGAGCCAGTTGGGGACAGTGTACCCCTCTCCGGGCCACCTATCTGACTCCACCGGTGAAGACCGTGTGTCTGTAGCCCACTCAGGGGCAGAAAAGTGGGTCTGTGGCGTGAATAGTGGTGTGGTGGCGAGGCTCCGCCCCTTTTGGTCATAGCCAGTCAGGGACGGTGTACTCCTCTCCGGGCTACCCACCCGCCTCCACCAGTGAAGATCATGTGTCTCTATTCCACTTTGGTTGAGTTCTGTGCTACCACATTATTTATAAAAGGGTGCCTGTACCTTTAAGAGAGGCTGCACATGCACACAAATTTAAAGAAAAGCAACAGCTGCCACCACTCTAATCCCAACTGACACTCGGATCCTAGACATGGTCTGCTTCAGACAGCTCTATCGCGAAAACTATAAATTTTACAGCGTATATATTGACACCACAGGAATCCTGAGCAATTGCAGAACATTTCTCTGTGGCGGTCCACAAAAATGTCCACAAAAGTGCAATGCCGCTGTTGTCCAAAAAAGCATTGTAGCACCACAACTTTTACTAATCCACTAATTAGACGAGAGACGATTCTGCCACATTGAACTACTCTATAGCTCGTACGTGGTCGCAGCTATTGAAAATTTCCTCTTGTTCAATTAACCTTTCAATTAAATTATATATATTTAGAAATGTCACCCATACCCACAAAAGTGACATTTGAAGGAATGTATTGATCTTTGATATTGTCCTTCATCATTGTATCTATATTTATATCTTAAACACTGTAGGCATGGCGACAAGTTAGAAAAAGGGTAAAAATGCAAAATTAGCAGCTCAAAAGTTAGTGCGGCACCATACGTTTCAATGGGGAGCGCAGTTGCCGAACAAATCGTCATTCCGTGAAAACTATGTCACACAGCTTACTTACATTGTACGAATCAGCACAGTTGTGTGAATGTTTTGATGTATAATGTGTGTGAGCTTTAAAAACTGTAGGAGTGCCAGCAGTTTACAAAATGTGTGAATATTTTCAAAGCAACAGCTGCCACCACTCTAAAAACATAATGATACTGAACATTCCACCAGCAGTTTCAATGGCACAAACATTAGGCTACTATTAAAAGTTAAATTACTAAAAAAATATACAAAATCTGAATACATCCGGGAAACAGCTAAAGACGATGAACATTTTAAAGTTTGAATGAAGTTTCTAGCACAAAGTATGAAGAAGTAGTTAAAGGACAATGCTCGTTTTTGACAACCTGACCTTATTTACGACATATTATAAGACGTTTGACTCACCGAGATCACTTTGGTGTAGTTCGGAGGCATGTAGAAGAAATGTAAAATCCAGCGCGAGCCAGTATATCCATGTAATGGCGGTGGTCGGGGCACTTAGAATTCAGTTTCTAAAAATCTATTTTCTGCCGCGAAACGGTTGTTTTCATCAATCTGTCTTGATGAATCGCTAGTTGTGCTTACATAGAGCATAGGCCTGTTGTGGTTTTCACATGCCATGATCTTTAGAAACGTCTTTCGCAACGAAATAGCTTCCTCAATTGCTCCAGCACGCATTCGCACAGCGCGCAATCGTTGCTCCAGCACGCTGTGCGCATGCATGCTGGAGCAAGTGAGGAAGCTATTTCGTGTCTAAAGACGTTTCTTAAGATCATATTACAGAGGCATATGAAAAACAACACAACAGGCCTATGCACAGGCCTATGGCCTATGCCTATGTAAGCACAACTAGCGATTCATCAAGACAGATTGATGAAAACAACCGTTTCACGGCAGAAAATAGATTTTTAGAAACTGCATTCTAAGTGCCCTGACCACCGCCATTACATGGATATACTGGCTCGCACTGGATTTTACATTTCTTCTACATGCCTCCGAACTACACCAAAGTGATCTCGGTGAGTCAAACGTCTTTAAATATGTCGTAAATAAGGTCCAGGTTGTCAAAAACGAGCATTGTCCCTAAGGGCCAAAAAACTGAGGAGAAAAAGAATAATAATAAAGAAAGAAATAGTGGGAATATCACAAGTTGGGCTAGCTTCTGCAAGCTAGCCCACCTAATAAATGTCAATGTATTATCTTTCTGAGTAGACTGTTTGGACGATTCAGCTTACTTTTAGTAAATCTAATTGGAGATTTAGCACCAAACATGTTTGCAAAGGTCCAAATATCGCAATGTATTGCTTTAAACCCTCCCCAAAATATAACATATGGCAGTATATAAATAATAATAAAAATAATACAAAATTTTAGTTGAAAGTAACGAGATCAACAATAATATGTAGTAATCAAGTTAGCCAGGCAAACGATATACATGGAAAAGTCAACTTAATGAAAAAAATCTATATATAAATTACTAATTAAATAAAAATTCACTCATAAACATAAAACAGTACAATACATTCCTCACAGTACTAGTTATTACACCATAGAACTTCACACATCCAAAGGCTCCTCAATGTCACCATTCTTAACAAATTCCAAAAACATCTCCCAAATGCTGTAAAACTCAGAAGTCTTCTTCTTAACTATATAAGTGAGCTTCTCAAGAGCCAAACTTGATGTTAAGTTTCTCAACCAGAAGCAGGATAGACACTTAGAATACATAGTTTAGGACTTGAGGTATTGGAGAAGAGGTAATTTGAGAGATATAGTGTATCACCGAACTCCAAAATATTTTAATCTCCCCACAGTCCCACAAACAGTGATACAAAGTACCTTGATGAGTATTGCATTTATACAGTCAGGAATATTAGGATCAAATTTATTCAATTGCACTGGACTGATGTAGAGTCTCATTATCCAGTTGTATTGTATTAATCTCAGTCAAGTGTTAATGGTCTGTGTAGGAGCCAATTCTTTATGTTATCCTTTTTGTGATGTTAATTGTTCATTGGTGTGACGTTAATTTCTGTTTAGTGTGTGTGCTCCCTCTGCAGGCGAGGATGCCCCTTAAAGGAAGTGCCAAGGCCTAGTAGTGTGGCTTTTGGTTGGGAAAGCACACAGTCTTTAGACCTTGCAGCTCGTTAATACAATACTTGCTTGCCAGTGTTATATATGCTTATTATTTTCATAACGTGAACAGTATGCTTTCATTTTGAACATCAACCTGGAACAATAAATCAAGAACATTTTTATTGCAACCCTCATCTGGACATTCCGTTTTTCTGCAAGTGTCTACTATAGCCTACCCAGCCAGACCCAGGGTGATCTACGCACAATAAGAACTAAAATGTTGTAGTCACTACATTAGTCTAAAGACTTGCTTTGGATCCTTGGATTAGGGGGATTTCGAAGGAAATATGGATTTCGGAGAAACAGCGTGGCGCCAAACAAAGGACAATGGAGGACTGAACTAGAACGCTGAACACCAATGCATTGCGCTGGAGCAGTATGTAAAATTGTGAAGTTTCATAATACTCCAAATGCAAAAGTATGCACTGGAATCGCAAGATTGGATGTTATTTCGTTCAAATTGGATTTAAACTGGATTTAGGATCACTAATGGAGTGAATTTGTGACAAAGAAATTGACATTTGATTTGTTTGGTGCGCCACTGCTTGTTGGAATTTGGACCGTATACGGAAGGCGCCTAGCGCGCCACGACTGCCTGTTCGGAATATAACTAATTCAGCGAATTGGCACGATCTAAGGAACTCGTTTTGAGTAAAAGTAAAGTCAACTTGTGTCAACATAACTGGCGAAGCAAAGGTCCACATGGAGAACGAGAAGGAAGCTGTTGCAAAGGTTTTGGATAAAATGCGCTTATCCCGAAAGGCCAAGCTCGGGCAGTTAACGCGCAGAAAGAACATAGTCCTTGAATTAATGAAGGATGTGACAAACGGACAATTTCACATTCAATGTCACCATCAAACCACAACCACCCACTCGGAGAGGGATACTGTCTATGGTCAGCTCCATTTATGACCCCTTAGGGTTTCTCGCCCCCTTTACCCTTGCAGCCAAGCTGCTTCTTCAAAGGCTCTGCAGCATCAACTGTGGTTGGGATGAGAAAGTACCTCAAGGATTCTTGGACCGATGGATCAAGTGGACAGCAGATCTCCAGCAGATCAAGGATTTCAAAGTCCCTTGATGCATCAAACCGAACAACTTTGGCCCATATAAGCAAGCGCAGCTGCATCACTTCTCAGATGCGAGCGAGCAGGGATATGGTTCAGTGAGCTACTTGAGACTCGTAAACGAGGAGAACACTGTTCATGTTGCTTTCATTATGGGAAAAGCAAGAGTGGCTCCCCTGAAGAAAATGACAATTTCTAGGATGGAGCTCGCTGCTGCATTGCTCGCTACTAAAGTGGATAAGGTTCTCCGCTCAGAGCTACAGCTGCAGCTGCAACACTCAATGTTTTGGACTGATAGCCAATCAGTACTCAAGTACATCGCTAACGAACACACAAGGGCCCAGTCCCAATGTCCCCCCTAAACCCTCAAGCCCTGAGAGAGAGAGAGAGAGAGAGAGAGAGGGTGGCCCAGTCCCAATGTCCCCCCTAAACCCTCAAGCCCTGAGAGAGAGAGAGAGAGAGAGAGAGAGAGAGAGGGTGGCCCAGTCCCAATGTCCCCCCTAAACCCTCAAGCCCTGAGCCCTCACAGACTTATTGACGTCACCTGGTAAAGTGGTTGAGTGCGCGAGGCTGCAAGGGCTCGAAGTGGTATAAAAAGGAATGGGACAGCACTTGCGACATCACATTACGTTGACGTGAAAACATATTTCTTACTATTGTGGGTGTGGGGCTTTTTATCAATTTGTCAATTTTACATGTTTTTCTTGTAGGCCTTCGTGTAAATTAATTTTGGGCTGAGTCAAATCCCCTTTACATTATCCGAACTCTGTGTTACCCTCAAAACATGTCTGTTCAACTTGTTGAAATCACTTCATTTTGTGGTCATATGCGAACTACATTACTGCCTGTGATTCTTGTTTGTGATGAATCCAAAAGTATTTACTTAAGAATGATAATACACGTTCCTGCACCTCACAACTCTTTCCATATTCATGTTGGAATCTCAATTCAAAGAACACTGCACCGAAATGGGTGATTAATGTCATACTGCTTTTAACTTGGAAATCATATGATTTAGAGCAACAGAAATCGATGTAATTTATAACCATAGCCTACATATTTTTACACAAATCACATTATACACACCCATGGGGTTAATAACCCATACTTAAAAATAATGAAACCAAAATAATTATAAGGCTACTTGTGCAGATAAGCAAGTCCAGCTAAAAACATGAAAACATTTTGTTTTGTAACGTGAACATTAGGGTTGGTTGATCTGTCGGTGCTTGTTTATTGGCTGTTCTTCAGGTAACCCCGTGTTTCACGTCACAACGATATGAACTGTGGGTAATTCCCTTAGGCGAAGTCTGCAGAAGTGCAGACTTACGGTAAGGGGGCATAAAGGGCTCAAAATGTCTGCCAGAGATCCCTCATGCACTTGCCGATTTGACATTGGGACACCCCTAAGCCCTCGCGGACTTCGCGGGAGCGCGCCCTTAAGTCTGCGAGTCTGCAAGGGTGGACATTGGGACTGGGCCAAGGTTTCACACATTTGTCTCCAACAGGATCTCTGCCATTAGAGAAGCCACAGAGGTGGCGCAATGGAGATATGTAAACACAAAGATGAATCCTGCCGATGCTGCCTCTAGGGGCCAAAGAGCAGACACCTTTCTGAAGAACGGGCTGGATTCATGGCCCAGAAATGATCTGGAGGTCAGAGGAGGAGTGGCCACAGTTCCTGCTGGACTCTACCACACTCTCAGTTGATGACCCAGAGTTTAAGAGAAACCCAACAGTGGGTGCTGCTATTGTCAAAGGAGGTAACAATCCCACAAACATGCTGATCGCATACTTCTCCAGCTGGAGAAGGCTGAAGGTCACAGTGGCATGGTTTCAGAAGCTAAAAGAAGCTTTGAAATTTCTGGCTCAGAGAAGAAAAGAGTTTCACTCCACTATCACCCCAATCACAGTCACTAGAAGCGCTCAGAAGACCATCGACCAGAAGATGGCAGATGTCAAAACCACACTGAATGGACAAACGGTCACTCTGGAGGATCTGGAGAAAGAAGAGGATGCAATTATCCGTTACACCCAACAACAGAGCTTTCCAGAGGAAATGGCAGCGTTGCAAATGGCAACATCTGGTGTCAAGAAGACGAGCAATCTTTACAGACTCGACCCAGTGTTGAAGGATGGAATGCTCAGAGTGGGAGGACGTTTGAGCAGGGCAGCTATGCCAGAGGAGATCAAGTGCCCTGTCATTCTCCCCAAAAGCAGTCACACTTCTACACTCATTCTACGTGGAATTCATGAAAGAACTGGACATGGAGGAAGAAACCACATTCTCTCAGAGCTAAGGAAAAGATACTGGATAATCAAGGCTAACTCTGCCGCAAGAAAAATAATAGGAGAGTGTGTTGTGTGCAGGCAGCACAGAGCCAAAGTTGGAGAGCAGAAGATGGCTGACTTGCCACAGGAAAGGCTTCAGCCAGACTTGCCTGCATTCACAAATGTAGGTGTTGATTACTTTGGCCCTATCGACGTCAAAAGAGGACGCACCACACTGAAGAGATATGGGGTCTTATTCACGTGCATGACCAGTAGGGCCGTGCATATTGAAGTTGCCCACTCCCTTGATACAGACTCATGTATCAATGCCCTGAGACGGTTCACCTGTAGGAGAGGGCAAGTGAAACACATGCGGTCAGACAATGGCACCAACTTTGTCGGGGCTGACAGAGAGCTCAGGGAAGCCCTCTCATCTCTACACCAGGACAAAATAGAAGGAGCTCTTCTTCACAGGGGTGTACAGTGGAGTTTCAACCCCCCTGGAGCATCCCACCATGGAGGAGTGTGGGAGCGGCTCATAAGATCCGTGAGAAAGGCCCTCCATTCAGTTTTAAAACAACAGACTCTGGATGACGAGGGGTTGCAGACCATCCTCTGTGAGGTGGAGGCCATCTTGAACAGCCGCCCGATCACTACCATCAGCAGCGACCCACAGGATCTTGAGCCTCTCACCCCAAACCACATCTTGCTCTTAAAAACTAAGCCCATTCTACCACCTGGCATCTTTGAGAAGAACGACCTGTACATAAGGCGCCGTTGGAGACAGGTGCAGTACATGGCCGATTTATTTTGGAAGCGTTGGAGCCAGGAGTACTTGCCTCTTATGCAGGAAAGACAGAAATGGTGCAAAAAGAGAAGAAGCTTCACTCCTGGAGACGTGGTGATGGTGGTCGATTCCTCTGCACCACGCGGCTCTTGGATCTTAGGAAGAGTGTTAGAGGTCAAGTCAGACTCCAAAGGCCTGGTGAGAGCTGTCAAGGTCAAGACACAAACCAGCATACTGGAGAGACCCATAACAAAGATCTGTCTGCTGCTAGAAGACACAGAAGAGCAGCCATCTTGCTTCAGGAACCCATTGAAGTCTACCTAAAGGTCGTGAGTAGCACGTCACACACCTCATGTTTATTATACTTACTTGAAATTACTGATATTTCTAACTTTTTTGATGATTAAGATAACTTAGGCTCCCTTTAAATGGTAAAAATAATAATTGTTTTTGGTGATGCAAAACAATTAGGGGCCGGTTTATGTAGGAGCCAATTCTTTATGTTATCCTTTTTGTGATGTTAATTGTTCATTGGTGTGACGTTAATTTCTGTTTAGTGTGTGTGCTCCCTCTGCAGGCGAGGATGCCCCTTAAAGGAAGTGCCAAGGCCTAGTAGTGTGGCTTTTGGTTGGGAAAGCACACAGTCTTTAGACCTTGCAGCTCGTTAATACAATACTTGCTTGCCAGTGTTATATATGCTTATTATTTTCATAACGTGAACAGTATGCTTTCATTTTGAACATCAACCTGGAACAATAAATCAAGAACATTTTTATTGCAACCCTCATCTGGACATTCCGTTTTTCTGCAAGTGTCTACTATAGCCTACCCAGCCAGACCCAGGGTGATCTACGCACAATAAGAACTAAAATGTTTTAGTCACTACAGTCTGTGTTTGTGCCTTTGAACATATTAAACCCCATTCATCCTCTAAAATGTCCTCTTGTAAGTCTCGTATCCACTCCTGTCTCCTCCTGTCAGAGTTGTCCTTATGGTTTTCCACCATTATATGGTATAATTGAGAAACCTTGCCTTTGCCGAAACAACTACTTTCTGAGAAAAATATCTCTAGTGTTGACATTGGAGGTCGTTGCACTGAATTCTGCAAACGTGCCCGAATAAAACTTCTAAGCTGTAAATACTTAAAGAAGTGTGTCTGGCAAGTCGAACTTCGCTTTCAGCTCATCAAACGACATTAAATTGTTATCCTCATAGAGATCCTGTAGTGCAGCTATGCCTTTACTCCACCATATAAATCCCATATCATTTTTAGCTGGGCTGAAGTGACCAATGCCCCAAATTGGTGAAAAACATGACAACGCTGGGATATCGTCCAGATATTTATGTACTTCGTGCCAGACTATAATAGTGTTTCTCAAAAAAGGATTAACCCTTTGAGGACAACATTTCAATTGGTAGCCAGGGCAAAGCTACCTCTCTAGAAAACCAAAACATTGCAGCTCTCAATTGGGCAGCCCAGTAGTACCAATGTAAATTTGGTAGTTGTAACCCTCCTCTATCGTACGGCAAATATAAAAGAGAAAGTCTGAATCTTGGCTTCCTATTATTCCAGATAAAATTTGAAAGCAGCTTCCTAACTTTTGAAAAAAATGAAGGAGGAGGTGCCAATGGAATCGATTGGAAAACATATAAAAATGTGGGTAATATATTCATCTTAATTCATGTTTGTTTTTTAAATGTATTTTAATGGGTTGATTTCTCAGGGGCAGAGCATATTAATATACATGACTGTAAATATGCCAGAATTAGCCAAAAGGCAAGTTGTCATCCGTAGTGTTTATTTTAAAGATGCAGGATAGTTGTCCATCATCCCACAAAGGATTTTCTTTCTTGCAATATATTTCAAATATATTTTGGAGTATCACTACAAATAAGCTTTAATAATTTCAATTTAAGTTATATTTACATCAAAGTTACATTTGAAAGTTGTACAATATGAACCTTGTATTATATATATATATATATATATATATATAAATATAATTATATAGCTCCTCCAGTAGTGGGTTTCAGTCCCATTCCCAGTGTGTATTGTCCATATTCCCATGTAACCGTGTTCCTGGTCAGGTGGGGGACAGAACCCAGCCCACTGTGGGTCTCCGGTCTGAGCAGCGGCCTCTGGGCATGCCCGGGAGTGATAAGGGACAGAACCCAGCCCACTGTGGGTCTCCGGTCTGAGCAGCGGCCTCTGGGCATGCCCGGGAGTGATAAGGGACAGAACCCAGCCCACTGTGGGTCTCCGGTCTGAGCAGTGCCTCTGGGCATGCCCAGGAGTGATAAGGGACAGAACCCAGCCCACTGTGGGTCTCCGGTCTGAGCAGCGGCCTCTGGGCATGCCCGGGAGTGATAAGCTTTATGGCTGACCAGGTATCTGGAACAACACGCTGAGCTTCTGAGGCACGGCTGTCACTCCCGTCTGAGGCTGGCCAAGGAGCAGGTGCCATCATGGAAGCAGTGAAGACGATTCTGAAGGGAGTCTGGAACTACCGAAGCCTCTTCATCATCCTCCTCACACCTCTGCTGCTGCTGCCTATTCCACTGTTTATTAAGACCAAGGTGAGAGGAGGCGCACACACACACACACACACACACACACACACACACACACACACACACACACACGTGGTTCTGTGAGACTCAGTTAGTGGAGCATGGGTCGACCTGATGGCACCAAAAAATGCTATAAATCTGATTCCAAGTGCCAACTAAGTTGTCTTATAGGCTCTGACACAAGAATAAACTTAAAATGGGCATATTACTCAAAAGCCTTTGCCATCACTCCACCATGCATACAATAAGAAGCTTGTGCTTTTTGCCATGCCATCACTAAACAAAAAATTGTTCTTAATGATTTTGCCTGGTTAAATAAAGGTTAAATAAAATATATTTAAAAAAAATAATATTTCCTGGGTTTCTGTAGCCCTGAGAAAGTGATGTTGATGTAATTGCTAATTTACATGTAATTTGCTGCACTGTACATGATCATTTATGGGGTTGCTGTACCAGCTATATCTACTAAGTTCTTACCTCATCTCTTTAAATATCTTTAACAGACGATTCTCTCTTGACATAAACATTTTAGTGCCACCAGCAGCTCTACAGGTGGTTCTGACGGTCGGTCGGTCCACAAAAATGTCCACAAAAGTGCAATGCCGCTGTTGTCCACAAAAGCATTGTAGCACCACAACTTTTACTAATCCACTAATTAGACGAGAGACGATTCTGCCACATTGAACTACTCTATAGCTCGTACGTGGTCGCAGCTATTGAAAATTTCCTCTTGTTCAATTAACCTTTCAATTCAATTATATATATTTAGAAATGTCACCCATACCCACAAAAGTGACATTTGAAGGAATGTATTGATCTTTGATATTGTCCTTATGGACCTGCAGTAATAGATTGTAAGATAATAAAGTATACCAGATTATATGATGCATGTTCATTTTACTATTGACATAATTTACAGGTTATTTATTAATGCGTGCAATGTGCGTGTATTGTTAATGTTTTTAGCCAATCCATCACTTTGGGCGCCCTAATTGCACTGGGCAGGTGCGGTTTGTTAATACAAGTTTGTTTTAGTTTTTTTTAGCTTGGAAGACTGCAGAAGATTAGGTTACAGTAGCCTATGTAACCACCTCAGTAACAATCAGAAATCTAATACAGAGTTTGCAGGGAGGCCGACTTTGCAGCAGGAATATTGGTTGCACAAATTACAGCCCAATAATATGACATGAATGTTGCTTTGGGGGAGATATAGCAGTGGCTGTCATTAGGCAACTCAATGAAACTCATTTACAGGCCTACAGACACATGTGTATGTTTGCTCTGTCAAAATTAGGCTACTATCTTCTGAATTGTGGTTTGGAAACGTTAGCTATTTATCGGCTAGTCTAAAAGCCCTATTCACACAGGACAGGCCTATTGCCTAGAAGCAAGGCTCTGCGGAACTGCAAAGGGTGTAACATGCTCTATTGCTGAAAGAGGAAATCTTTTCTTTATAGCAGTGTAAAATATGTTTTGCAATTCCCAATATCGACTACCTGACGACTCACCGAAGTCAGCTGTTTCAAATCGCATTGACAGCGCATTGGCATCAGTATGGACGGTTTTTTTTTTTCTCTTCTTAATCGCAAATGGTGAAATGATAAATCAATAATACCATGTTTGCATCTCCTTTTCCTAGGTAGGCCTATATGCCTTATGTTTTAGTGACAAAATTCAAAGGAATATACAGTAGGGTATTGCATCCGTTTTCTATATGCACTGCCTGCTGTGCCAGACAACACTACACCATCATCATCAAGACCACAAATAGTCTAGCAGTATGGGGTGAGACGATAGCCCTTGTGGCCTTGTTGTTGGATTGCTCCTACTGAACTGAATCACCTCCCCTGTCATGATAACGTTTATCAGCTGTGGCCACTGGGAGGTGGGTCTGGCGAGGCCAGGCTAACTGGGTGGGACAGTCTAACCTGTTGATTCTCCTCCCGTCCTCTAGGTGGCAGAATGTGCATTTGTGCTGGTTCTGATGGCAGTGTACTGGCTGACGGAAGCCCTGCCCCTGTCGGTCACGGCCATGCTTCCCGCTCTGCTCTTCCCTCTCTTTGGCATCTTGAAGTCAACTGAGGTGAGCGGGTCAAAACATCAGCAGCATGTTTGTGTAACGCTGTCCAGCAGCATGAGGCCAGCACACTGACCTGCGCATCCCTCACACTGATGAGAATCTTCTCTTGTCTCTCCTCCTACTCTCTATCTCCTCTCTCTCTCTCTCTCTATCTGTCTCTCTCTCTCTATCTCTCTCTCTCTCTCTCTCTATCTGTCTATCTGTCTCTCTCTATCTCTATCCCATCCCTCTCTTCTCCTTTCTCCAAACCAGGTGGCTCAAGTCTACTTCAAAGACTTCCACCTCCTGTTGATCGGGGTGATCTGCCTGGCCACGTCCATTGAGAAGTGGGGTCTTCACCGGAGGATCGCCCTGCGCTTGGTCACCCTGGTGGGCGTCCACCCTGGCTGGTGAGCGCTGTGCAGCCCAGCTCTGTGCTCTCTCTCCTCCAGGGGTCAGATGGGACACAAACACTGAGCACAAGTGAATCTGATCACAGACAGGGACGAGGAACACCCTCCCCCCCCCCCCCCCTCAGCATCACCACGCTGCTCCCAACTAACGCTGCACAACCTGTCACCTAGACAACTAGACTTTCTTTTTGACCTCAGTCACGGTTTAGTGTGTGTCTGCGTGTGTGTGTGTGTGTGTGTGTGTGTGTGTGTGTGTGTGTGTGTGTGTGTGCACGTGTGTGCGTGCATATGTGCGTGTGTGTTTTCCTGACCAAGGCCACATTTGGGGACAAATGTTGGACATGAAACCAGTTGAATGGGAACGGCATGTCAAATTTGGGACAAAATTGGTGTCCCCAATTACATTTTGGGGTTGGTGTTGGTCTAGTGTTAGGACTAAGGTTAGGGTTAGGGGATATGGAATACATGTAAGTCAATGCATCTTCCAGGTCAACGTGTGTGTGGGTGTAGCCAACACAGATAACCCTAGATAATAACCTGATTGTGCTTCATGTGGGACAAGGCCATGTCAGACAGGGAAGGCTGTTCAACCCACTTCCTTATATCAACAATGGCTATGCATTAACTCAACTAAGGCTAGGCTTCTGGAAGCAAGCAAGGTACATTTGTTAAATTCTGTGTTTTCTACAACTGTTTTAACAAAAAAAAACTAAACTACCATTGGTGCTCAGAGAGCACAGACCTCCATCCCAGAATGCATTTCATGGCTCTGTGCGCACATTCATTAGGTATTGCTGTATTCATAAGGTCAATGTCAATGTAATTTTATTGATATAGCACCATTCATACAAATTAATGTAGCCCATAGTGCTTTACGTAAAAGGAGCAGGATAAAAACATGAATCAGGGTTTTTCCTGCTTAGAGAATTACGAGGCGCCTCCGTCAAATTTCGTGCCTCCAGCTCTTGAAAAAAAAAAAACTAAGCCAACCTGTACACATTTTGCGTAGTAGGTTAGAAATAACACGTTTTCCAGTCATTTATGTTGTAAATTTTTAATCTGTGCGACCTCAAAATACAATTGGGAGCATTTGTGCGAGTGCACATAATTGTTATGGTGCGACCTTTTTCCCACAGACGATTCACTAGTTACACACTCTGATGCAGTGCTGTTCGTGGTAGAAGTGAAAACAAAAGTTTTCCTACCGTGACTAGAACGCCTAAACAGCCATATCTTGACTTAGGAGGGAACAGAAACACGGGGGTTGGACTGAGCTCAAGTTATCAAGCTCCGGTTATGGAACAGACAATGCTTTCTCTATGGGAGGATCTCTCTCTGGGAGGGTCTCTCTATGGGAGGATCTCTCTATGGGAGGGTCTCTCTATGGGAGGATCTCTCTCTGGGAGGATCTCTCTATGGGAGGGTCTCTCTCTGGGAGGGTCTCTCTATGGGAGGGTCTCTCTATGGGAGGGTCTCTCTCTGGGAGGGTCTCTCTCTGGGAGGGTCTCTCTATGGGAGGATCTCTCTCTGGGAGGATCTCTCTCTGGGAGGGTCTCTCTATGGGAGGATCTCTCTCTGGGAGGGTCTCTCTCTGGGAGGGTCTCTCTATGGGAGGGTCTCTCTATGGGAGGATCTCTATGGGAGGGTCTCTCTATGGGAGGGTCTCTCTATGGGAGGATCTCTCTCTGGGAGGGTCTCTCTATGGGAGGGTCTCTCTATGGGAGGATCTCTCTATGGGAGGATCTCTCTATGGGAGGGTCTCTCTATGGGAGGATCTCTCTATGGGAGGGTCTCTCTATGGGAGGATCTCTCTATGGGAGGATCTCTCTATGGGAGGATCTCTATGGGAGGATCTCTCTATGGGAGGGTCTCTCTATGGGAGGATCTCTCTATGGGAGGGTCTCTCTATGGGAGGATCTCTCTCTGGGAGGATCTCTATGGGAGGATCTCTCTATGGGAGGATCTCTCTATGGGAGGGTCTCTCTATGGGAGGATCTCTCTATGGGAGGATCTCTATGGGAGGATCTCTCTATGGGAGGATCTCTCTATGGGAGGATCTCTCTATGGGAGGGTCTCTCTATGGGAGGGTCTCTCTCTGGGAGGATCTCTATGGGAGGATCTCTCTATGGGAGGGTCTCTCTCTGGGAGGATCTCTCTATGGGAGGATCTCTCTATGGGAGGGTCTCTCTATGGGAGGGTCTCTCTATGGGAGGATCTCTCTATGGGAGGATCTCTATGGGAGGGTCTCTCTATGGGAGGGTCTCTCTATGGGAGGATCTCTCTATGGGAGGATCTCTCTATGGGAGGGTCTCTCTATGGGAGGATCTCTCTATGGGAGGATCTCTCTCTGGGAGGATCTCTCTCTGGGAGGATCTCTCTATGGGAGGGTCTCTCTCTGGGAGGATCTCTCTATGGGAGGATCTCTATGGGAGGGTCTCTCTATGGGAGGATCTCTCTATGGGAGGGTCTCTCTATGGGAGGATCTCTCTATGGGAGGGTCTCTCTATGGGAGGGTCTCTCTCTGGGAGGATCTCTCTATGGGAGGATCTCTCTCTGGGAGGATCTCTCTATGGGAGGGT
This sequence comes from Borostomias antarcticus, assembly GCF_949987555.1. NCBI lineage: Eukaryota > Metazoa > Chordata > Actinopteri > Stomiiformes > Stomiidae > Borostomias > Borostomias antarcticus. The sequence goes on from NC_140251.1 coordinate 23,579,709, forward strand.
CTCTCTATGGGAGGATCTCTATGGGAGGATCTCTCTATGGGAGGGTCTCTCTATGGGAGGATCTCTCTATGGGAGGGTCTCTCTATGGGAGGATCTCTCTCTGGGAGGATCTCTATGGGAGGATCTCTCTATGGGAGGGTCTCTCTATGGGAGGGTCTCTCTATGGGAGGGTCTCTCTATGGGAGGATCTCTCTATGGGAGGGTCTCTCTCTGGGAGGATCTCTATGGGAGGATCTCTATGGGAGGATCTCTCTATGGGAGGATCTCTCTATGGGAGGATCTCTCTATGGGAGGGTCTCTCTATGGGAGGGTCTCTCTCTGGGAGGATCTCTATGGGAGGATCTCTCTATGGGAGGGTCTCTCTCTGGGAGGATCTCTATGGGAGGATCTCTCTATGGGAGGATCTCTCTATGGGAGGATCTCTATGGGAGGGTCTCTCTATGGGAGGATCTCTCTATGGGAGGATCTCTCTATGGGAGGATCTCTCTATGGGAGGGTCTCTCTATGGGAGGATCTCTCTATGGGAGGATCTCTCTCTGGGAGGATCTCTCTATGGGAGGATCTCTCTATGGGAGGGTCTCTCTATGGGAGGGTCTCTCTCTGGGAGGATCTCTCTCTGGGAGGATCTCTATGGGAGGATCTCTCTATGGGAGGGTCTCTCTATGGGAGGGTCTCTCTATGGGAGGGTCTCTCTATGGGAGGATCTCTCTCTGGGAGGATCTCTATGGGAGGATCTCTCTATGGGAGGATCTCTCTATGGGAGGGTCTCTCTATGGGAGGATCTCTCTATGGGAGGATCTCTCTCTGGGAGGATCTCTCTCTGGGAGGATCTCTCTCTGGGAGGATCTCTATGGGAGGATCTCTCTATGGGAGGGTCTCTCTCTGGGAGGATCTCTCTATGGGAGGATCTCTCTCTGGGAGGATCTCTCTATGGGAGGATCTCTATGGGAGGGTCTCTCTATGGGAGGATCTCTCTATGGGAGGGTCTCTCTATGGGAGGATCTCTCTATGGGAGGGTCTCTCTATGGGAGGGTCTCTCTCTGGGAGGATCTCTCTATGGGAGGATCTCTCTCTGGGAGGATCTCTCTATGGGAGGGTCTCTCTATGGGAGGATCTCTATGGGAGGATCTCTCTATGGGAGGGTCTCTCTATGGGAGGGTCTCTCTATGGGAGGGTCTCTCTATGGGAGGATCTCTATGGGAGGGTCTCTCTCTGGGAGGATCTCTATGGGAGTGTGGAGTCTCTTCTCCAGCCATGGACATAAACCCGCTGGTCTACTGTGGAGCTACACTAGTACATGTTTGACCTGACAACCTACAGTACATTGTAGTCACAGTGATAAGCCCTCACAAATGTTCTAGTCTGTTTGTTATTTAAAAATAAATAAACAATGAAATTGGATAATGTAGGATAATATAGTTAGGCAGACAAGCTAATAAAGCACAGCAGAGAAAACTCCCCAGAATGCAGGAAATGAAGCTTCTGATGCCCCAAATTTCCTGGGGGCGGACCCCCAAACCCCCACTTACAGAACCACCACTGCCTCATTCTGAGCCAGGAAAAACCCTGGAAATCATGTAAACACAGTGAGAACAGATTTAAAAGAAACAAAAGTAAAATAATTTAAATTAAAAAATGGTGTAAAATACAATAAAAACTATAAAGATATAATGCAAATTAAGAACACTAAGATATTAAAACAAGTAAAGCTACATGGTAAAAGCAATGTTAAAAGGTATATTTTAAGAGCTTTATGCCAGTCCAAATCCCATGTCTCTGTGACCTTCCCATGTCAAGATGTGGCTTTCAATTTCCTCTATTGACAATGAATGGGGGGGATTTTTCACTCCCCAAATCCAAAAAATGAATGGAGGTGAATGGCCTTAATGTTTGGGCGGCTCATGGACCCACCCCATGATTTGGATCCAGTTCAAAATTGAAAGGCTTATAAATTGGCCCATGCTACACCCCTCCACTGAATTTCATGAAAAGCAGTCTGGTAGTGCTTGATCCTACTTCAGAAAATGAATGGAGGTGAATGGCGGCCCATGTTTGGGCGGTCCGTGGACCCAACCCATGCTTCGGATTCTAAGTTAACTTAAGTTGGCCCATGCTACACCCTTCCACCAAGTTTCATGAAAATCGGTCTAGTAACTTTTGCGTTATCCTGTTGATAGACAGACAGACAGACAGACAGACAGACAGACAGACAGACAGACAGACAGACAGACACAGACAGACAGACAGACAGACAGACAGACAGACAGACAGACAGGCAGACAGACAGACAGACAGACAGACAGACAGACACATGGGCCTGAAAACATCACCCGTCTCCCTGCGCTGTCGCTGAGGCAGAGGTCATGACAGACTTTTTGTTTGAAAGGCATTTCACAATATTTATAGATAAGATTATTTTACAGTATATTATTATCTCAAATTGAGAGACGTTTAATTTATAATCCTAAACAATTGTGTTTATTGGGCCCATGTGCTGTGATCTCCAGGCTGATGCTGGGCTTCATGTTGGGCTGCGGCTTCCTGTCCATGTGGGTCAGCAATACCTCCGCTGTCGCCATGGTGATGCCTATCGTGGAGGCCGTGCTGCAGCAGATCCTGAAGAGCGAGGGAGAGACTGCGAGAGAGACCACGGGCCTCGACAACCCTGGCCTTCAGCTGGACGGTGGGTCTCACTTCATTACTTATTGTTTAATGCCCTTAATAATGTTCATTTAAAATGTTTTAATCCCTTGATTGTATGTTATTCTGGTAGACATGGGTGGACCGAATGAGAAGAAGGAGGACATTCTGAGGTATAGTTATGCTTATTGAACTTGAGAGATATATCATAACTTTGTACAGTTCTATACTTGATCTTGAACCTGTGTCTGGACTTGTGTCTGGCTGTAAAGGTGAAAAAGTCAGAACTCTCAAAAATGAAAGAAAATCTAATTCTGTGTTTTCATGATGTGCCATTGCTATGTGTGTCTATGGCACACTTCTGTCTAGATACAGGGTTGCAAACTTATCAAATTTCATCGAAATTTGCCATTTTTCAAATCCAAAATAGGTCATTTGTGTAATTTGTGTAGATCTGGTGAGTTTTTGGAATAGGGGGGTCTGGGTCTGTGAGAACAGAGTCACACGGAATTAATGAAAGACGTCTTCTGAGTTTCCTTTCGCCTCTCTGCTTGGAGCCTGTACTCTCGTCTAGCTATGCTAGCTAGTTCTGTCTTGCTACGGTAGCTAGCACTTGTCGCCAGCTAGCCTAACAATGCTAGCTATAGTGGCCCGTTGAGCGAGACATGTTAACTAGATGGTAAAAGACAGCGGAGGGGGGTTTATAAGGTAGGCTAGTGCAGTTTAGCTTGTGTACGGTACGTTTTGCACTTTCAAATAGGTGTTCTACATCCATCTATTTTGTACCACGTTATACAATGGGTAGTTCCAGCCTCGCAATCTGATTGGTTAAGAGCCGTTGTATATTCACAATATACCAAGGGCGAAGCCTCTTTACCATTCTATGTGAAATATTACTGCGGCAATTATTACTGGCTGTAAAAACGTTAGTTCCATTGTGTAACCGTCTGTTGATTATGTTACGGTTTTCCCTCAAGAAAAATGGAAACATTCAACGTCAATTTTGAGATGTTTTATCTATCCTACCACTCTGGTTTATCATCACCACTTTTGCAACTCTCAGTTGCATAGCAAAAGTAGGATACACTTCGTTCATGGCTAGCTAGGCTGGTCAGGAGTATTAGTTTTGGTTGCTAGGGCTCATTGTTCATCATTTTGAAACTTCATAGCAACGTGATAGTTTTAGGAACTACCTTTCTTGGCGGAGTTCACTAAAATCTATATTAAGACACTGAAATAGTCTGTATTTATTCCATAAATGTTTCCTGATGATGTACTGTAACTGTTGTATAAAAGCAATAACTCACTTGAGGGTTGTGGTATATGGCCAATATACCATGGGTTGTGTTGCTATGACCGCAGCCGTGGTATATTGGCCATATACCACACCCTCTCATGAGTTATTGCTTCAATAAACTATAGGGCTGATAGTAGCCTACTAAAATTAATCAAAAACGCGAAATGGCTTAATGGTTTTGTCTGTGGTCAATGGTTTTGTCTGTTTCTACCAAATAGCCTAGTCCACAGGGATGTTAGCCTGATATCAGAATGTCAGTTAACGTTAAGATCTCTGGAGTCGGGACCCATGCTACAAGGATGTCTCACAAGCACACTACCGCTCGAACGAACTCGGGCACATTTGTACCATTTCATAGCATTGAGTGCCCCCATCCTCCATGAGAATCTAATAACAAACCTGATTTTCTGTTCTGCGATGAGAAAGCGCAGTGTGTTTTCCCAGGAAATTCTAGAGAAACGCTTAAATAATGCATTACACTTTAACTACACCTGTTAGATTTAGTCAACTAAAATATTCATGATATTTAGTCACTAAAACTAAGCCAATTGAGTCTGACTGAATTGTGAGTGTAGCTATTAGTGCACTACAGGCTTCAGTAAGTGAGACCAACAGCAGGAGCAAAAGAGACACCAGCACCTGAAAAGATGCAGGGAGAAAATAAAAATGCCAGTGCTTCCCATCGACCGTGACAAATCTCTATATCCTCATGCTAAAATCCACTGTCAGTCCAGCGAAAATCCACATTTGAAAGCTGATATTTAAAGCATGTCTTCCCAGCTTCTCAGCTGTTTCACCCCTCATGAGTTTCACCCCAGCTATATTATAACAGATGCTTGTCTGTCCCTGCTAGCAAAGAAAAGTATCCAGATGCACAGGTGTACACTATTCCCACTGATGAGCCGACCTGCCACAACAACGTAAGTACAGCCTTCACCATCCTATAAAAGGTTGAGTAAAATTTTATGAACACACTGAAGTTATAACTATACATAAAACGGCACTAGGCCTATGCAACTTCTGCACTATGAGCCTGACAAAACGAGCTATGGGCTAGGTATGTGCATAGCCACAAACCAGGTAGGAGCTACTGTAGGCAGGAGCTAGCTACTGGCCAGGTACAAGCTAGCTCCTTTACTCCTGTAGTTTACTGAACTATGTCCTGTTCTCCTGTAGTTTACTGAACTATGTCCTGTTCTCCTGTAGTTTACTGAACTATGTCCTGTTCTCCTGTAGTTTACTGAACTATGTCCTGTTCTCCTGTAGTTTACTGAACTATGTCCTGTTCTCCTGTAGTTTACTGAACTATGTCCTGTTCTCCTGTAGTTTACTGAACTATGTCCTGTTCTCCTGTAGTTTACTGAACTATGTCCTGTTCTCCTGTAGTTTACTGAACTATGTCCTGTTCTCCTGTAGTTTACTGAACTATCTCCTGTTCTCCTGTAGTTTACTGAACTATGTCCTGTTCTCCTGTAGTTTACTGAACTATGTCTTGTTCTCCAGGCGCCGGGTCAGACAGCAGAGGGGCCGTACCAGACCAAGAGAGACCACATGGTTTGCAAGGCCCTGTGCATAGCCATCGCCTACTCCTCCAGTATGGGTGGGATTGCTACACTACCTGGGACCTCCTCCAACCTCATCTTCTCACAGTACATAAATCAGTAAGTTTCAAAGCCAGGTGTGTGTGTGTGTGGGGGGGGCATGGTATATGTATAGCTCATGGGCATGTGTGGTTACAATAAGCTGTACATGTAGAATGAGAAATAATATATGTCTCATGAGGCTCCATTTTAGGGGCAGTATCAGTTTAAAAAGGTTAATCCAAATGGAAATAGTGAATTCATGTGAATCCAGGACTCCCACCTCCCCCAGCATCCCTTCACCAGGCTGAACGGAGCCCCTGAGTGCTCTAGAATGTCTCCACTCAGTCTTTATTGTTCCACTGCAGGTTCTACCCAGGATGTGACATCATCAACTTTGCAAACTGGCTCATCATGTGCCTTCCCATCAGCATCCTTGTGCTGCTGTTGTCATGGATATGGCTTTACTGGCTCTTCATTGGCTCAGAGTGAGTTCCTGGCACGTGAAGTCACTCATTCAACATGACCTTAGAATATGTACAAGATACAGGTGCCATGTATAATGAGACAGACACTCAACTACAACTCAGTCATTGTGCAACAGTGGGATAGGGATAGGGTTAGTGGATGGATGGTTGAATGTTTGTTATAGTTAGTTGAGCACATATCCTCCTCCAACTCTATCTGCATTGTTTTCTTACATACTGTATCTAATTATAGCATCATTCTTCTTTGCGTACTGTCACTGTCTCACACACACACACACAACCCCCCCCCCCCCACACACACACACAGTTTTAGGTTTTTGCTGCGCTGTGGAGGAGAACAGTCAGAGAGAGAGAAGGCAACAGCCAGAGTCATAGAGCAGGAGTACAAGGCCCTGGGACCCATGAGGTGAGCCGTGTGTGTGTGTGTGTGTGTGTGTGTGTGTGTGTGTGTGTGTGTGTGTGTGTGTGTGTCTGTGTAAAATGACACTTCCAGTAGAACGTAGAGTCTTTGACCCCAGACTCCACCACATATGAGCTCATGTTTACCTCTGATACTGTCTCTACCAGGCTAGTGTGTTTACCTCTGATACTGTCTCTACCAGGCTAGTGTGTTTACCTCTGATACTGTATCTACCAGGCTAGAGTGTTTACCTCTGATACTGTCTCTACCAGGCTAGTGTGTTTACCTCTGATACTGTCTCTACCAGGCTAGTGTGTTTACCTCTGATACTGTCTCTACCAGGCTAGTGTGTTTACCTCTGATACTGTCTCTACCAGGCTAGTGTGTTTACCTCTGATACTGTCTCTACCAGGCTAGTGTGTTTACCTCTGATACTGTCTCTACCAGGCTAGTGTGTTTACCTCTGATACTGTCTCTACCAGGCTAGTGTGTTTACCTCTGATACTGTCTCTACCAGGCTAGTGTGTTTACCTCTGATACTGTCTCTACCAGGCTAGTGTGTTTACCTCTGATACTTTCTCTACCAGGCTAGTGTGTTTACCTCTGATACTGTCTCTACCAGGCTAGTGTGTTTACCTCTGATACTGTCTCTACCAGGCTAGTGTGTTTACCTCTGATACTGTATCTACCAGGCTAGAGTGTTTACCTCTGATACTGTCTCTACCAGGCTAGTGTGTTTACCTCTGATACTGTCTCTACCAGGCTAGTGTGTTTACCTCTGATACTGTATCTACCAGGCTAGTGTGTTTACCTCTGATACTGTCTCTACCAGGCTAGTGTGTTTACCTCTGATACTGTCTCTACCAGGCTAGTGTGTTTGTGTTTACCTCTGATACTGTATCTACCAGGCTAGTGTGTTTGTGCGATGGGAGCGACGGTAGTGTTGTGCTCATGCCCAGTGTTTGTGTGTGTGTGTGTGTGCCCGCGTGTGTTTGTGTGTGTGTGCGTGTGTGTTTGTGTGTGTGCGCACGTGCGTTTGTTGTGTGTGTGTGTGTATGTGTGTGTGTATCTGTGTGTGTGCGTGTGTGTGTGTATCTGTGTGTGTGTGTGTGTGTGCGTGTGTATGTGTGTGTGTGTGTATCTGTGTGTGTGTGCGTGTGTATGTGTGTGTGTGTATCTGTGTGTGTGTGTGTGCTCCAGTCCTCAGGAGATGGTGACCCAGGTGGTGTTCCTGCTGATGGTGCTCCTGTGGTTCACCAGGAACCCTGGCTTCATGCCCGGCTGGTCCATGCTCTTCCTCCAGTGAGTTCTACAGCTATTCCTTCACAAAAGCGCATCCCTTCATGACATCAGGGGTGGGTTTCCCCCAGACTGAGTCTGTCTGGCCCAGTCCCAATGTCCCTCCTAAACCCTCTCAGACTTATTGACGTCACCTCACCTGGTGAGTGGTTGAGTGCTTATTGACATCCCCTGGTGAGTGAGTGAGTGTGAGAGGGTTAGGGCTAGGGTTAGAGTGTGAGAGGGTTAGGGCTAGGGTTAGAGTGTGAGAGGGTTAGGGCTAGGGTTAGAGTGTGAGAGGGTTAGGGCTAGGGTAAGAGTGTGAGAGGGCTAGGGCTAGGGTAAGAGTGTGAGGGGGTTAGGGCTAGGGTTAGAGTGTGAGAGGGTTAGGGCTAGGGTTAGAGTGTGAGAGGGTTAGGGCTAGGGTTAGAGTGTGAGAGGGTTAGGGCTAGGGTTAGACTGTGAGAGGGTTAGGGCTAGGGTAAGAGTGTGAGGGGGTTAGGGCTAGGGTTAGAGTGTGAGAGGGTTAGGGCTAGGGTTAGAGTGTGAGAGGGTTAGGGCTAGGGTTAGAGTGTGAGAGGGTTAGGGCTAGGGTTAGAGTGTGAGAGGGTTAGGGCTAGGGCTAGAGTGTGAGAGGGTTAGGGTTAGAGTGTGAGAGGGTTAGGGTTAGAGTGTGAGAGGGTTAGGGCTAGGGTTAGAGTGTGAGAGGGTTAGGGTTAGAGTGTGAGAGGCTGCGACGGCTCCAGATGGTATAGAAAGGGATGGGATGGGGCACTTTGTGACATTGACGCCAAAACTCTTACTATTGTGGGTTTGGGACTTTTTATTTTCAAAAGTGCAGACTTACGGAAAAGGGGCATTAAGGGCTCAAAATGTCTGCGAGAGAGCCCTTGTGCACTTGATGATGTGACCATGGGACAGCCCTAAGCCCTCACACACTTAGCGGGAACGCGCCTCAAAGTCTTGAGTCCGTAAAGGTGGACACTGGGACTGAACCCCCTGACTAAAAAGCGGGTTAAGAGGATTTTCCATAGAAAGGGAGTCTTAGTCGCAGACTAGGGTTAATCTTTGAGAAGCTAGCCCAGAAGTGAATGAGACTAGTCACATGTTAAATATGATTCTGTTGTTTGATTGATGTAAGAGATGTCAAAGCTGTCATTGCATGCTGCGTTACTCATCCATGGTACTATATATTCTGTATAGATGCTGGAAATTAAGTAGTGTTAATGTGAAACAGCCAGGGATGAGTGTGCTGTGGTCTGCCCTGTAGGTATGAGGGCTGAGTGTGCTGTGGTCTGCCCTGTAGGTATGAAGGCTGAGTGTGCTGTGGTCTGCCCTGTAGGTATGAAGGCTGAGTGTGCTGTGGTCTGCCCTGTAGGTATGAAGGCTGAGTGTGCTGTGGTCTGCCCTGTAGGTATGAAGGCTGAGTGTGCTGTGGTCTGCCCTGTAGGTATGAAGGCTGAGTGTGCTGTGGTCTGCCCTGTAGGTATGAGGGCTGAGTGTGCTGTGGTCTGCCCTGTAGGTATGAAGGCTGAGTGTGCTGTGGTCTGCCCTGTAGGTATGAAGGCTCTGCCCTGTAGGTATGAAGGCTCTGCCCTGTAGGTATGAAGGCTGAGTGTGCTGTGGTCTGCCCTGTAGGTATGAGGGCTGAGTGTGCTGTGGTCTGCCCTGTAGGTATGAAGGCTGAGTGTGCTGTGGTCTGCCCTGTAGGTATGAAGGCTGAGTGTGCTGTGGTCTGCCCTGTAGGTATGAGGGCTGAGTGTGCTGTGGTCTGCCCTGTAGGTATGAAGGCTGAGTGTGCTGTGGTCTGCCCTGTAGGTATGAAGGCTCTGCCCTGTAGGTATGAAGGCTGAGTGTGCTGTGGTCTGCCCTGTAGGTATGAAGGCTACGCTACTGATGCTACCGCTGCCCTGCTGCTGGGGCTGATCCTCTTCATCATCCCGGCCCACGGACCCACCAAGACATACGGTAGCGACACATTCCCGTCTGTCAGTCCTCTACTGGTTTTCTACTGCACTGCTTTTCTACTGCACTGCTTTTCTACTGCACTGCTTTTCTACTGCACTGCTTTTCAAACTTTCTGTGCCCAAAGCCCACCAAAGAGCCCAACCAGTCCCCATGTTCTGTTCACTGCTCTCTCTGCTCCTCCAGTGAGCGCTGTTATGGACTTCAGAGGTTTTGGACTTATAATTTTGTTGAACAACATCTTCTTTCGAAACAAGAGAGTGGTGATTTTTGTCTTTGAAATTGATCCCTTTCCTTTTGCAGCCTTTCAGTTATCATTGAGATCTTTCTTTTACTTTTTTCAGTAACATCACATTGCACTTCTGTTCTGTGGACTCTGGATTATGTTTCTAGAACATGGTGCACATCATACATGTTCAATAAATGCGTACTGTTGCTTTAAGAGACAAGACGCTTCAACATGGAGCTAGAGTATGTGGAGGGCTTGCTCGCGCACAGGCTGTGCACTATTTTGTCCAAACAACACAATCACTTTACTCACATAATCACTTTATTTCAATTTCCATGGATTAATAGAAAGTCAAGGTTGAAATACTTCTCACCGCTGACATGACTACTCTACAGGTAGCCTAACTCTCATGCTCTATGATATCATGTCATAATGTCACACTGCGCGCATGCATGCGCATACCGAGGAACGGATAATTCATTCGTAACTTTTTGTATAGTTGAATATTGCAGCAATAATAATAATGTATAGTCATCACAAAATCCCACGGCACAGCTGGACTAGCCTCATGCCAATGTTGCACTCGCATCATTTGAGATACAGTGAGGGAAATAATTATTTGATCCCCTGCTGATTTTGTAAGTTTGCCAACTGACAAAGAAATGATCAGTCTATAATTGTAATGGTAGGTTTATTTTAACAGCGAGAAACAGAATAACAACAACAAAATCAATAAAAACACATTTCAAAAAAGTTATAAATTGATTTGCAATTTAAAATTTATTTTTAATTTGAGATGCCTAGAAATGAAACTAGCAGAGATGTCTAGAGATGAAACTACAGTAGCAGAGATGTCTAGAGATGAAACTAGCAGAGATGTCTAGAGATGAAACTAGCAGAGATGTCTAGAGATGAAACTAGCAGAGATGTCTAGAGATGAAACTAGCAGAGATGTCTAGAGATGAAACTAGCAGAGATGTCTAGAGATGAAACTAGCAGAGATGTCTAGTCTCCAGCTGATTCACCAGGCCCTGTGATCAAGCCGGTCAAACCTTCTTCTTACATCGAGGACATTCAGGGTTCTCAGTGGCCATGAGATGCCAGCCCTCGATGTCCAAGACCCTCGGGATGGTCTTATACAGTCCAGCCTTTGTGAGGGTGCCCACCCAGACTGGGGGCATGTCAGCTTGCATGCCCAGTGCCCACATACGGGTTGGCATCCAGAGGAACAGCTGACATGTGAAGAAGGGCGTGGGGGATGAGGGTGGCTGATTGACCTCCCCGTGCTGCTCCTGGGAAACAGCACCGACTGACCCACTGCTGCTGCTCCTTGGTCAGAGCTGATCACCAACTCTCTGGAAGCAGCAGCTACAGGAGAGATAGAGAGGGAGAGAGAGCGAGAGAGAGAATGTTATTACATTAATAGTTAAGTTAATTATATTAGCAGTTAAAGTGAGCATTGTGATAAGATGAATTAGAACGTTAGATATGGATGTGACGAATAAATCTCTATCTTGAATGATGAATTTACCTCAGGCCTTGGGCACAGGAAGGACTGCCAGGGCAAATCCTCCTCTTGGTCCAGAACAGGGCCAGCCTGAACCTGACTGTGGAGGCAGAGGCTGAGGTCTTGGTCCAGGACAGGGCCAGCCTGAACCTGACTGTGGAGGTAGAGGCTGAGGTCTTGGTCCAGGACAGGGCCAGCCTGAACCTGACTGTGGAGGCAGAGGCTGATGGAGTGGACCTGCCTTTAGCAGAAATAACACAAAGTAGTTAACCTAAAATCACATTTGAAGATTTTTTTTTTGAATGAGTCTTTTATCAATTCTTAATGGTAAAGCCAAAATACACAAATGACACGTGCATGATGAGGTATTATGAGTGTAAGTAGTGAGACTGTTCAAGAGAGTGAAGGGAGTGTTCAAGTCAAGTTAGTCGCCCAGGGCAACGGAACGCCGCATGAGTGATGCAGAGACCACAGGACCAAGAGGCCTTTGATAACAAAACAGGATTAAAGGAGTAGTAAAGGGAAAATGCATGTTTATCCCTGTTTTAAGGTTACTTGTGATCATATACAATAGTTCAGATCAAAACGTTGACAAAACTATCACTTTTGAGAAAGTCTGATAATTGCTCTATCACCGTTTTGGTCATACAATGGATGTGGGTGGGCACCTTGAAAAATCCTTCAAAAACATGTTAACATGTTATGCTTTCTCGAAAATGCTAGCTTTGTCAACGTTTTGATCTGAACCATTGTATATGATCAGAAGTAACCTTAAAACGGGGCTAAACATGCATGTTCCCTTTACTACTCCTTTAAGTTGGGTTTTTATACCAAGGAACATCATTTATCAGTAACAAGACAAGTTAATACTCACGTTGCGGGACTCTTGGGCTGGGTGGTGGTGGTGGGGACGGGTGTGCTGGCAGGGCTGGAGCCAGCAGCTGTCCCCTCCTGGTCTCAGCGCCTCCAGGACCCCCTCCCTCACATCCACAATGAGTTTAACTACATCCTCCAACGATGGGCCCCCAAGACGCCTAGGACGATCTAAAACACAGAAGCAAAAGGAATTGAACATGGCTGAATAATTAAAAATTAAAAATGTGATTAATTACATGTGATGAGGTCAGTCAGAAAAAACAAACACTAGCCACCAGGACTGGAGTCACATGCTGTGGTCTGTGGACGATGTGGCGTGGAGTCTGATGTTGGGCCCCCAAGACAGATGGTCTAAGATAAGATAAAATAAAAAATAATATTAAGATAAAGTCTAAGCCTGCCTTGGTTCATGGTTTGAAACACTGTGTTCTTTGATAAATACATACAATGATGATAAAACATTTCTTGGCCCTGCTTATCTCAGCCTAGGGAAACACACAGTAAGTGCCACATTCATATGGATGGCCTGCAGTGCATACGGACAATGTTAATATTCTGTGTAATCCACTTAGATCCTTTCTTTTACCATAAACACACACACTAGAGGGCGAGACAGGACAGTCAGCCACGTGAGAGTAGTGTTGCACGGTGTATCGATACTAGAAAAGTACCGCGATACTCTGTCGTCAAAAACGGTACAATACCCAACTTTAAAGTATCGATACTTTAAGAAAGACAGTGTTTTAATAAGAGCCGTATATATTGAGTTGCGTTCATGCGACAGTGAAGCCGTGTTTGTTTGTAGGCTAATGGCGCTCTGCTTCTCTCTCCCAAGATCCCTGAGTCGCGGGGCAGTGTGTGTGTGTGTGTGTGTGTGTGTGTGTGTGTGTGTGTGTGTGTGTGTGCGCGCGCTCTCTCTCCTTGCTCTGTCACTCTGCAGCGAGCAGCAACAGTGTTTTCCCGCTCATATGCACGCAGCATGTTGGAGAGGACGGTAGCTCACCTGAGATGGCTACAAGTACAAATGTCGACCGTCCACAGCTTGTTGATAAAGCTGATGCGCGCAGCCAAATCTGGCATTATTTTGCTTACAGAGCCGACAGTGAGGGCAAGCCCCCGGACATTACAAAGCCCATCTGTAAACGATGCTACAAATCTATACAAACCAAGGGAGCCAATACGACCAACCTGGCAAAGCATCTTGCAGACAGACATGCCGACTTACACAAACAATTCAAAGAGCGACAGGTTAGCGCATGTGATAGAAGATAAGACACACACAGCAGCAACACCAGTACTGAATACAACCTAAGGATATTTAGCCTACCTTATGTTTGAATGTATGAATGCACAATACATTTATTGCACCAGATGATAGCTAGAGAAGCTAATTTTCATCCGTAGCATGAGACTTTTAGCTAGCCTAGCTGCAGCCTAGCTCTCTGCCTAGCACACGTGTGACAAAAAAATCAATACCTGCTCTGACCTCCTAGAGCGAGAGAACTGTTAACCGTGAGACAATTATCTCTTCTGATAATTTGGAATAGCAAAAATGCTTCATTAGGCCTGGATTAATTAATAATAATAATAATAAGCTTTTCAAGTTCTTCTGATTATCTCACAGTTTGCAACAACAGGCATAATGTATGGATTTCTCCCCACACAGACAAACAAACAGAAGCCAGCACAATCCCAAACCACCCATTCGAGGCAGCCTTCCCTTCCAGCTGTGTTTGAAAGCTACAGGAAATATGATAAAGACTCAAAAGATGCAAAAAGACTGAACAGAGTACTAAAAAAAGCCAACAATTTAAAGTTCCATGTTCTGTCATCTATTATTCCATTACTTTTCCTTATGTTTTAGATTTTTGCCGTGGTATCGTTTTGGTATCGGTATCGAGATATTTTGGGCAGGTATCGTATCGAAGTCATAATTTTGGTATCGTGACAACACTACGTGAGAGACGGATATACTGTACGCAGAAGAGAGATGGATAGGACTGTCCAGCCCGTGATTGACCTCTGGAGTTGTTATCTACCGCAGAAACAGAATCTAATAAGATGGCTAAATTTAGCAATAGCTTCGCTAGCAACCCCTTTTTACCCATCTCTCTGCTTTCTGTCTCCCCACCTCTGCTTTGTGGCATTCTCTGTGAGCCTGATCTGCTAAGTGCTTACTGTGCTTTGTTATATGATTCACTTAAATACCATATTAGAGACTACAGGAATAGCTAACACATTATGGCCAACAGTACCATGTAGGCAACTTCCCTGTAACTATGTGTGCACTCTACTGTTAGTCAAGTCTCTCTTATGAAGTATTTAGCCCATGTTTACTGCTCTGTATATATTATTAGCCAAAAGACAAACATTTTCCAGGAGCTTGCTCGATCGTCTCGTTGAGAGAGGTCAGGGAAGAATTTTTACAGCTCACTTTTCTGACCCCTGGGTGAAAGTTTTTTTTGCTTCCTTCAGGAATATGTAGGGGTGGGACCTATGCCCACCCCCCCATTGCTCTCTGTAAAGCGCGTAGTGTTGCCTCTGTGTATGAAATGCGCTATACAAATAAAGTTTGATTTGATTTGATTTGGTACCAACTGCCTAGCACAGCCTAAACGTTAGCCCAATGAACATAGGAACTTTAACAGACATTGCCAGAGCTTTTGGGACACTTATCCATTCTATTCTCTCTCAAAACTATTAAAGATTGGTTTACCGTATAGGGTGTTTTTAACACCCTCACTCAAGAGAACGCTACGACAAGGCTGATTTCTGGGCTTGTGCTAGTGACATTTTAAACTGCAACAGAAAAGTAACCCACTCTCCTGCAACTATAGAGTCTACCTTCATATTTTCAGCTTGTTATGTACATATTTAGTTATATAAAAATTACCTCAAATCATCACTATGAATTCTGTGAAGTGTCACCCTGAAAATATTGCTTAGGAATGGCATGTCATTGTATGAGAATTCCACTTATATAAAAATAACCTAAAAAATAACCTCAAATCATCACTATGAATTCTGTGAAGTGTCAGCCTGAAAATATTGCTTAGCAATGGCATGTCATTGTATGAGAATTCCATATTACTGTACCAAAGTTACTGTACATAGGAGTTGGTGGAATGGGAGTTAACGTAGCCGCCCCCAGGATTCCAAATTGCAGCTCTATCGTCAAAATTAAAGTTACCCAGTTTAATACCGACACAACGCCGTTAGATTTGAAAACCGGAATTGTTTAGAGGACATTTTGGGCAACAAAGTAAGCTAAATTGTTATCACCAAACGTTTGGTGCTAATAAAACCTCGGGTTTTATACATTTACCTTTTTTCTGACGTTGTCGAGTAAGAGTGGGCGTTAATGTAGCCCCTTCCACTATAGCCAATCAGACGACAATTACATTGCCAAAACTGTAGCTAGCTTACGTTATCCTAGATGATGAATTTGTGTTGGGGCCAACGAACAAAGGCGCTCCACAACTCTTCAAGAAAGTTCAAGAAATGGCCAAAACCTAAATATTTCCAAGTTACCAACCCGTTACAATTACCACAAAAAGCTAAACTTATAACATTCATGGAAACAGAGTAATTTTACATAGGCTACTTAGCTAGCCATGTACAGAAAAGTAAGCTAAAGTTGGAAAGAGAGCATTTGACAGAGAATCATTATAAAAGGGTAGCTTAATGTTAGCTTCATTTACTACCGGGGAAATACCCAAATACATGTTTCTGCAACTACAGTCACCTTTGACTCTCCCAAATGAAAAAAAATAAAATATACATTTAAAATATACATAAAATAAACAGGTATACAAAATTGCACATAGTTAAGATTTTAATCTGAGATCAGTTTCACATGGGAGCAATACCTAAAGCTGCTGCGGTAAGGACATATATTGCAACTGCAATTATTGCAATAACTGGTAGATAGATAGGTCTGTGAGGTTAGCTTCTACATAGCATATAATTATACATGAATTCAACAGTAATATGAATTTATTTTTTAAAACTATAGTTCAAAATACACAGTTAGTAAGCTGTATGGCAAGGACACAATACATTATTTCTGAAGAAAAGATTATACTTTTTTTTTTTATTATGGCATTTGTTCAGTGTTTCCCTAAGGACAGGCACATTTAGATGAAAAAATCATATAAATGATCAGTAAACCAAGTAAAGTTTAATTATGGTGTAAAGTAATATGTAGGCTATATGAAACAATTTCATCTGAAATAATGTCATATTGTTATTGAATTAGCTTATGTATCACAACATTGAGACCCCAGTTGTGGGACATGACCAAATGTGGTGTTTAGTCCCAAAAAAGTTTCATAAATGTTATTAAATCACATTATTTAGTAATTATTTTATAAGATGTGTAGTAATAACACTGTGATTTATCAAGCATCATATGACACATTTTAACATGAATCCAAAATTTCACTGCTGGGACTTAAAATTGCTTGCAGTAGCAGAAACATCTGTATACATAAGGGTTAGAGTGTGAGAGGGTATAAGGGCCATGATGCAGCAACAGAAGTAGTCTGATGTCTAGATGAGATGGTGGTTTAAATGAATGGCAACATGTAGGCTAGAGGAAAGTCCTCACTTGAGCATCAATTGAGGCTGGTGATAATGCTGATAATCTACAGTAGGGCCTTTGGCTGAGTTCATGGTTACAACTATTCATCTCTTAACATAGGCCTATACAATACAATACTTTGGATGTTAAATCCATCCATCTATCAATCAAACTAGCGAATTCAACCCAACACCTGTGGAATGGCCGGTTATGGCAAAGCACCCGCTAACGTAGGTTAGCGATCCAGGGCTAGGAAACTGGTCCATCCAGTTAGATTTGAATATAAAATAATTTGTAGGGGGGGGGGGTTGCAATAGTCTAGTCCAGGTTCGCTGGCAAGTGGCGAGCCAGATGGTGCATGCATGTGTGGACATTGTATTCTGTAAAACCTAAAGAATAAAAGTACATTCAACATTCATTGGAGTGGTCCAGTTGGAAAGGCTAGTCTAATATAAATAAATTGAGGACCTGTATTTTCAGTGTTTGCTGGTAGCGAATGCCACAGACAGACAGGGAGGAAATCTATTCGTTTCATTGTTTGTGCTCTGTATGCACAAGATAGTTAGTAATGTCCGGATATAATTGGCAGTAGGGCGGGGGGAAAAGGCAAGTCACCAGCGAGAAAAGGCCAAGATTAGAAGGGAAACCTCCAACAGTTAACTGTGGTCACCATGGAGCATCTAATCCAGTTCTGTGTCATGCCACTTTTTCTTCTTTTTTGTGACCAGTTCTTCCACCTCACAAGATTACCTTGGTATACCTTTTTGTCATCTATAAGCTTAGGCTTTCATGATTTGCATGCTCTATAGATGTTCGGGACTGCACAATGAAGCCTTTCACTTCATTTTGTCACCTTTGCTACTTTGAATTACGTCTGTAGGGTACTTTAAGATGTTTACGGCATTAATTGGATTTGAAGATGTATTGTTCATTTTAAATAGGCCTACTTTATCTTTTGATGCCTATTTGAACGGACTGCATCGATCAATGCAATGACTCTCTTTCCCTGCTTTTTCAGTTTTACCCTTTTCATCAATAAAACATCATTTTTACAACCATGTCTCATTGATTGGGAAGGCATTTAGAGCTGCCGGTCTACTTAGTCTACTTATTCGGACTCGGAGGATGACATAACTGTTTATTGAGAAACAATTGATAGGCAGGCTGGGCTATATAAAGAAATACCACAATGCATGTAGTCTAGATATATTACATTATGGTAGACTGCCCTCTCGTTCGCTATAAGCAGGCTACATTGCGGGTGTTTTTTTTGTTTAAAAAAAAAAAAAAATTCTTAGGGCTTTTCAGCTTTAATGGGACAGGACAGTGTAGAGAGACAGGAAACATGGGAGAGAGAGAGGGGAGGACATGCGGCACAGGACCCGAGAATCGAACCCGGGTCCGCGCCTTACCTGGTGAGCTACCGGGGCACCCCTACATTGGGGGTGTTTTGTTCATCGCAGAAGCCTATAGCCTACACATTAAAAAAAAAAGTTTTTTTTTATAGGCTATAGAAGGAATCGGAATATGTGGAAATTTAATTTTAGCCGATTTTAATACAATTCAAATTGTGCTTAGAGGGAATTATTTTCAACAGGCATTATGACCTGAGCATCTAGCCTAGATCATGCCAACACTAGCCTAACTGATGAAGTCGTGGCCTTCAACTCTGCATTATTTATGATTGTTTTTAATGTTACTTAAAGCAACATCATATGATTTGTATGTGTCTGTAGGCCTATGACGCCTTTCTCATATTTTTTTGAATAAAGCCTAGGCCGCACTTTGACAAGAATAGTATAGCGTACACTTCACAAAAGGAGAATAATCGATGAAACGGCTACAAGAACAGCATTTTGGCCAAGGATCCAAATAAAACAGTAGTCTACTGTACAGATGCTGCATTGAACGTAGATACATAATAATTAGGGCCCGAGCTCTGGCGGTGCGAGGCCCTATTGAAATTGTAAGGATTGTTCTCCTTCTCCTACCTTCTTCTCCCCAAACAAATGCCTTTTTGGCGGCCTAAACATCCATGAAAACGCATGAAACTTTGCAGATACGTCAGTCCCGGTGAAAAATGTGATATTTCATGGGTGACGGAAATGGGCATGGCAAAACGGCTCAAGAGCGCCCCCTGGAAAATTTAAAATGGCGAGCCCCACCTTTCAGTTTGATGCAGGCGAACGAAATTCGGTGGGCATATGTAGTTCATCGAGACGCACTAAAATGTCTCTTGGACCTATACCCAACATCCAACAGGAAGTCAGCCATTTTGCTTTTAATGTACCATTTTGTCCTTGTTTTTACCATTTCCATGCCTCATACTTTTAACGAACTCCTCCTACAGATTTCATCCGATCTTCAGTCATATTCAGTCAGCTTCATCTTAAGACCTTTGTGATCAAAAGTTATTAAAAAAATGTGTTTTCACGAAACACCCTTGCCATGGCGCCCCGCCAAATTTTGACATTTCGCCATTAAACAGAAAGTCCTCATAACTCCTCCATACATTATCCAATTTGTCAGATATTTCTCACGCTTCATGACGGTTCTGTCCTGAACACATCTATGTGTCAGTATTGCGTCATACTTATAGCGCCACCTATTGGTGAAACAGGAAGTCCTCATAACTCCTACATACATTATCCGATTTGCACCAAATTGCTGACGCTTCATGAAGGTCGCATTCTGAACACATCTGTGCGTCAGCATTGAGTCATACTTATAGAGCCACCTACTGCTTACAGGAAGTCCTCATAACTCCTACAAACATTATCCGATTTACACCAAATTGCTCACGCTTGAAGAAGGTCGTGTCCTGAACACATATGTAGGTCAGTATTGAGTCATACTTATAGCGCCCCCTACAGGTCAAGCAGGAAGTCATCATAACTTCTACATACATTGTCCAATTTACACAACATTTCTCACGCTTCATCAAGGTACCGTCCTGAACACATCTATGCATCGGTATTGAGTCACGCTTAGAGCGCCACCTACTGGTGACAGGAAGTTTCTCTCAGTACTGGACACCGAAATAGCACACCTTTAACGGCGCCGCACCCCGACATGCGTGGGGTGCGAGGGCCCGCTCACTGCTGCTTTCAGCCCTAGTTATCTAATTAATACTAACCCTTCGCACATATCCTCTGCACCTTGGCAGTGCAACTGCCACAGACAGCTTTGGTGCACTTCGTGCATTGGTAGACAGTTCTGTTCTTGCTGCAGCTTGTCTTCACCATGCAGGTTTTTTTTGGGGGGTATTCTTCTGTGGACACTGCGAGGGGCGCCGCCGGTGGCTGTTTGGACACCATCCACTCGGCGCGCAGCTCTTCAGCCAACTGGAGGAGGCTCTGTAGAAAATCCGGTCTATGGGAGTTTACATTGAAACTCCTCTCCGATAGGAACAAATCCGCCAAGGGTGCATATTTTCACTTTCCCTCCGTATAGGAGAAAAACACTCAGCCCAGCCTGCTAAATCTACTCAAAGACGCCACCTGGTGGTGGTGCATCACTAAAACGAAATAACACCTGTCTGAAATCCCACAAGATTTCCAATGGGATTTCCCTGCCAAATACCTCGAAGGTGAAATACTGCTGCATGGAACATTTCTAACTTCCCACATCTGTACATTGAAATGGAAATACTTAGAGTTACAGGATCTGTGTTGTTGTTTGTGCTCTTAATTCAGAGACGCGGGGACAAAGTGAATGCTCTTTCTCTTTGGCGGATATAGTTCAAATTAACTGGAGGAAGGATACCCTTCTTCTTCTTCTTCTTCTCTGGGTTTACTGGCAGATCACAAACAATGTCAATGTGCATACCGCCACCTACTGTACTGTACCAGAGTGTGAAACATCATGTAATTTGCCTAGTTCTTAAAGGAGAATTCTATCTCTAAGTCTATGATTTTATAGCCTCTAAACATATGTCTTGTTTACAGTGAACTTAAACCAAACCAGAAAATGACATTATTTTCAGCAATAAGTTCAATAAACTGAATGTGGTGGTTAAAGACACTATTATTTTGAAAGACTCAATTAACTGATGAATTTTAAATACAAACAGCCATGCTGGGCGGGTTTGATAGCGAGGAGCGGTTGAAGATAGCGCCTGATAGACAGTGATGGACAGATAATTTATCCAATCACCTGCCAAGTATTTTTGAAAGTGCCTGGCCTTTTCCAAGCAGTTTCCAACGGACAGTTCCCAGATATTATGCGAAGCAAAGGCCACATTATTTGTATGTCAGAATCAACTGCAAACTATGAAAAGCCTTGTAAAAGACTTGTACAGGAATCTAACCGCTGCTCGTCCATGCAGAGCCCATGATCACGTGGAGGGAGTTCCAGGCCTGTATGCCCTGGGAGGTGTGTCTGCTGGTGGGCGGAGGCTTCGCCCTCGCTGAGGGAACACAGGTACAGTTCACCCAAACCCTAACCACACTACAGGACCATCCTCTAACCCTAACCACACTACAGGACCATCCTCTAACCCTAACCACACTACAGGACCATCCTCTAACCCTAACCCTAACCACACTACAGGACCATCCTCTAACCCTAACCACACTACAGGACCATCCTCTAACCCTAACCACACTACAGGACCATCCTCTAACCCTAACCCTAACCACACTACAGGACCATCCTCTAACCCTAACCACACTACAGGACCATCCTCTAACCCTAACCACACTACAGGACCATCCTCCACAGCACCCTCCCAAACCACCCCTACACTCCCCCCAACACCCTCCCAAACCACCCCTACACTCCCCCCAACACCCTCCCAAACCACCCCTACACTCCCCCCAACACCCTCCCAAACCACCCCTACACTCCCCCCACCCTCCCAAACCACCCCTACACTCCCCCCACCCTCCCAAACAACCCCTACACTCCCCCCAACACCCTCCCAAACCACCCCTACACTCCCCCCACCCTCCCAAACCACCCCTACACTCCCCCCAACACCCTCCCAAACCACCCCTACACTCCCCCCATCCTCCCAAACCACCCCTACACTCCCCCCAACACCCTCCCAAACCACCCCTACATTCCCCCCACCCTCCCAAACCACCCCTACACTCCCCCCAACACCCTCCCAAACCACCCCTACACTCCCCCCAACACCCTCCCAAACCACCCCTACACTCCCCCCAACACCCTCCCAAACCACCCCTACACTCCCCCCATCCTCCCAAACCACCCCTACACTCCCCCCAACACCCTCCCAAACCACCCCTACACTCCCCCCAACACCCTCCCAAACCACCCCTACACTCCCCCCAACACCCTCCCAAACCACCCCTACACACAGACCAGACAAGACACAGACCAGACACAGACCAGACACAGACCAGACCGCATCCCAGCTCTTCTCTGCAGAAAGCGTTCAGAGACCCACACACAGCCGTAGCGGAGCACGGAGAACAGCTCGCATGTACCCACTCAGAGACCCACACACAGCCGTAGCGGAGCACGGGGAACAGCTCGCATGTACCCACTCAGAGACCCACACTCAGCCGTAGCGGAGCACGGGGAACAGCTCGCATGTACCCACTCAGAGACCCACACACAGCCGTAGCGGAGCACGGGGAACAGCTCGCATGTACAGCGCTTTACTGGAATTCCCCTCTGGGATCAATAACATTGTTATCTATTCAAGTACTGAATCATCCCTTTAAACCGAAGAGCGTCTGTTACTGTAGACATCTGAAGCTGGTACAGTAGGTTTCTGAAATTCTAGTTCATAATGCATTTGTGTGTGTGTGTGTGTGCATGCATGCGTGTGTGTGTGCGTGTGTGTGTGCATGTGTGTGCGGGTGTGCGTGCGTGGCTGTGTGTGTGTGCGGGTGTGTGCGGGTGTGTGTGCGTGCATGCGTGTGTGTGTGCGTGTGTGTGTGCATGTGTGTGCGGGTGTGCGTGCGTGGCTGTGTGTGTGTGCGTGTGTGTGTGCATGTGTGTGTGTGTGCGTGCGTGTGTGTGTGTGTGTGTGCGTGTGTGTGTGCATGTGTGTGCGGGTGTGTGTGCGTGGCTGTGTGTGTGTGTGCGGGTGTGCGTGCGTGGCTGTGTGTGTGTGTGTGTGTGCGTGTGTGTGTGCATGTGTGTGTGTGTGCGTGTGTGTGTGCATGTGTGTGTGTGTGCGGGTGTGCGTGCGTGGCTGTGTGTGTGTGCGTGTGTGTGTGTGTGTGCGTGTGTGTGTGCATGTGTGTGTGTGTGCGTGTGTGTGTGCATGTGTGTGTGTGTGTGTGTGCATGTGTGTGTGCGTGCGTGGCTGTGTGTGTGTGCGTGTGTGTGTGTGTGTGCGTGTGTGTGTGCATGTGTGTGTGTGTGCGTGTGTGTGTGCATGTGTGTGCGTGTGTGTGTGCATGTGTGTGTGTGTGTGTGTGCGGGTGTGCGTGCGTGGCTGTGTGTGTGTGCGTGTGTGTGTGTGTGTGTGCGTGTGTGTGTGCATGTGTGTGCCAGGTGTCTGGTCTCTCCTCCTGGGTGGCGAACCTGCTCACTCCTCTTGGAAACCTTCCTGTCATCGCCACGGTCACCATCGCCTGTGTGATCGTCACCTCCATCACGGAGGTGGCCAGCAACGCCGCCACCATCACCATCTTCCTGCCCATCCTCGCCCCACTGGTGCGTTCACACCCACCACACACCCTGGATACCTCAGCCATTCATGTTCTAGTTTAAACACATACCAATATACTGTAGGGCAATCTGCTCATCTCTAGGGGTTGAATTACAAGGTGAGGTTTAGTGGATGTTGTATCTATATACAGTATGGACCTTCCCAAAACATGTTTAGCTAAAAGAGGAAGCAAAGTACTACTGTACATTATGCTACTACAGTAGTCTACCACCTTACCAGCCATCAAGGACAACATCTGGTTATTCATTTGAGGTAGGCCTATTCTGAAACTATCTTTAAGTAAACTAAACTAAACTGTGCTTAACTACTGTAAACTACCATTAAGTAAACTAAACTACTATAGATAGATACTGTAGATAGATTGATAGATATTGAGCAATTGATCAAATACACAACACCCTTCTACACATACTGTACACTACACAACCTCCCTTCTACACACAACCTCCCTTCTACACACACACTACACAACCTCCCTTCTACACACACACTACACAACCTCCCTTCTACACACACACTACACAACCTCCCTTCTACAAACACTACACAACCTCCCTTCTACACACACACTACACAACCTCCCTTCTACAAACACTACACAACCTCCCATCTACAAACACACTACACAACCTCCCTTCTACACACACACTACACAACCTCCCTTCTACACACACACTACACAACCTCCCTTCTACACACACACTACACAACCTCCCTTCTACACACACTACACAACCTCCCTTCTACACACACACTACACAACCTCCCTTCTACAAACACTACACAACCTCCCTTCTACACACACTACACAACCTCCCTTCTACACACAACCTCCCTTCTACACACACACTACACAACCTCCCTTCTACACACACACTACACAACCTCCCTTCTACACACACACTACACAACCTCCCTTCTACACACACTACACAACCTCCCTTCTACACACACACTACACAACCTCCCTTCTACAAACACTACACAACCTCCCTTCTACACACACTACACAACCTCCCTTCTACACACAACCTCCCTTCTACACACACACTACACAACCTCCCTTCTACACACACACTACACAAACTCCCTTCTACAAACACTACACAACCTCCCTTCTACAAACACTACACTACCTCCCTTCTACACACACACTACACAACCTCCCTTCTACAAACACTACACAACCTCCCTTCTACAAACACTACACAACCTCCCTTCTACACACACTACACAACCTCCCTTCTACACACACTACACAACCTCCCTTCTACACACACACTACACAACCTCCCTTCTACACACACACTACACAACCTCCCTTCTACACACACTACACAACCTCCCTTCTACAAACACACTACACAACCTCCCTTCTACAAACACTACACAACCTCCCTTCTACACACACTACACAACCTCCCTTCTACACACACACTACACAACCTCCCTTCTACAAACACACTACACAACCTCCCTTCTACACACACACTACACAACCTCCCTTCTACACACACACTACACAACCTCCCTTCTACACACACACTACACAACCTCCCTTCTACACACACACTACACAACCTCCCTTCTACACACACACTACACAACCTCCCTTCTACACACACACTACACAACCTCCCTTCTACAAACACACTACACAACCTCCCTTCTACAAACACTACACAACCTCCCTTCTACAAACACACTACACAACCTCCCTTCTACACACACACTACACAACCTCCCTTCTACAAACACACTACACAACCTCCCTTCTACAAACACTACACAACCTCCCTTCTACACACACACTACACAACCTCCCTTCTACACACACACTACACAACCTCCCTTCTACACACACACTACACAACCTCCCTTCTACAAACACTACACAACCTCCCTTCTACACACACTACACAACCTCCCTTCTACACACACACTACACAACCTCCCTTCTACACACACACTACACAACCTCCCTTCTACAAACACTACACAACCTCCCTTCTACACACACACTACACAACCTCCCTTCTACAAACACTACACAACCTCCCTTCTACACACACACTACACAACCTCCCTTCTACACACACACTACACAACCTCCCTTCTACACACACTACACAACCTCCCTTCTACACACACACTACACAACCTCCCTTCTACACACACACTACACAACCTCCCTTCTACAAACACACTACACAACCTCCCTTCTACACACACACTACACAACCTCCCTTCTACACACACACTACACAACCTCCCTTCTACAAACACTACACAACCTCCCTTCTACACACACTACACAACCTCCCTTCTACACACACACTACACAACCTCCCTTCTACACACACACTACACAACCTCCCTTCTACAAACACTACACAACCTCCCTTCTACAAACACTACACAACCTCCCTTCTACAAACACTACACAACCTCCCTTCTACACACACACTACACAACCTCCCTTCTACACACACACTACACAACCTCCCTTCTACAAACACTACACAACCTCCCTTCTACACACACTACACAACCTCCCTTCTACACACACACTACACAACCTCCCTTCTACAAACACTACACAACCTCCCTTCTACAAACACTACACAACCTCCCTTCTACACACACTACACAACCTCCCTTCTACAAACACTACACAACCTCCCTTCTACAAACACTACACAACCTCCCTTCTACACACACTACACAACCTCCCTTCTACAAACACACTACACAACCTCCCTTCTACACACACACTACACAACCTCCCTTCTACAAACACACTACACAACCTCCCTTCTACAAACACTACACAACCTCCCTTCTACAAACACTACACAACCTCCCTTCTACACACACACTACACAACCTCCCTTCTACACACACACTACACAACCTCCCTTCTACACACACACTACACAACCTCCCTTCTACACACACTACACAACCTCCCGTCTACACACACACTACATAACCTCCCTTCTCAACACACTACACAACCTCCCTTTCTACACACACACTACACAACCTCCCTTCTACACACACACTACACACCTCCCTTCTACAAACACACTCACTACCTCCTTCTACACACACACTACACAACCTCCCTTCTACACACACACTACACAACCTCCCTTCTACAAACACACTACACACACAGCACCTACACAACCTCCCTTCTACACACACACTACACAACCTCTTCTACACATCACTACAAACCTCCTTCTACAAACACTACACAACCTCCCTTCTACACACCACTACACAACCGCCCTTCTAAAAACACACTACACAACCTCCCTTCTACACACACACTACACAACCTCCTTCTACAAACACACTACACAACCTCCCTTCTACACACACACTACACAGCCTCCTTCTACACACACACTACACAACCTCCCTTCTACAAACAAACTACACAACCTCCTTCTAAACACACACTACACAAACTCCCTTCTTCACACCTACACAACCTCCCTTCTACAAACACTAAACAACCTCCCTTCTACAAACACTACACAACCTCCTTCTACAACACTACACAACCTCCCTTCTACACACACACTACACAACCTCCCATCTACAAACACACTCACAACCTCCTTCTACAAACACACTACACAACCTCCCTTCTACACACACACTACACAACCTCCCTTATACACACACACTACACAACCTCCCTTCTACACACACTACACAACCTCCCATCTACAAACACTACACAACCTCCCTTCTACACACACTACAAAACCTCCCTTCTACACACACACTACACACCTCCTTCTACAAAGCACTACACAACCTCCCTTCTACACACACACGACACAACCTCCCTTCTACACACACACTACACAACCTCCCTTCTACAAACACTACCAACCTCCCTTCTACATACACACTACACAACCTCCCTTCTACAAACACTACACAACCTCCTTCTACACACACAAACTACACAACCTCCCTTCTACACACACACTACACAACCTCCCTTCTACAAACACTACACACCTCCCTTCACACACACACTACACAACCTCCCTTCTACACACACTACACAACCTCCCTTCTACAACACTACCACCTCCCTTCTACACACACACTACACAACCTCCCTTCTACACACACACTACACAACCTCCTTCTACAAACACTACACAACCTCCCTTCTACACACACACTACACAACCTCCTTCTACTAAAACTACACAACCTCCCTTCTACAAACACTACACAACCTCCTTCTACACACACTACACAACCTCCCTTCTACACACACACTACACAACCTCCCTTCTACACACACTACACACCCTCCCTTCTACACACACACTACACAACCTCCCTTCTACAAACACACTACACAACCTCCCTTCTACACACACACTACACAACCTCCCTTCTACACACACACTACACAACCTCCCTTCTACAAAACACTACACAACCTCCCTTCTACAAACACACTACACAACCTCCCTTCTACACACACACTACACAACCTCCTTCTACACACACTACACAACCTCCCTTCTACAAACACACTACACAACCTCCCTTCTACACACACACTACACAACCTCCCTTCTACACACACTACACAACCTCCCTTCTACAAACACTACACAACCTCCCTTCTACACACACACTACACAACCTCCCTTCTACACACACTACACAACCTCCCTTCTACACACACACTACACAACCTCCCTTCTACACACACTACACAACCTCCCTTCTACAAACACACTACACAACCTCCCTTCTACACACACACTACACAACCTCCCTTCTACACACACTACACAACCTCCCTTCTACAAACACACTACACAACCTCCCTTCTACAAACACACTACACAACCTCCCTTCTACAAACACACTACACAACCTCCCTTCTACACACACACTACACAACCTCCCTTCTACAAACACTACACAACCTCCCTTCTACAAACACTACACAACCTCCCTTCTACACACACTACACAACCTCCCTTCTACAAACACTACACAACCTCCCTTCTACACACACACTACACAACCTCCCTTCTACACACACACTACACAACCTCCCTTCTACACACACACTACACAACCTCCCTTCTACACACACTACACAACCTCCCTTCTACACACACACTACACAACCTCCCTTCTACAAACACTACACAACCTCCCTTCTACACACACTACACAACCTCCCTTCTACAAACACTACACAACCTCCCATCTACAAACACTACACAACCTCCCTTCTACACACACACTACACAACCTCCCTTCTAAAAACACTACACAACCTCCCTTCTACACACACTACACAACCTCCCTTCTACACACACACTACACAACCTCCCTTCTACACACACACTACACAACCTCCCTTCTACACACACACTACACAACCTCCCTTCTACACACACACTACACAACCTCCCTTCTACACACACACTACACAACCTCCCTTCTACAAACACTACACAACCTCCCTTCTACACACACACTACACAACCTCCCTTCTACAAACACTACACAACCTCCCTTCTACACACACACTACACAACCTCCCTTCTACACACACACTACACAACCTCCCTTCTACACACACTACACAACCTCCCTTCTACAAACACTACACAACCTCCCTTCTACACACACACTACACAACCTCCCTTCTACACACACACTACACAACCTCCCTTCTACAAACACTACACAACCTCCTTCTACACACACTACACAACCTCCCTTCTACACACACACTACACAACCTCCCTTCTACACACACACTACACAACCTCCCTTCTACAAACACTACACAACCTCCCATCTACAAACACTACACAACCTCCCTTCTACACACACACTACACAACCTCCCTTCTACACACACTACACAACCTCCCTTCTACAAACACTACACAACCTCCCTTCTACAAACACACTACACAACCTCCCTTCTACACACACTACACAACCTCCCTTCTACAAACACACTACACAACCTCCCTTCTACACACACTACACAACCTCCCTTCTACAAACACTACACAACCTCCCTTCTACACACACACTACACAACCTCCCTTCTACACACACACTACACAACCTCCCTTCTACAAACACACTACACAACCTCCCTTCTACACACACACTACACAACCTCCCTTCTACAAACACACTACACAACCTCCCTTCTACACACACACTACACAACCTCCCTTCTACACACACACTACACAACCTCCCTTCTACACACACTACACAACCTCCCTTCTACACACACACTACACAACCTCCCTTCTACACACACACTACACAACCTCCCTTCTACAAACACACTACACAACCTCCCTTCTACACACACACTACACAACCTCCCTTCTACAAACACACTACACAACCTCCCTTCTACACACACACTACACAACCTCCCTTCTACAAACACTACACAACCTCCCTTCTACACACACTACACAACCTCCCTTCTACACACACACTACACAACCTCCCTTCTACACACACACTACACAACCTCCCTTCTACAAACACACTACACAACCTCCCTTCTACACACACACTACACAACCTCCCTTCTACAAACACACTACACAACCTCCCTTCTACACACACACTACACAACCTCCCTTCTACAAACACTACACAACCTCCCTTCTACAAACACTACACAACCTCCCTTCTACAAACACTACACAACCTCCCTTCTACAAACACTACACAACCTCCCTTCTACACACACTACACAACCTCCCTTCTACACACACACTACACAACCTCCCTTCTACACACACACTACACAACCTCCCTTCTACACACACACTACACAACCTCCCTTCTACACACACACTACACAACCTCCCTTCTACACACACACTACACAACCTCCCTTCTACAAACACTACACAACCTCCCTTCTACACACACACTACACAACCTCCCTTCTACACACACACTACACAACCTCCCTTCTACACACACACTACACAACCTCCCTTCTACAAACACACTACACAACCTCCCTTCTACACACACTACACAACCTCCCTTCTACACACACACTACAGAACCTCCCTTCTACACACACTACACAACCTCCCTTCTACAAACACACTACAGAACCTCCCTTCTACACACACTACACAACCTCCCTTCTACACACACACTACACAACCTCCCTTCTACACACACACTACACAACCTCCCTTCTACAAACACACTACACAACCTCCCTTCTACACACACTACACAACCTCCCTTCTACACACACACTACAGAACCTCCCTTCTACAAACACACTACACAACCTCCCTTCTACACACACTACACAACCTCCCTTCTACAAACACACTACAGAACCTCCCTTCTACAAACACACTACACAACCTCCCTTCTACACACACACTACACAACCTCCCTTCTACACACACACTACACAACCTCCCTTCTACACACACACTACACAACCTCCCTTCTACAAACACTACACAACCTCCCTTCTACAAACACTACACAACCTCCCTTCTACACACACACTACACAACCTCCCTTCTACACACACTACACAACCTCCCTTCTACAAACACTACACAACCTCCCTTCTACACACACACTACACAACCTCCCTTCTACACACACACTACACAACCTCCCTTCTACAAACACTACAAAACCTCCCTTCTACACACACACTACACAACCTCCCTTCTACACACACACTACACAACCTCCCTTCTACACACACACTACACAACCTCCCTTCTACAAACACTACACAACCTCCCTTCTACACACACACTACACAACCTCCCTTCTACAAACACTACACAACCTCCCTTCTACAAACACTACACAACCTCCCTTCTACACACACACTACACAACCTCCCTTCTACACACACACTACACAACCTCCCTTCTACACACACACTACACAACCTCCCTTCTACAAACACTACACAACCTCCCTTCTACAAACACTACACAACCTCCCTTCTACACACACACTACACAACCTCCCTTCTACACACACACTACACAACCTCCCTTCTACAAACACTACACAACCTCCCTTCTACACACACACTACACAACCTCCCTTCTACACACACACTACACAACCTCCCTTCTACACACACACTACACAACCTCCCTTCTACACACACTACACAACCTCCTTTCTACACACACACTACACAACCTCCCTTCTACAAACACACTACACAACCTCCCTTCTACAAACACTACACAACCTCCCTTCTACACACACACTACACAACCTCCCTTCTACACACACACTACACAACCTCCCTTCCACTTCAGTTACAGAACGCATACACTCTTTGCAAGAGGTGATGTAGATACACCTGGTCGCAAACAAATGCCTAAAGAGAGTCTTGAGCTCAAAAAGTGTCTTTTTCATATTTGTGTGTTTGTGCAGGCGGAGGCTATCCAGGTGAACCCTCTCTACTTGCTGATACCCACAACCATCTGCACGTCCTTCTCCTTCCTGCTTCCTGTGTCCAACCCTCCTAATGCCATCGTGTTTGGCTATGGCCACCTCAGCACCATGGACCTGGTCAGTTTACACTAAGCCACAGTTTGGTATGAGCAGTGGCCTTTGTGTGTTTTGTTTTAAATATATTTTTTATATATATTTCTCTATATATCTCAGTTATCTCATATGGGTGAGGATAACCCCATTACAACCCCATGCATTGTTGAGTATACAGCATTTGTTCTAATTAAAGTTTGTTCTCTTCCATTTGATGCTATTCTAGGTGAAGGCGGGGCTTGGAGCAAACGTGATTGGTGTCCTTGTGGTTCTATTCGCTCTGACTTCGTGGGGAATACCTTTATTTGGACTGGACACTTACCCTGATTGGGCACCTCTCGTTTCTGGGAACAACAGCACTGGATTATGATGTCATTGGTGGAAAGAATGAGCAGGAATACCTCGAGGAGGAACGAGGCGGTCAAATATGAGGGGCCAGGGATGTGAAACGCAC
Source organism: Borostomias antarcticus (assembly GCF_949987555.1). Lineage (NCBI taxonomy): Eukaryota > Metazoa > Chordata > Actinopteri > Stomiiformes > Stomiidae > Borostomias > Borostomias antarcticus. The sequence continues at coordinate 23,612,266 of NC_140251.1, forward strand.
AAGGGGTTCTGCCATCACATTTGGACTGTCTCCTACGCCCCCTAGCTTTGGACATCTGATTTTTAGGACAAATCGATTGACTCCGGAGGATATTATTAGCCAGTGTTTTTAGTGTCTTTGCCGGACAATTGAGGAGTCATTTTATGTGGTTTTCTGGATTTCTAGAATTAAAAGAAAGTGTTCAGGGGTCCTTCTACTTTTCACATAGAGTGTAGATCTCTGCACATGAAATGAATAACACTTCAAACATGTCATATATTGTCCTATGTGTGAAGGTGAATGTAAAATTGTCAAACATGTTAATCAAGTGACCAGTGTGTTTTTTTTCTAAGTTAAAAAAAAAATATATATTCAACTAATATTTTGCTTGAACATATTGGTATATGAAGAGCCCGACAAAAAAAGGAATCAATTACAAAACAAAAAACTGTCATCTTAAAGGGCCCCTGCGCACGTGCCCAATGTGCCCCAATTATAACCCGGGCTTGATGGCAGCCTAAACTAGCCTACTGCAAAACCAGGTTAATGATACTCCAGTCATACACATGGGCAAAAGGTTTTGGGGGGATGACTTGTTAGCTCCTAATATGTTTTGGTGTGCGGGTGTCCTTCGCCCCCCCCTGTAGCCTCTCTAATCTAACCTACAAGATAGGAGGGGTGGGAGCTTTTGGAGAATTCATCTCAAACGTCTTTGTTGCAGGCATTTCATATGCAACACAATTCGCTTTTATAATAAAACAAAACGAGAGTGGTGCTCATGTGCGTGGTGTCTGCTTTCTGACTCTCACACTCTTTGAAGCATGGTTACATGTACCACGGTTGTCTAAATGTAGTGTTTTGAAGTTATATCCCCTTAGTGTAACCTATTCTTGTGGTGGATGGCCTTGCGGGTGTCCGTGCTGCAGGTCGCCCACCTGTCCGGGGACGTCCCTCCTAACTCCGCCCTTCACCTCCTAACTCCGCCCTTCACCTCCTACTTCTGGCCACAGATTTCACTCAAGTCGTCGTCACCGCTCCGAAAGAAAGCAGCAGCGGCGGCGGCAGACGCGTAGCTTCACCAGCCCGTCCGCGGTTCAGACACGTAGCTTCACCAGCCCGTCCTCGGTTCAGACGCGTAGCTTCACCAGCCCGTCCGCGGTTCAGACGCGTAGCTTCACCAGCCCGTCCGCGGTTCAGACACGTAGCTTCACCAGCCCGTCCGCGGTTCAGACACGTAGCTTCACCAGCCCGTCCGCGGTTCAGACGCGTAGCTTCACCAGCCCGTCCGCGGTTCAGACGCGTAGCTTCACCAGCCCGTCCGCGGTTCAGACGCGTAGCTTCCCCAGCCCGTCCGCGGTTCAGACGCGTAGCTTCACCAGCCCGTCCGCGGTTCAGACACGTAGCTCCACCAGCCCGTCCGCGGTTCAGACACGTAGCTTCACCAGCCCGTCCGCGGTTCAGACACGTAGCTCCACCAGCCCGTCCGGTTCATCTGGGTAAAGCTTTGTTCCCCTGCTGCCCCTGAGAGAGAGAGATGTTGGACCCGTCCTCGAGTGAGGATTCCGGGCCAGACGAGGGTCCCGAAGTTCCCAGCGACTCTGGCGCTCCGGACCAACACAAGAAACGACAACCAAGTGAGCAACCCCAGCTGGAAAGTCGTCCCGAGGAAGATGAACAGGAAAAAGAGAGAGAGAGACTTCAGAAGGAAGAAGCGGAGAGGAAGATCAAACTGCAGGTTTACGTGTTTGTGTTGCGGTGTGTCGCCTACCCCTTCAACGCCAAGCAGCCCACGGACATGGCCCGCCGGCAGCAGAAGGTGAGTCAGGACGAACAACCACCACCGCGTTTCCTCGGGTTTCCGAATGAAGTGGGTGAGGATGACTGCCTGCTGCTCACATCACTAACATTTCACCCAAAACTACTTTTATTCAAGTCGCAAGTCACGCAGCCGGTGTAGGCTATACTTTTGTCACAATCCTGTCGCTTTCTAGAATTGCTCACTTCATTTTACAGCGTTTATATGATTGGGAATAGCACATTTAATATTTAAGTGCAATTCTGAAAGCTTTACACGTCTACAGAATTAAAGCACATTATAAACCATGGACACATTTCCCTTTTGTCATTTGGCACTGCTGGTTTCTTGAGACAGGACATGGCCAGGACAGGCTATATAACCAGCATATTGACTTCCGAGGTGAACTTCCTTATGTCTACTGCAAGTAGCCTACATGTTTGCCCTTTATATGAAGCCTTGCCAAAATGTGCTTTGTTGGTTAGATCTCATATAGCAGGTAATGTTGCTCACTGTGCCCAATATTGCGAAATAGTCACCGTTTCCTGGTGTTTTTAGGGGCCGCAACAGTAGGCTACATTTTTAAGCATTCAGTCTTTGTTAAATAATTTATAGTGTGCAGTTCCTACAGGACCTGGATGTCATATATAGCAAATATTTCATTTTATCTTTAATTTCCTCAGATAGACCAAAACATCAGGGATGGATACGCCGTGTGATTCTATTATTGAATTCCCTCAGTCTGGTTGTGAAACGTGTGTTCCATGATGGCCAGGTCCATGTGTGGAGGAGGCTGGGCTGTGGATAAAGGTGGATCAATGTACTGCTAAGTTAAGGGAACTCTTAATCATGACATCCAGCCCTCAGTGGGTTAGTGATTATCGTTCCATTGACCATTCTTACCTAATTTTGTTCTCTACGAATTACAAAATGTAACCTAATCAATAAAGATGTTCAACTTGAATAGTTGACATTTTTCATTCATGGCGTTCAGCGATGATGATTGATGATTGAAGTGTTCCCTTAATTTCTTTGAGCAGCGTGCCCGTATTCCAGTCTCAGGAGAGACTCATAGCTGTGTTGAACAAGCCAACAGGCTAATGACTGCTGTGTGTACATTTGTGTGTGTGTGTGTGTGTGTGTGTGTGTGTGAGAGAGAGAGAGAGAATGTGTGAGTGCTCTGTAAGCCAATCGGTGTGATGGAGTGCACATAGAAATTCAAGATATCTACAGGGCTGGACTGGGACAAAAATTAGGCCCTGCCATGTGGCTCAGACCGGCCCACCACAATTGGTCAGACACCGCCCATCAACATCCTGGCAGTCTGTTCAATATGCATATGATGCAAACCTACCATTCATGAAAACCCCTATAGAGTGGAGTGTCATGGACAGATCAAGTATACCAATGCAAGTGTGGACAAACTATTTTGTGTTGATCTTGAAATTCAATCTACTGTATGCTTTCTCACGCTCAATTTGTTTATAGATAGCCCCTAATATCACACTTGTTTCAAAGGGCTTCACTGACAAGATGAGGCCCTTTTTAATACACAGGTCAATGGAAAAGAATTATCCAAATATGGCTCCACAATTCCACAAAAATCACTACAGTAGCATAGCATGAGGATAGCCACATTCAAAAACACATGCAGCCATATTCAAAATAACAGATCTAGTTTGCTACAACTAGCCTACTACGAGGCTAGTACTATTACTACAATTACTCTGCTCCTACGGTATGGCCTAATGATCAAACAGTGTTTCCCCTAGGATTTTTTTCAGGAGGGGTGGTAGGCCCCCCGATACTACTAGTGTTGTCTGTTGCGGGGCGGGCGTGTCACGGATACATGACAACAGTGTCGTCACCAGTGTCGTCATAGACGCACACAGTAAGACCGTGTCCTAACTGCTTGCGACGCGAGCAACACAATGCGACATCGCATGCTTGCTGTCCTAACTGAAACCGTTAAATGTCCTGTTCTGTTACGTCATTTGTCTATATTCCCAACTGAAGACAGACTCCTGTCAACGCGAGCGACAGGAGGAAAATAGGAACAGGGCGAGCGTCAAAAGGGCTGTTAAAACGTCGCGCTGCGTCGCTCGCGTCCAGTTAGGGCCGTCCCCACTGGTCAACTGTCACTCGCGTCCAGTTAGGGCCGTCCCCACTGGTCAACTGTCACTCGCGTCCAGTTAGGGCCGTCCCCACTGGTCAACTGTCACTCGCGTCCAGTTAGGGCCGTCCCCACTGGTCAACTGTCACTCGCGTCAATTTCCGCGTCCAATTCAAAACCAATGGAGAGCGTTTGCGTCGAATGATCTTCCGGTAGCGGGGAAAACGCACTGGCTGCGCGTCGCAGAGTAATTAGCATAAAATAGACATCCATCCTATTTTATGCTAATTTACGCAAGCAGTGTCCAATCAGGAGAGGTTATTACACGTTCGTGTGGATTTTTGCTCTCCCAGCTGTATTGCATGTCCCTGCATTAGCATTGTGAGTATCTGCCATCATATCACGATTCTGTCAAATATATAATTTCGAAAAATTATTTATTTATCCAGGCATCTTAGTTTTATCAGTTTCATTATAGCGGAGCAGGTTATATTTGCTCTTATGTGGTATTCATTTTGTTCACAAGTTCGCGGTCGTACAGCCAGGCTACAGAGCTCCAGGAACCCCTATGCCAAGCCGAGCTGCATCACATTTTATGCTAACACCGTGTCCTAACTGCTTGCGACGCGAGCAACAGAACGCGACATCGCAGCTTGTTGTCCTAACTTAAACCGTTAAATTTCCTGTTCTGTTACGTCATTTGTCTATATTCCCAACTGAAGACAGTTAAAGAACGAACGCCGTTCAACGCGAGCGACAGGAGGGAAATAGGAACAGGGCGAGCGTCAAAAGGGCAGTTAAAACGTCGCGCCGCTTCGCGCTGCGTCGCTCGCGTCCAATTAGGACATAACAACAGAAAACAAAGCAATGGAACGCATTTTGTCGCTGAGGCTCGTGTCGCGTGTAGTTAGGACACGGTGTTAGGTGTTTATCTTAAGTGCATTTCTCTACACTGAGCTGAAATTAATCCAGTGCACACTGCACAACATAACTACAAAAAATTAAAACATATTACTAGAGAAAATAACATTTAAACAGCTGAATGCTAAACAGCTGAAAAGAAATTGCAAAAGCATTGCTGGAAATGCATAGGGAATGGGGGAAAATGGGAACAGTCCACAACACAGATTCAAGATGTTAACCTAAAATGTAGGCTTTGCCCTACATTTGTAATTACTAACATCAGAATACATGGACTCTAAGCTGTGGTAACATTACTTACGTAGCTAGCTACAACAGAAAATATTTTCATTTAATCATCTCTTCTCTCAGGAGGGGCAGGCCACACCTCCAAAGCATTGGTAGGGGAAACTCTGGCGGCTATCATCCCTAGCCTACATCAGTTGCATCAGACGCTCAAGCTCCCAAATGCACTGCCTTAGTTAGCTACAGCTGCTCACCTCTTTAGCTGCTGTATCCTCTGTATCCTCCACCTCCACTGTCACAACTGACTCAATGTCCGTCGCACAGTGTTGCTGACTATCGTTACTGCTAGCAGCAGTGCTAGTGCTAGCCGCAGTGCTAGCGCTTGCAGCCGGTAGCATTTCGGCAGGACCCCCAGCCCCCACAGTCGTTCCAGAGAACATATCCGTAATTTTGACACATTTCGAGGCGTCCTCTGCCAACTTTTTCAATTTCTTTCCCAGGATTTTCTGGGCACCCCCTTTGCGCTTTCTATCCATTTTGCCTCGTCACGACTCACGATTTTGACATTGGGATGTCGTGGACCATCAGGCCAGGGGGAGGGCCGGAGGGGTCAGGGTTGAGCCTACCAGTGTTGCCAACTCTTCTATCCCAGAAGTCACTTATTTACAAACTTACAAAACAAAGTTTTTTTGTTGCTGTATAACATTAGCTTTTTTCTTTTAAACAACGTAGGTCTGTAAACCTAAAGAATAATGGAAAAATAATATAGCCTACAATTTTCTTAATTATAACGTAGGCTATTTACAAACGTAATAGGAACTGAATCCAGGAAAGGTGAACATACTCACATTTCTGCATCATAACCTCTGAAAGTGAGCAGATGTGTAGAAATTGAGCATGTCTGCAAAACATTTTTTTTTTTACTACTTTCCGTTTACTGTGAAACCAGTAGGAGGTATTTTTGCCTAAGGTTATCATACCGTCAAAATATCCTACCGGCCCTTGCCTAGCTGTCATTGAGGCTTGTAGTAGTAGATCTTGGTTTGTAGTTGGTGATCTGTCTTTCCAGACAGAGGACGCGTTTCTATTGGAGAATTGGTGTTGTAGTTTCTCAGACTAGTGTTGTTTAGCCTCCTTCACCGCCTTGCTAAACCTGTACTTGGCCTCTTTGAACCGGTCCTTATCCCCACTCCTACGTGCTTCCTCTTTCTCCAGCCTTCACTTCCTGAGTCTGGCCAGGGCTTATCGTTATAGCTGATCTGGGTGCGGGTTGGAACATACACTCTCGACGAAGCTGATGTGTGACGACGCAGTGTCTGTGTCCTCGTCCTGGTTGTTAGCAGCTTCAGTGCCTGCCAGGTCAATGTAGCCCTGATCATGGCCGGCCCGTTCTAGCCACGCACGTGATTTATCCTTGGCCTCATCCTTCCACGTCCTGACGACAGGCTTGGAGAGTTTCAGCTTCTGCCTGTATTTAGGGATGGCGTGGGTGGCCCAGTGCTGCATGGGAGATGGCATGATGCATTGGTTAGTGTGGTGTAACAGTGGTCCAGAGTGTCCTCCTCCCTGGTTGGGCATTTTATCTGCAGGTAGTATTTGGGGAGTTCATGACAGATTAGCTCTGTTGCAGTCACCTAGCACTATAACAAAGGCGTCCGGGAACTTCTGCTCCACATCCCAGATCTGGTCAGCAAGCCTCTTGTACCACAGCATGGGCGTAATATATACACACACCAGCCAAAACAAAGGATGTTAACTCCCAGGGGGAGTAGAATGCTTTACAGTTGGACAGGGCTTCCAGGACAGGAGAACAGTGCTGCTGTATCACTCTCTTGTCCCTACACAACAAATGGTTCACAAAAAAAGAAGTCCCTCTACATACTTCCTGCCAGAGTCTTGGTTCACGGTCAGGTCTGAAGAGTTGGAATCCGTCAAGTTGTACTGCGACGTCCGGAGTTGACTCATTCAACCAGGACTCAGTAAAGAACAGGAGGAGTTGACTCATTCAACGAGGACTCAGTAAAGAACAGGAGGAGTTGACTCATTCAACCAGGACTCGGTAAAGAACAGGAGGAGTTGACTCATTCAACCAGGACTCAGTTAAGAACAGGAGGAGTTGACTCATTCAACCAGGACTCAGTAAAGAACAGGAGGAGTTGACTCATTCAACCAGGACTCAGTAAAGAACAGGAGGAGTTGACTCATTCAACCAGGACTCAGTTAAGAACAGGAGGAGTTGACTCATTCAACCAGGACTCGGTAAAGAACAGGAGGAGTTGACTCATTCAACCAGGACTCAGTTAAGAACAGGACAGCAGATGAGGAAAATACCTTGTTTTTCTGCTGCTAGCCACTGGAGTTCATCCACTTTATTGTGGCGAGAGCGAACATTTGATGGGAAAATACCTGGTAATGCTGTGGGAGTTACGCATTCTCTAAGACTGACGAGAGCGCCGGCTCTCAACCCTCTTCTTCTCCGCCTCGCTGGATGGACCATGGGCAGAGAGCCCTTGACCAGAAGGACTGGGAACCCCACGTTAGGATAGATAGGGGGGGGGGGATCAGGTATTAACTCCGCAGGGGTTGATTCCATTATATTCACAAGTTCATAGTTAGGGGAAGTTCAGTACTCTGAACCGCTATCTGCAGTGAAAACATATCTGCCCTTCCTCCCGGTCAGCATACACAGGACAAAAACCCGGTCACTGACCACAATCGTTGTGGTCTTCCTGCTGTGTGCGTGCGTGTGTGCGTGTGTGTGTGCGTGTGTGCGTGCGTGTGTGCGTGCGTGTGTGCGTGCGTGTGTGCGTGTGCGTGTGTGCGTGCGTGTGTGCGTGCGCGAGCCAGAATATTGCTCACCTACTGCGGCTACTGTAGACATGTCACTTACTCCTTACTGTTGCTGCTCAACGGCTCTTAATTGAGTTTCTAGGATTGGCCTTCGTTTTTATACTATCAAGGACATGGATATTTCAGACAGCCTTACATTCTCATTCTCAGTGTTATACTGACAAAACCTGAATCCTCTTAATTTTATCACCTCCAGCCCTCAATTGTGGTTGTGTTACCCAAATAAGCTTTATCAGCAGTACCACACTAGTGAGAATGTATTGTTATGTAGGTCCTTGTTACAGTACAAGCATAAATCAATCAATCTAGGTCAGGACAGTGCTTGACCCAGCTACCAGCTGACCACAGAGCTGCTTCCAGGAGCTCTGTTCCCTCGGAGGCAGCAGTCCAGCTTCAATTGGCTGGAAGGAAGATTGAGCCATCAACTGTAAGGCCTCATTAAACTTGTAAGGCCCCATTTTGTTAGCCTAAAAGTAGCAGCAGTTTCAAGACAGACTGAACTACACGTTGGCACCTTAAATTGCCCACTGCTGTGAATTGTTCCATGGGGCACTTTATACTAGGGTTTGGGCGAGGTGTCGAGTTTCGGAAATTGAAGTTCCATTTATTTACACCCTATAAACGTTATCTTGCACCTTTTATCTTTCCAACCCTGTTTCTAACTAGCAATAAGATTAAGATATCCGTGTAGGAAGCATTTTCACTATAAATTATCAGAAGACACGTCTCTTGTCTCCTCCGCTCCAATAGACCTTTCCTGTTCAGGTGCCAAATTCTGCCCCCCCTAGTTACTGTTGCTATGCCCCACAAGCTTTGGAGCAAGTTCATAAAATGACCACTGAACAGCACATGCCTGATGATTCGCTCAAGGATTCCTGACAATATAGCTGCATGCTATTTTCCAAATGCCCCTACTTTGTCTAAGAGAGTTCTACAGAAAGGCCTGAACTATTTTCACAAGGATATTCAGGAGATTTGGATTTCGGATGGAGCAGGTGTCAACATACGAGTTGAGGCTTAGTGTTGGTGATCTATGCGGTAGACACAGACGCCTCACAAACTCCAGATTGAAACTCATCAGGACAAAATCGAGGAGTCTTAACTGCACAAAGCAGGGTGAGTTAGTGGCATCCATTCTTAGAAAATAAGCCTGTGAGAATGATCTGCTAACTACTAGCTGCAGGCTAATTAACTACTCATAGCTTTTTGTGTTGGCGCAACTGTAAACTGATGTGTGGAGTATCGTACAGCTAGTTTTCTTATAACATAATGATACAGCAGCCTTCAGGCCGGTTTTCTTTGTTTTAAGAACAATTTTCTTCAAACTAATGTCTAATCTATGAACACACAACGGGACAAGCTTTGTTTGTGGGACATCAGAGGCGTGGTCTTAAGAAATCACGCAACCTTATTGGTTATTATTCTCCGTGTGATTGACAGGTTGGAAAAGTCTATTCTGTGTTGCGAAACACGCACTCACACGGCAGAGACCAGCCAAGTGGGGAGAATGGAAACGGTCAAACGTTTGGTTGCTCGTATTTTGTGAAATTAAATAACTTGTTTAGACGCGTTCTGTCCGAGTGACATCATATCAAAAAGCTACTTTGAGGAGTTAAGTAAGAAGCTTGAGGTACCACAACATCCATCAACCATCGAGGAGCAGTGGGGTTTGTTCTCCCGCGCCATCTCAGAGACTGCAGAGAAAGTCTTAGGAAGAAGGAGGGGTTCCAACAAAGAAAGATGGATAACAGACAGGACATGGAATTTGATTGATGAAAGGAACATGGCCAAGATAAGGAGAGAACAGAAGAGGAGGCTCCGGGGATGGAGGATGGAAGATGAAGAGTACAGGCGCCTGGACAAGGAGGTGAAAAAGAGATGCAGGAATGATAAGAGAAGGTGGCTGGAGGAGAAAGCAAGAGAGGCTCAGCATTCTCATAGCATGTATACCTAGAGAAAGAGGAAAGACCCTGTGCATACTACAAAAAAGTACAACATCCAGTTCCAGAAATGGAGACAGTGCTGCTTCATAATAGCTTATTGTCTTTCAACACTAATGCTCAATTGGCCATCACACTTTATGGAGGCTATCTACAGTACACAGGTGACTAGATAATGAGTTGGCTAGCTAGTTATTCACAGAAGGGGTAAATAAAATTAAGGCCTGTGCCCGAATGTGGAAATGTGGGTGTGGCCAAGGAAAGTATATGTGACCGCCGCTGGTAATTTGGTCCTCAACTAGGCATTTTCATTTTTCAGTTTATTACAGATTATGAAAGTGCACATTGTAAGCTTTCAAATGAGGTCCCATACATTGAAATCTGAACATAATTGAAGAAGATATGCTTATTTGAATGCTAGTACTGCCAAATCAACTTAGCTGAGAAATCTCCCTCCAAAGTTCTCCAACATTTTCACACCTCTGACTGCCAGGTAATGGGCGTTAACAATAGCCTGGTAACCCCTCCCCCAGCCACTCCCCCACTGGACGATCTGTCATTATCTGTCAGAGTGGCTGTCAACTTGGGGTATTAACTGAGAGTGGCAGCCAAGTGGGGTGCTCTCTCACTGATGACCCCACACTCTTTGAGTCAGTATTAATCTTGTGTTGTGAATGCAGTTAAGAACAATATAAGATGAAGTTCAAATTTAACGTTCTTTATTGTCACATACATGATATAAAGTACAAGCATAAGTAGTTAAGTGTACAAAAAAAGGCAACAGTCTAAGTGTTAAAGTGTACAGTCAGTTGTCTGTTTTATAGACAAGGTGCATAGTGTTCATTGTGATCAAGTGTACAACAAAGTAATAACAGTCCCCAGCTCAATACTCAAGGTAATAACAACAGTACTCAGCTCAGTATTCAATATTCTAACAATGCAGTCTGTGCAAGTGTGGGCAAGTCTGTGCAAGAGAACAAGCAACGCTTCAGTATACAAACAGGAAAACAGGAAAGGCTGTGGCCTTTCTCCTGCAGTGCTGTCCGTCCTGATGATCTGCAGTGAATCTACAAGCGGACAGTCTTGTTCTGAGCTGCTGTGGAGTTTGGCGGGGGACATGTGACGTCTCGTCCCTCATCAGAACAGAACTCTCTGATCTTGTCAAAGAGATACGTCTGTCTGGCCATGTCCAGTCCGGGTGGGGCTTGCACAAGAAGACCTTCTCTGGGGGGCAGGACATCAGGCTTGCGCAGCAGCTGAAACTCGACTGCCGGTGCATCACGGTGTTCTCTGGCCACAACCATGCCAGGTCTCTCAGCATCAAAACTGCAATAGAATAGAAGGAAGAAAGTACATTAAACTATTGCCCACAGTACTGGCACTCCATATAGATAAAATAGTACCAGAATGTGTTGATTAAATAGACTAGCTGGCTAGTTTAGGAACAAAGGGCTAGCTCAGCTAACTAGCATGTTAGCTAACGTTAGCTAGCTAGCCTTTGTTAGTGCTAGTGCCTTTATGCTAGCTAGACTTAGTCACTTGTTTAGAAAGGAGCTTCTGCTAAACGACTAACGTTAATGTAATGTAAACAGCACAGATAGTATAAAGATCAGCTTACCCCAAAGCAAAGCAGAATGCTTGGCGGTGGTGTGAATCTGCTACGTCGTTCGCGTTCGCTTGGTAGCAGCTTGCTTTGTTACAGTCATCTCTGTATCACAGGTCATCAAGAATAAAACTCCGTGTACGAACGAGTCCTGCTCTGCTGGAGTTTTAGCTGCTCTTAAAACTCTTTCCATGTCCTGGATGCCATCCCCGTCTTCTCTTTAGCAAAAGCTGTAGCATGCATGGTTTAACTTGGAACTGAATGTAAACAAAGCCGGCGTGTTGGTGAAGGGTGGGGGCGGAGAACCCGGAAGCAATAGCCAATGAAACCAAATCATGCTAATCGATCTGCCCGCCCCCAAGCCCGGCTCGGAATCAGCTAAAAACGAGCTTAGTTTGCAGACTAATTAAACGTATTTCGTGAACCTAAAACTTTTGTCTGTTATAGTAAGTGGGTTCTTCACAACTTCAACTTTGGTAATACAAAATAAAACAAAAAACGAAAAAAAACGTTTTTTTATGTATTTTGCCCTCTAGCGCATTTCGGGGTTTGCCGAGTTGCGGACCAAATCACCAGCCGCTGTCACATATGAACTATTCATGGGATGTCTGGGTGTTGTGCTTTTAGCAAATTTAATGTGGAAGATCTATTGGAGTTCATAGTTCTAGTTGAGAAATGGTTGGCCAGGTTTGTATTGAGAGATTGCGTCAAAAATGAAGTCTCCGACGTACTTCAGGCGAGGCACGGATGTCAACGCCGGGCTAATCAGCAGAGGCTAATCAGTCACACCCCGTATGACACAACCCACCAGCTGACTGTCAGCTGTCATAGCATTGGTTCAGCTCGCTAGAGCGCATGTATTTAAGCTGTCAAAACACGTCATTGTTCGCAGTTGCCATTACTGCTGATCGCTCGTATCTGCGCGCTCGCTGCTTCCGCGTTCTCTGCTCTCGCGTCCGCTCTGCCATTACTGCTGATCGCTCGTATCTGTGCGCTCGCTGCTTCCGCGTTCTCGCTGCTTCCGCGTTCTCTGCTCTCGCGTCCGCCCTGCCATTACTGCTGATCGCTCGTATCTGCGCGCTCGCTGCTTCTGCGTTCTCTGCTCTTGCGTTCCGTGCTCATGTTTGTGTTTTGGTGCGTTTGCTACCTGCTGCCCGCGATGTCCTCGCTGCTTCCGCGTTCTCTGCTCTTGCGTTCCGTGCTCATGTCTGTGTTGGTGCGTTTTTTGCTGCCTGCTGCCCGCGTCGTCCTCTCCGGTCCGTGATTTGGGGGTCCGTTAGTGGCGTCGTGGAGCGCCAGCTTCCGAGGCCGAGGAGCACGTCCCTCCGTAGCACCGTTGTGCCATGATTGCGTATGGTTCAGTCGTGTTGCTCGCATAGCTTGCGTTGGGAGTTGGGAAGTCCATTTGAAGCGTTGCCTCCGCCGCCAGCTACTGGGTTTCATTCATGAGCCGCTGATGTCGCGGGTTGTCCATGCCTCGTCTGCCGCAATTACTCAACTGTCGTAATGTACGCCGGGTGCTATTCACCATTGAAATGTTTGCAGTTCCGGGCGTGAACGTGCCTGTGTGGATTCTCGATATATAATCAGTTCATCAAAGTCCTCCCCGTGTGGCTTGTTTCGTGAGTACGCTGGCTGGTGCTGGCTGCATGACAGGCTATACTGCTCATCAAGTTCATCAAGGTTTCCCGTATTGCACATAGGGGTATCGTTATGTTTAGATTGCTAATACTAGCTGAATGATTCTCGCGTTTCAATTTTGTTGCAGCCCGAGGGTTCCAGCAGAACTGCTGCTCTACTCGCTAGCACCCATGATTTGTGAGTGCCGCCACGCAGCTGGCATGTTGCTAATGCTATCTGGGTCCCGTTCAATCAATCAATCAAAGCTTTATTTGTATAGTGCATTTCATACCCAGAGGCAACACAATGCGCTTTACAGAGAACAAGGGAGGTGGGTATACGACCCACCCCTACATATTCTGGTAGGGACCTGACATTCAGGATCACATTGAAATATCGCGGCCCACTCTGATCGTCATAGAGGCAGGGGGCTAGATGCCATTCCCTCTTCCGGCCCGGCACTCTGGGCCAAACGGCCCAGAGGGGGGGAACATCTAGATTGCCACTTTCCACATGCGTGGAAGGCAGGGGGCCCCCCGAACAGATCACACCGCCACAATGAATATGCGTATTAAAATGAATATGCTGTATATATTATTGCATCCTAATAAATGGGTCAATTTTGACTAAAGTGATCTCAACTGAAGAATAGATCGACAATTACACATTTAGCTTGTTTTTCCACTTAACCAAATGTAATTGACTAATTTTTGTAATGATTCATCAGTTTTAGCCATAACAATACCATTTAGAGCTCAGTATGCCTTTCAAGAGACTAAGGATAGCCCATGCTTTTGCTGTTAAGTTATAGCTAGCAACAACAATTATTTTGCCAGCAGTCGCTCAAGGTCTCAGTGACAGGTGTATCAAGTTCTGTTTATATTCCAGAATTTGTGACATAGTCATTTAAATAATGATGTTGTCTTCTAGGACCTGGAGAGTTTGTGAACCCTAGGTGGACGAACAGGTTCCACAACATACTTCCCTGCTTCTTTGTTTACATACTTGAATCATTAGTGTAACTGAGGCAGTCACATGACAGCCAGCGAGCAGCACATGGATCCTTCTCCCTCCCCATTCTCTACTTAACTGACACAATGGGAGTGTTGCTTGTACAGTCAGAGTGATAAGTCATTCTATACTTCCTCTAAAGTCCAGGCTTTTTCCCTGAACTCCAGCAGTAGTAGTAGTGAAAGTCAGGTTTATTTGTCTCCCACTACAAGTAGTGAACTGTTCTTCCTTTAGCTATATTCACAGTACATTTACTGTGAAGTATATTTACAGAATGTAGATGTGTATGTTCTACAGTATGAATATGAACATGCTGAGTGTAGCTGCTGAGTTAATCCCAGAGTTCAACGGGCCGTGTCTTCATTCAGGATCCTGATGGTCTGAGGGAAGAAGCTGCTTCTGACTGTCTCTGAGTTGGTTGTGAGTTTGTGCTACCTTCTACCGGAGCTCAGTAGAGAGAAGAGACCGTTGTGTGGGTGGCTGGGATCCGTCAGGATGTTCCTGGCCCTGGTTCTGCACCACGTGATGTAGACATCCGGGAGTTGTGGTGTGGTAGTGGCCCCCTGTGTCCTGGAGTTGTGGTGTGGTAGTGGCCCCCTGTGTCCTGGAGTTGTGGTGTGGTAGTGGCCCCCTGTGTCCTGGAGTTGTTGTGTGGTAGTGGCCCCCTGTGTCCTGGAGTTGTGGTGTGGTAGTGGCCCCCTGTGTCCTGGAGTTGTGGTGTGGTAGTGGCCCCCGTGTTCGTTCTGCTGACCGTGCCAGGCTCTGCATGGCCTTGTGTGGCGCTGCTCCCGTACCAGGTGGAGATGTTGCCAGTCAGGATGCTCTCCAGTTGGTCATGTGTAGAAGCTCCTGAGTATCTGGGGAGACTCTCTGAAATCCCTCAGATGTCTGAGGTGGATCAGCCTCTACCTGGATCTTCTCACTGTGTGTGTTGTCCATGTCAGGTCCTTGGTGATCTGGGCACCAGTATATTTGGAGTTGTCCACCCTCCCACGGGGAGTCCACTGATGTTTGGGAGGTTGTTGATCCTCTCCTGCTTCCTCCCATAGTCCGCTAGCATCTCCCGCATCTGACTGACGTTCAGATGGAGGTTGTTGTCCTGACACCACTCAGTCAGGCCCTCTACCTCCAGGTAGGCCTTTTCATCATTGTTGGAGATCAGGCGTATTACAGCTTTGTCATCAGCAAACTTGACGATGCCGTTGGAATCGTAGGGGGCTACGCAGTCGTGTGTACAGGAGTACAGCAGTGGGGACATGACCCAGCCCTGGGAGGCTTCCGTGTTGAGGGCGAGGGGGGGACAGGACACAGCCCTGGGGGGGCTCCCGTGTTGAGGGTGAAGGAGGATGAGGTGTGGCTGTGAGACACATTGATTGAAGAGGATGAAATCTGTGGAAGCATCTGGGGAAGACTTTGCAGGGTTTCAATGGGAATGGATGGTGGAACTCTGCAAAGTTTTTTGTGTTGTGAGCGTTGCCGCTTTAGACTGGTAGAGGAGAGCAGTTGGCAGGAAGCATAGATACTGTAGGTCACGTGATTTAATGAAGCATGGATAGGTCACGTGATTGGATGAAGCATGGATAGGTCACGTGATTGGATGAAGCATGGATAGGTCACGTGATTTAATGAAGCATGGATAGGTCACGTGATTGGATGAAGCATGGATAGGTCACGTGATTGGATGAAGCATGGATAGGTCACGTGATTGGATGAAGCATGGATAGGTCACGTGATTGGATGAAGCATGGATAGGTCACGTGATTGGATGAAGCATGGATAGGTCACGTGATCATCATTGTTCAGGTCAGTTTACCTTCTAGTTGTGCCAAATACAGCTGTGTAAACAACACTCTTCACAAATTATCATTCTGATGACTCACTAAAGCATTTTATACAGCTCCCCAAGGCTGATCCATCATCAGGAAAGACAATATTTGGCAACACTTTATAATAATGATCCTCAATAAGCAGTTTATGAAGCAATTATAAAAGTTGAACGTTGGAACTGTTTGTAATTATGAATGATCAGTAAATGATTGCTGACTGTTAACAGAAACATGAGGTTGATATGAAAGCCAGACCTTTATAGTGATGCATTTACTGACTATTTATAACTGTTAAAAGACAGTTTGTTCATTTCCTACAATTGTTTTATAAAGGATCCTTATTCTAAAGTGTTACTAAATATTCAAAGCACATAATATTTCCTTGAAATCATCATGAGGTTTGATCAGGAAAGGACCCTTGGTCCATGGGTTCTGTCAGGTCCAGGGTTCTGTCAGGTCCATGGGTTCTTTCAGGTCCAGGGTTCTGTCACGGGTTCTGTCAGGTCCAGGGTTCTGTCCAGTCCAGGGGTTCTTTCAGGTCCAGGGTTCTGTCCAGTCCAGGGTTCTGTCAGGTCCAGGGTTCTGTCTGGTCCAGGGGTTCTGTCAGGTCCATGGGTTCTGTCAGGTCCAGGGTTCTGTCAGGTCCAGGGTTCTGTCAGGTCCATGGGTTCTGTCAGGTCCAGGGTTCTGTCAGGTCCAGGGTTCTGTCAGGTCCAGGGGTTCTGTCAGGTCCAGGGTTCTGTCCAGTCCAGGGGTTCTGTCAGGTCCAGGGTTCTGTCACGGGTTCTGTCAGGTCCAGGGTTCTGTCCAGTCCAGGGGTTCTTTCAGGTCCAGGGTTCTGTCCAGTCCAGGGTTCTGTCAGGTCCAGGGTTCTGTCACGGGTTCTGTCAGGTCCAGGGTTCTGTCAGGTCCAGGGTTCTGTCAGGTCCAGGGGTTCTGTCAGGGGTTCTGTCCGGTCCAGGGTTCTGTCAGGTCCAGGGTTCTGTCAGGTCCAGGGTTCTGTCCGGTCCAGGGTCTCTGTCCGGTCCAGGGTTCTGTCAGGCCCAGGGTTCTGTCAGGGGTTCTGTCAGGTCCAGGGGTTCTGTCAGGGGTTCTGTCAGGCCCAGGGTTCTGTCAGGTCCAGGGTTCTGTCCGGTCCAGGGTTCTGTCAGGTCCAGGGTTCTGTCAGGTCCAGGGTTCTGTCCGGTCCAGGGTCTCTGTTCAGTCCAGGGTTCTGTCAGGTCCAGGGTTCTGTCAGGTCCAGGGTTCTGTCCGGTCCAGGGTCTCTGTTCAGTCCAGGGTTCTGTCAGGCCCAGGGTTCTGTCAGGTCCAGGGTTCTGTCCGGTCCAGGGTTCTGTCAGTGGTTCTGTCAGGTCCAGGGTTCTGTCAGGGGTTCTGTCAGGTCCAGGGTTCTGTCAGGTCCAGGGTTCTGTCAGGTCCAGGGGTTCTGTCACGGGTTCTGTCAGGTCCAGGGTTCTGTCTGGTCCAGGGTCTCTGTTCAGTCCAGGGTTCTGTCAGGCCCAGGGTTCTGTCAGGGGTTCTGTCAGGTCCAGGGTTCTGTCCGGTCCAGGGTTCTGTCAGGTCCAGGGGTTCTGTCAGGTCCAGGGTTCTGTCAGGTCCAGGGGTTCTGTCAGGCCCAGGGGTTCTGTCAGGTCCAGGGGTTCTGTCAGGCCCAGGGTTCTGTCAGGCCCAGGGTTCTGTCAGGGGTTCTGTCAGGTCCAGGGTCTCTGTTCAGTCCAGGGTTCTGTCAGGTCCAGGGTTCTGTCAGTGGTTCTGTCAGGCCCAGGGTTCTGTCAGGGGTTCTGTCAGGTAGGGCTGTACAATATATCGTTTACACATCGCCGTTGCAATTTTCAGCAATTTTCTTCCTGCTATGCCTTCTAGCGGTTAGGAATTATCCTGAGCGTTCAAATTGATAGATTTCAACCGCGGTCTGCGGTTTTAACACTTTTTTTAAACTTAGTTTTACACTACATTTTATCTATATCCTATGTGTGTAGCATAGTTGTGGCCTTCATTATTCGTTTTTATCAAACGAAATACATTAAATAAATGAGGGTACAGGAATGCAATGGTGTGCGCAGCACACAAACAGGCAAATCATTCGACATATAATGATAAAACAATTAGGCTACAGATATAAAGGGACCTAAAGGGCAAAGCCAATGTTTGCTGTGCACTAAAGTAAGCTTAGGCTAGGCCTAACACGTTATACATATATACCAAAAGTTTAGTGCCGTGCATTTATTAATCGGATAGCCTATGTAGGCGTATTTGACAGTCCTCGAAAAAGCCCTGATAGCCTACCAAAATGAAAAGAAAATCCTTAGTGGCCGCTGTTGTCTGTATTTTGTTATTGTATTTTGTGGCCTGTGTGTAGTTGTAGCCATACCTATTATTCCTACAATGCAGTAGGCTACACCACCACCATGTCAGATTTAATCTCTGGTCTGAATGGGTAGGCTATGTATGGAAACTTTTTGGCGCGATCAGCTACAGCTTTCTAATCCAACTTGAACTTGTCTTTTTATAGTTTACCGAGTCTTTGTACAATAAATCCATAATGATATGATTTCGTTTGTTGTCATTTATCACATTTTCATGATGATAATAGTCCTTGTTTACAGGCTAATGTTTGGCTATCTGCCTTATTACCTGCCCAATGTAGTAGCATCACGAAAGATTACAGAGGCATGTGGAAAACCACAACAAGCCCTCGCTCTATGTAAGCACAGCTAGCGATTCATAAAGACAGATTGATGAAAACAACTGTTTCGCGGCAGAAAATAGATTTTTTACATGGATATACTTGGCTTGCGCAGGATTTTAAATTTATTCTACAGGCCTCCGAATTACACCAAAGTTATCTCGGTGAGTCAAACGTCTTATAATATACCGTAAATAAGGTCCAGGTTGTCAAAAACGAGCATTCTCCTTTAATGGGATTCCTAAAATAACTGAAATGATGGTTCAAGTAAACAGATAATCTCTGCCTCATCAGAGAGGTGACCTGCGCATCATCCCTCTCTCATCCCTCCCTCATCCCTCCTCAGAGAGGTCTCATCCCTCCCTCATCCCTCAGGGAGGTGAGCTGCGCATCGTCTCTCGCTCACCATGAGTCTCTATTGTACTGTACATGGCAGGGAAAGTGTGAAACCATCACCACGGAAACGCCTCACGGAGCAGACCCACGCATCGTTCTACACACGCGTGTGTAATCCCTGGCAAACACAACCATGTTCTACATCCAGTATATGTGCTGTATATCTGGGGCTGCTGGATCTGAGGGAGAACCCTCCTGTGGGTCTGGGGTTGGTGGCCTATAATGGTGCTCCTGGCAAACCTCCATCCTCTCTGTCGTCTCTCCTTCCCTCGTCAATCTCTCTCCCTGAGAGACGTGGATGGTATTCCCAGGGGGAACTGTTTAGCCAAGGAGCGAGGGGCCGGCCCGTCTCACACTCCAGACAGCCGAGAGGTGCGTCAGCGAGGCCAGGGCTCAGCATCACCTCCTGGTCTGGTCTGGTCTGGCCTGGTCTGGTCTGGCCTTGTCTGGTGGCTAGTGGATAGTGTTGTCTCGAATACCAATATTTGACCTGCGATACTATACCAGCCAAAGTATCACGATACCGCAGCATTTACATTTTTATTTTATTTTTATGAACGTGCAATGTATTTACAGTACATTACAGTACAGTGTAATCGCTTTATATGAGTGGTGCATGAATAACATTTAACGCATTACATTGTAACTCTACAGGTAAGTAAAAAGATATTATGCATATTCTGAATTATTAATATTCAATATTTAAAAAGCATATCTAACAACAACAGAATCGGCCATGAATAACACAAGTGTAGTATCACCAACCACCAGTAAAAGTCAGCAGAGGGCCACTGGGTTTTGGTCGATGGCAGTGACATCTGCATGCTTTATCTAGCTTTCACTTTTGTTTAAGTCAAAACCAGACGACCAAATGTCAAGAGGTGGATATCATTGGATTATTGTTAGATTCGTCTCAGCCTAAATATTCTCTATTTTAAGGAGTTTGGAGTTGGAATGAGAGAACCATGGAGAGAACGACAAATTTCATTCAACAGCTGTGCATGATGACATGACAGCAGGTAGGCTAACGTTACTTCATTAGCTAGCCAGCTGGCTAGCTTTGGCTGGCTAGCTAGCAACAGCAGCACACACTTTAGCTAAGAGGTTTATTCATAATTTTTTGTAATATTAGCTAATGGCAAGAACACTGCTAGTTATAACAAATAAAGTCATACTAACCTCATTAGCTCGTCTGTATTCCAGTGCAAGGTCTGGATGACAAGATTGTAGATGCTTTATTAAGTTTGATGTGTTGCCTCATTTTGCCTGTACGGCATTGCTGCATCGCCTGCACAACGGACGGCCATCATCTATGGCGTTTCCTTGTTTATATGGTTAAAAACCAAAATACTTCCATATTAAACTTTGAGTTATCTTTCTTCAATAATGTTACATTTGATGGTACGGACTCGGAGCTAGAGAACGCTTCTGACGCTTCTGACATTACGATAGCCTACTGAGAACAAGACTGGCTCGCGCCCAGGCATACAGATAACGTCAATAGCCTATGTATTGTGACTGCGGAGTTGCATGTGTATGCGAGCCAACACATTGGGAGCTGCACAACGGTGTCGCGAGTCTTCTCATTGGCAGAAACCGGTGAATTTGGGAACAGAGGTAACATTGTCCCCCTGCCGTGTTCAAC
Source organism: Borostomias antarcticus (assembly GCF_949987555.1). Classification (NCBI taxonomy): domain Eukaryota; kingdom Metazoa; phylum Chordata; class Actinopteri; order Stomiiformes; family Stomiidae; genus Borostomias; species Borostomias antarcticus. The sequence continues at coordinate 23,632,876 of NC_140251.1, forward strand.
GGTAGTACCGTATTCCATGGTAGTACCGTTGTATAGAGCTTGTAGTATAGTTGGCACCGTGACATTTTTGCACCGCGGTAGACTGTTGGTACCGGTATATCGTGCAAAACTACTAGTGGACGGCCCGGGCTCAGCTCCACCTCCTGGTCTGGCCTGGTCTGGCCTGGTCTGGTCTGGACTGGTCTGCTGGCTAATGGACAGCCAGGGCTCAGCTCCATCTCCTGGTCTAGTCTGGCCTGGCCTGGCCTGGCCTGGTCTGGACTGGTCTGCTGGCTAATGGACAGCCAGGGCTCAGCTCCACCTCCTGGTCTAGTCTGGTCTAGTCTGGCCTGGCCTGGCCTGGCCTGGTCTGGTCTGGCCTGGCCTGGTGGCTAGTGGACAGCCAGGGCTCACCTTCACCTTCTGGCCTAGTCTGGTCTGGTCTAGTCTGGCCTGGCCTGGCCTGGACTGGTCTGCTGGCTAGTGTATGGCCAGGGGCCCGGCTGCCCCAGCATGACCTCCTAGTCTGGTCTGTGCTTGTCTGCTGGCTAGTGACTGAAGCCAAGTCCAACTGGGGGCCAAGTTAGTTTAGGATGAGGTGACAGAATAGCTGGGGTTCAGTCCAGATTCTTTCCTACAGTGTTCTATCCCTAGTGGAGAGCTAATGTCAAGGTTTAGTGATAGTCCAAAAGTACTCATACATATCAAGGTGGTCAGGATGAGCAAGTCATCAGAGGACATTGTGTGAATGTTGAATATTTGCTGTTACACAGAATGGCCAACAGCCAAGACCTTTATGCACAGTTGGTTTACAAAACTGTATTTTGTGTTGCCTCAGGGCATGGGGCTTTTAAAAACACTTTCCAATTCTATTATTTTAACCAGTTTAGAGAAGTGTTGCACTGAGGCACCTTTTCTCTAGTTCAGCATCGGGAGGTGTTGCTGAGCTGTCATGGCTAGTTAGTCATTATAGGGCTTGTCATAAACAATCATGGTCATTCCAACACTTTTATCAGAGCAGGAAAATCACTTTATAGATGCGGGGAATATGTTTGTTAAGGGTATCTAAGACAACCCTTTTTATAACGGTTTTTCAAGACTCATTATTTTTGAAGACCAAGTCTTGAACGAACGCATCAAAGCCAACGAGCAAAACACGGCATAGCTACATTGGAGCTATGCATGTGAGCTTCTATGTCACCTGACCAGGTGAATCAGGTCAAATTCATGCAACAGTATCATCATCACCATGATCATCATCATTATACAACTGCATTCACATTCAATTCATCTGACAGCGTCAAGTGAGAGTCAGGCCCTTTTTCGAATCTCATTACATTTATTCTATTTTGGGACATATTTTAGGACCTATTTCTCTGCATGTCTACGTCCCACATGGCCATTCTCCCGGCCTTACATCTGCCTGGGAGACCCACCTTTAGCATCAAGTATCACCGCAGGGATAGCTTGACAATTCAGCAATCTGTGAACAACACTCACAATTCTTGTTTCTCTCTTAACCTCACAGTTTTCAAAAGAATGCCCCTCTCCTACCCATACATTTGGTGTAAGTAGGCTATGTAATTTAAGGTCTACATTTCCATCCAATTGACCTGAATGACTACTGTCAAACTAACGTGGAGTCCATATGCATTCAATTGTAGTGATCTTGATTATTTCAGTTAAACAAGCACATTCTTCATATCAGAAGAGACGACACATTGGTTTAATTCTAGCAATGAAAATACAATGAAAGTGCAATGGGGGTCCCTTTGCACAACAATGCTTATATAAACATCAAAATGTAATCTGACAGTGTTGTGCCCAATTAGTAAATTGTAGAGCATGCCATCAGCTACCCATACAAGCATGATGAACCCCATTTAGCCACTGGGGGCGCTACAGCAATCAATTGCGTTTAAGCCACTTTTAAGAATTTTGGCTCGTTATAGCGCCACCCTTTGGCCTAACTACTTCATATTTCTTCAGTTACCTCAAGATATGCTCTGGTACTACTATATCTGTTTTCGGAAATACCATCCAAACGGTTAGGCCTGAACAGGAAATGAGCTCTCTAGCGCCCCCATTCAGTTTATTCTGGCCAGTAATGGAGGCTTTGCCTCGGGCTGACATTGTTGATATGAACACAACGTTTTGTGGTGTTCCATGCATTCCTTCAGAAGTTATATGCCTTTTTGTGAAAAGCCACACCCTCTGCAATATTCAATTGCTCACAGTGGCTATTTTCATCAAGTTTTCTAAATTATGCCGAGATGGAACTTTAGATATTCATTGCTAGATTCTATATACTGTGCTTCATGTAGATTGACAAAACTTCCTAGGAGGAGATAGATTTCAAGTGTTTTTCAAAAAATGCAAAATTGTTGCAAATTAACATAATCTGAAGTTATGGCTCCTTGAGGCAAATTTGTTCAAGTTGATGAGACATATATGCCTCCAAAGCTTCATGACTCTAGCTCCAACAGGGCATGACATATGACCATTCAAAATTTGCATTTTAGCCCCTTTTATGTATTTTGTCTTGTTATAGCGCCACCCTGTGGCCAATCAGGCTCTTCTTTCTCCAGTGAACATTAGACATACCCTGGTACCACTGTACCGTGGTTCGGAAAGCTCTGCATGGCGGTTAGGCCTAAACTGAAAATGAGCTCTATAGCGCCCCCATTTGGTTTGATTGGGCCGATAATGCAGTGGCCACCTCAGGTTATATCTGCAGAGATGTGTACCAAGTGGCCACTCCCTCTGCAAATTTCATTGAATCATAGTTGCTGTTATATTTAACTTTTTCAACTTTTGCCGAGATGGAATTTTAGATATCGGTCCCTAGATTGTGTGTACCGGATTTCATGCAGATTGGTCAAAGTCTCTAGGAGGAGATAGATTTTAAGCGTTTTTCAAAAAATTCAAAATGTCAGAAAATCTATAAAACCGGAAGTTATGGGTCATCATGAGGAGAGACATATGTGTGCAAAGTTTCATGTCTGTAGGTCAAACGGGGCCTGAGATATGCCTGTTCAAAGTTCGCCAATTCAAACGGTTGCTATAGCGCCACCTTTTGGCCAATCGATGTGAGACTTGCTCCATGGCTGCGGGACCTAAGCCTCTACGACTCTGCCGATTTTCGTAAAAAGCGACCAATCGGCTATAGGGCCTTCCATAGACTCCCATGGCGGAATAATAATAATACTACCAATTACAACCCTTCGGGGCTTGGCCCCTAATGATGATAATAATAATAATAAGAAGAAGAACCTAAAAGACATTGAATCAGGTAGGCCAAATAAACTGTAGTCCATTTGGTATTTCTAATACCAATTAATGGTAGTCAATCAATCTTATCATCTCATCTCATCCCCACAGGGCTAGCTCCTATTGGCTAGTGAAACCTAGCTTGCTACAATTCACTGAAGAAAAAAACCCATACACGCATCTGTGCCCAACCAGGTCCGGTGCACCATTGTATAAGTGGGCTTCGCCCGCACAAATGAAAATTTCAGCAAGCAGGTCATCAAGTCTGTTCACTGTGGGGCTCCACTCCACTCATAGAACTAGGGTTACAATACGTAACCATCGTTCTATTTCGTGGAGCTCCGCCCCACAGGGCTAGCTCCTGCTGGCAGAAGCGGAGCTACACGACCGCACCATACACACTTGCTGGCACCTTTAATAACAAAGGACTGGCCAGCGCTCCAAGGTGAGCTCATACCGAAAGTTTATCCACCCAAGCACGGGCCCCACCCACCACACTCGGTCTATCACAATCAAGGGCAAAGAGAGGTACGTGAGGGGAGAGCCGGACTGGAAGCGGTTACATCGTAACATAGCCTGTCCCAACCTCACCCACAGACAATAGCGGACCGTCACTCACAAGACGGTCCCGCCCTGGTACATCATGTCTAACGCTGACTTACGCTAGCGGCTGTGCCCAGCAGAGACGACGCCACGGAGACCGAGGACATGAATAAAAGATAACAACGTACAAAAGGAAACGGAGCCGCCGCACAAATGTCCTCCACAGACACACCATTTAACAGGGCAACTGACGTGGCCACGCCTCTCGTAGAATGTGCCCGAACAGCCCCAGGCAGAGGGCGACCCGCAGTCTCATAAGACCTGGAGATGCCCTCACAAATCCACTGGGAGATACGCTGTCTAGACAGCGGTGAACCCACCTTCCCCAGGCCGTGACAAACCAACAGCTGCGGGGTAGTACGGACCGCAGCCGTGTGCTGAACATAACCAGTCAGCACACGCACAGGACACAATAAATGTAAGCGAGCCTCTTCCTCGCTTGCATGAGGCGGAGGATAGGAGGCTCTCAGCTCCAAATCCTGTGAAGTGAATACGCCCCGGACCACTTTCGGAACGAAAGATGGATCCGTGCTCAAAACAGTTTTGCTCTAATCACCCCGTAATGAGAGAAACCATCAGAGCTCTCAGATCACTGACCCGCTTGCCTGATGTTAAAGCAAGGAGCAGAGTGGTCTTAATAGAAACCCGCTTGAGAGAAACTTGCTCCAATAGTTCAAACAGTGCATCACACAGCGCGTTCAGAACCAAGAGCAAATCCCAAATCCCAAAATGTAGCTTTGATGAACCCCTCATGACACGCGGAAATAGCACATGCATACACTTTGATAGTGGAGCCGCTTAACCATCACCATGATCCATCAGGTGTTAAGCAGACCATTTGCCAGATTAAATCAAGGCAGTGGAAGCTGTGTGCGCCCTTTGAATCGTACAGATCACAGCCGGGGCGAGTCCTCTATCAGACACTCTCCACCGTTCAAGAGCCAGGCCACCAGCAGCCGTCCCACAACCGGGGGCACACAAATCAAGCCCACCGCCTGGGAGAGTGCATTCGGCGCATTCAGCCAAGGAGGGGTGAACCATGGTTCCACACACGTCATGGCCATCACCTCCACATACTATCTTGTCCAGTGGCGATCCGGCGCTATCAGTATCACTGATAGACTTCGACCGCACTCTGGCTAGCAATGGTAAAATCAGCTCCATCGGCAGTGAAGGCATAAAGCAGAGCCTTCAGCCAGGGGGCATGCGCTAACGCCTCCACCCCTAGGCTGGTCCTGCTGCTTCAGAGAAAACCAGACAGGACACTTTGCATTCTTTCTTGAAGCAAAGAGATCCACCTCTGCCCTGCCGAACCGAGCCCAGAGCTGAGACACAATGTTAGGATGTAGGCTCCACTCATCCGGATGAGGCCCGCCTCGAGACATCAAGTCCGCCCCAACGTTCAAACAGCAGCCAATGTGCCGCACCGTCAGAGACCAGAGATTGACATGAGCCCATCGCCACAGCATCACTGCCAGCCGGTGAAGCGCCGGCGACCAAACTCCCCCTTGTCAATTGATATACGCTACCGTGCACTGGTTGTCTGACCGCACTAGTATATCGCGCCCCCGTACCAGGTGGAAGAAGTGACGCAACACTGTCTCTAACTCTAGGAGGTTGATGTGGCGCCTATCCCCGATGGCCCACAAACCACCTATGGCCTGTGACAGACATAAACCACCCCAGCTGTTTAGAGACGCATCCGTGAAAACGCCGATTTGAGCAGACACTGCCTATTGGAATGCAGTGTGCTATTATGCGCTGGTCCCTACAATAATTGAGGTCCACCCCCAACGATCCCAGTATTTGCACAAGGTGCCGTCTGTGTCTCACAGAATCTAGACAAAGCCGTGCAAACCACCTCTGCGTGTGCCTCATACCAGGCCAAGGGACACCACCACATGGGCCACTGCCATGAGGCCCAGAAGGCGCATGATCGACAGAACCGAAACCTTCAGAGAAGGACGGAAAACGCTAAGAAATTTCTCTCCTTAGATTGGACAGAGCTCTCATTGTGCCCGTGTCCAGATTGATACCTAAGTAAGCAATCTGGCGGGCCGGCCACAGAGCATTCTTCTCCCAGTTGACCGCAAACCCCAGGTCGATGAGATGTCTCACCAACAAAGGTGTGCCTCAGGTGCAGTGTGCCTCAGCCAACAAAGGCGACGGAGCCAGAACCAACAGGTCGTCCAGGTACACTAGGATCCTGATGCCCTGCCGGTGCAGCGGTCTCAATGCTGCCTCTATGTAATTGGAGAAATTCCTGGGGGCAAGCACATAACCAAACGGGAGTCTGGTATACTGGTATGCCACTCCCAGGAAGGCAAAATGCAAAAACTTCAGATGCCGAGGAGTTAGCGGTACGTAAGTGTCTTTCAGGTCCATGCTGGTGCACAAATCGCTGGGGAGAAACGCCTCTAGCATTTGCTGCACCGTAAGCATATGGAACTTCAGATTTGCCACTGTTTTGTTGAACAGGCCGAGGTCCAAAATCTTCCTCACGCCCCCGTTTTCTTTGGCATGAGGAAGTACAGTAGTGTACAGTGCTCCAACGGTACAGTGCTGCAATGGGACCACAGTCATTTTGATAAAAGCCCCGCAATCTCTGCTGTTAGAGCTGCTGCTTGATTGGGATGCAGTATCACCGTCTCCACCACGCCCACGAAAGGCGGGGGGGGGACAACAAAACTGAATGGAATACCCCTCTAACTGAATACCCCTCTGTTAGAACACGCTCTAACCTGTCAGAAATACCCCTCTGTTAGAACACGCTCTAACCAGCTGTCCAGGATGCACTCCTCCTGCCAGACTGTTAAACGATCAGAAAGAGGCTGTGCCGAGATCGTGGCATCAGATCAAGCTACCTGCCATAGTCCAACTTGGCCCTGACTGCCACCAGACAGCAGAGAAACTCTGGTGTCCTGGTCCAAGGTGAGCCGTCCTCAAAAGAGACATGAAAAATCTGCGTAGACGTTTTGTGTCCCGCTACAGTACGAGGGTGACTGACATTTCTGTCGAGGTGCACTTCATTCACAGAATGAGGAAGTGAGTCTACAGGGTCCGCATTACTGACAACCCGCCGTCCCTCGTCCCATTCAGAGAAAGTGGTGGAGTCTCGTAACACAGGGAATCCTGCAGTCTCATTTGCATTATCTGCCGAGGCGGCGGCCGGAGCAGCCAGACTCAGCGATGCATGAGAAGTGGACAGTGTGTGCTCACCAACATCACAGAGTATCTAGGCGCAAGCTAGGTGACTTGTGCACGTTGAGAGAGAGTGTGAACGTCAGACACAACAGGCCTACTGTTTGATAAAGGCTGAGCGTCAGTATTACACACACTCAAGGAGCGGAGCCTCGCTCGCTCTTGTAAATGGGTAGATGAGGTTGCCGTGAATCCAACGTTATGACAAACGAACCCGGAATTACTCTTAGCCCAGCGATCATGGAGCCGCTCTACCTGTCAAAAACACAGGGAGAGGCTCTACCACTCGACACGGATAAGCGGCCGTCATCGGGAGGGCTAGCAGACCGCTAGATCCTGCCAGCGGTTGGTCCAGGGGGTGAGACAATCTCGAACAGGGCAGTACAGCAACGACACTTGGCCTGATCGCACACATCCCCGTATCAGCCCCATAAGTGAGACCAGTTGGTGTCATGTCTGCTACAGAAGCAAGAAAAGACACTGCGGCTCGAACTTGTGGGCAATCAGAGCCGGAGAGACCTGCGGTAGTCACGTCTCATCACAGTTTTCCGATGGGACTGGAGCCCGGTTAGGGACGGTACCATCTTACTCACTAACGGCCCAGTGTGTGCCGTACTGGCGGGCTCTTCGACTGTCACGTCTGCTACTGCTACTTCTGACAGCAGAAAAAAGACTCCGCAGCTCGAGACAGACCCACCAAGGTTTTACCACCTCTGTCTCCGTGTAAAGGAGCTACAACCTGATCCTGTCGCATGCCACCAACTGAGGCACAACATGAGATGCGGATTGTACGTTCCTACCAACAGGCACAGGACGATCAAAATAACATTTTACTGTAATTTTATTGTCACCCAACTCGGAAACATGCACACCATCACTCTCACAAGAGCATGGTGGGAAAGGCAGAACACAGTCACGCATCTAGGTGCGTCTCTTCTTACCCCAAGCTGAAGGAGGAGCGGCCCACAGAAGCCAAGCCGGTCCGGACACTTTGAGCTGGACAGGTCGAGTGAGCCAGAGGTGGAAACGCTGTTCTCGCAGTCCTGGCAGCCAGTGCTGGAACCGGGCGACGGCTAGCCGGGCGACGGCCGCAGCAGCCGGAGCCCGTAGCAGGTTGCGTTGTGTGCTTGCACTGTTGATAACGCCTACTCACGGTCGAGACGGCAGCGGTCGAGACACATGGACGTGCTGACACACCATGCTTCCCTGCACTTCCCCGTCCTTCGACGCAGCCGAACCAAACAACCCCTGCTTGCTCACCGGTGAGTTGAGGACGCCCTTGTTCTCCTCATGCAGACCGGTCAGGGACAGCCACAGATGACGCTCTTGCACAACAGAAGTGGCCATCACTCCTCCCAGGCAGCGCGCAGCTCTTGTCCGCCAAGGACAGGGTCGTCTTGTCCTTGGCGTCAGGCATCAATGGCTTTCTCACAGAACCCCAAGTGGCGGAGGAGCCAGGCACGGCAAATTGTCAATGTATAATAACATGTAAAAGTCTAAACCCCGAATATAAGACGACCCTTTCTTCTGACATTTGTCCAGGAAAAAAAACTGTGCTGAAGACGACATGCGTCATGGTTTAGGTCTGCACTCTCCGAGTGCCCTTCTAATTATTTAACTGGTTAATTTCATACACTTCTGCCGCTAGGAGAGGAGAACAAGGACAAACCTATTAGACCTGAATTACCCTCAAAACATTTTGCATGATTCTAAAAAGTGCATTGTGTTGCCTCTGTGTATGAAATGCACTATACAAATAACGTTTGATTTGATTTGATTTAAGGTGTATTCACAGATTGAATATCTGGCAGTGTGTCCCCATTCTGTACCAGCCAAATGTTCCAGTCAGTGGGTTCAGTGGCTAATGAAGTCTCATGGGAAGTTTACAGAATTACACAAACACAGCAGCATGTCTTCAAGGCATTGACTGTGTTCCTCTGTGGTTTAAATTGGTCAAACTAAGAAAAATGTAGAATAAGGAAAATGTTGTCTATCTTTGAAAGATTAGAATGGCTCCCTTTATCACAAGGCCAGACACTGCCTCTGGCAGACGGGTTTTTACACCAGATTCCCTCCTCTTGTTTAAAGCATCCGGCTCTGGCCTGTGGCTGGTGGCTGTCAGGATGACAGCAGATAATTGGCAGAAGAAGGAGAGAGATTTAGAAAGGAGACAGCGTAGAACATTAAGATGACTGGGACTCCAGCAAAATAGTCCCCTAGGTTTGTCATGGCAGTGAGCAGACACTGCCTATTGGAATGCGATGTGCTCTTACGCGCCGGTCCCTATTGAGTTACACTTCCAACCATCCCCGTATTCACACAAGGTGCCGTCTGTGTCTCGCAGAATCTAGACAAAGCCGTGAGAACCGGCCGCTGCCATGAGGCGCATGATCGACAGAACCCAAACCTTCAGAGAAGGACGGAAAACGCTGAGACATTTCTCCAGCGTTTCCCTCCTTAGATCGGACAGAGCTCTCATTGCGCCCGTGTACAGATTGATACCTAAGGAAACAATCTGGCGGGCCGGCCACAGAGCGTTCTTCTCCCAGTTGACCGCAAACCCCAGGTCGATGAGATGGCTCACCACTGTGGCGGTGTGTGTCAGAGCCAACAAAGGTGACGGAGCCAGAACCAACAACAACAGGTCGTCCAGGTACGCTAGGATCCTGATGCCAGATCTAGGTACCTGCCGTTGTCCAACTTGGCCCTGACCGCCACCAGACAGCGGAGAAACTGGTGTCCTGGTCCAAGGCGGGCCGTCCTCGAAAGGGACATTAAAAATCCTTGTAGAAAGTTTTGTGTCCCGCTACAGTACGAGGGTGACTGGCATTTCTGTTGAGGTGCACTTCATTCACAGAATGAGGAAGTGAGTCTACAGGGTCCGCGTTACTGACAACCCACCGTCGCTCTTCCCATTCAGAGAAAGCAGCGCTGTTTCGTAACACAGGGAATCCTGCTGTCTCATTTGCAAAAAAACCTGTGCTGAAGACGACATGCGTCATGGTTTAGGTCTGCACTCTCTGAGTGCCCTTCTAGTTATTTAACTGGTTAATTTCACAAACTTTTGCCGGTAGGAGAGGAGAAAAAGGACAAACATATTAGGCCTGAATCGCCCTCGAAAACATTTTGCATGATTCTAAAAAGTGCATTGTGTTTCTTCTGTGTATGAAATGCACTATACAAATAATGTTTGATTTGATTTGAATAAAGGTGTATTGACAGATTGAATATCTGGCAGTGTGTCCCCATTCTGTACCAGCCAAACGTTCCAGTCAGTGGGTTCAGTGGCTAATGAAGTCTCATGGGAAGTTTACAGAACTACTGTACACAAACACAGCAGCATGTCTTCAAGACATCGACTGTGTTCAGCTACTCTCTGAGGAGAGGGCCAGCAGTGTGAAGGCGCTCATGCAGATGCAACCGTGCGTAGGTTTGGGTCTGTACTCAGGCGTAGGTTTGGGTCTGTACTCAGGCGTAGGTTTGGGTCTGTACTCAGGCGGATGTGTTGGAGCCATAGAGGTATGGTTGGAGCATATGGTTTCTTCATTGAGTTATGGAGCAAAGTTCCTGCTCAGCATTTATTCAAAAGAGTAAATTCCCCCATGATGATTTCTGGCAGTGTTGGACTGTTATATCTTTAAAGCCAGTGTCTTGGTCTGTTTGATCTATCTCACTTCTGAAAGAAATTCAGATTAGGTCATCTCTTTTAAGTTGAAGTCTATTGCTTTTACAATTGCACCTCTGTAGCAAACTCTGAGAAGCTGGTTACTTGTCAAAGCAACTACACATCACATACCATTCACAATAAAACACAAGCCCCTCATAGTTAAGAGTTCAATCCTTTTTCCCTTTTACCAATGTAGTTTTAGTATGGAAAGGAACATTGATGACCTCTGCCCAGCGACAGTGCAGGGCGAGAGGTAATGTTTTCGGTGGGGTATGTGGGTGCGTTTGTCTGTTAGCAGGATTACGCAAAAACTACTGCACTGATTTTCACAAAACTTGGGGGAAGGGTGCAGCATGGTCCACTTTAGAACCTGGAGTTCACAATTCTGGCCATGTCTCGACCCAGGAAGGTTACAGAGACGAGAGGTTTTGACCTGCATAAAGCTCTCGGCCTAATGACTCCAGCAATACCAAACATGTCCTGCTCGTACACACAGCCACGACATGCGTTCATGGGCGGAGGCTTTCTAGTCTGTGTACATTCATGAAAAGGAAGGGATGTCCTTTGGGATCCATGGTGCCCAACTTGGCAGTAAACTTGGATCACTTGCTCCGTCTGTATCTTTTATAGGTGCCACCGTATACTGTAAATTATGCACAGCAAATTGATGATTGCTACTTAGTATTCCTTGCTAGTGTAAAAATGCCATAAAATGAGGATTGGTATAACACTCAATTATTGCCATCGGCTTAACAGTAAGCTTCTTGAGTATAAAAAGTAATTTAATGGCTCTCTACTGACGAGCTCTTTGTGTGTGTGTGTGCGCGCGTGTGTGTGGGTGTTCGTGCACACACGTACGCACATACATTCTCAGTTTTTTTCATAGAACTTTTTAGGGTGTTTCTGCTTTGTTGGGACAGGACCGTGTAAGGACAGTGAGAGAGAGAGAGAGAGAGAGAGAGAGGACAGAGAGAGAGAGAGAGAGAGAGGACAGAGAGAGAGAGAGAGAGAGAGAGAGAGAGGACAGAGAGAGAGAGAGGACAGAGAGAGAGAGAGAGAGGACAGAGAGAGAGAGAGAGAGAGAGGACAGAGAGAGAGAGGGAGAGGACAGAGAGAGAGAGAGCCGTGAAGGGCGTAGGCGGGATTCAGACCCACAGTGCTGCGGTGATGACCAGCCTTCACACGGTACTCTTCATGGGGTATTGATTGAGGAAATATAATGCATAATACTTCTGGAGATTTCTCTCTGAGAAATTGAAAATAGCACTTGGTATAAGCAATCAGTTGGTTTCCCATGCCCGTCCTTCAGACTGGAGTCACGTCTGATTGAATTTCCTCTGTGGAGATGGACCGGCAGACACATCCACCACACATTTTAATTAAATTTTTCAGTCGCCAGAATATCTTGAACTTGATATTGAACTGTTATTTTCCGGTCTCTTCACTAAGGATCTGTTGCACTGAAAACACAGTTTCACAGTCATGTTTCTTTACTTCCATTTCCTTTTCTTCTCCACATAACTAATTGTCGTAGAATTATTGTAATAAACTAAAAAAAAAGATATTGTTGTTTCTCCATCAGCACAAATCTGTTTTATTCAATCCTTTGCAAAGGGAAAAGGAAAGAATGGTTTACAGACATGACAATAGCGTTGTCAGTGAAAGCATCACCTGAAAAGTGAACTTTTCATAAGAATATCCTGAATTTCTAGTCAGACCCAGACAGGCGCCCTGTTGATGAGGCTGGTGGCCATGGGGAAGAAGCTGTTTTTGTGTCGTGAGGTTTTGGTCTGATGGACCGCAGCCTCCTGCTGGTGGGGAGTGGTTCAAAGTGATAGCAGGTGTAGAATGACCTTTGTTCTGTCTGGTCTGAGGTCTACGATGCTCAGATAAAAGTTTTGGAAGCTACTTTTTTCTAAAAGTATGTTCCTCTGATGTTTAAATTGGTCAAACTAAGAAAAATGTGGAGTAAGGAAAATGTCGTCTGTATCTTTGAAAGATTAGAATGGCTCCGTTTATCACAAGGCCAGACACTGCCTCTGGCAGACAGGTTTTTACACCAGATTTTCTCCTCTTGTTTAAAGCATCCGGCTCTGGCCTGTGGCCTGTGGCTGTCAGGATGACAGCAGATAATCGGTGAAGAAGGAGAGAGATTTAGAGAGGGAGACAGCGTAGAACATTAAGATGACTGGGACTCCAGCAAAATAGTCCCCTAGGTTTGTCACGACGCACCCCCCGCCTCTGCTTCCAGCTGATAAGGAAGCACACGCACACACACACGCCTACATCCAAGCACACACACACGTCTACATCCAAGCACACACACACACACACACCCACAAACATACAGACACACACATGCCTACATCCAAGCATGCACGCACACACACACACACACACACACACACACACACACTCCTACATCCAAGTACGCAAACACACACACACACACACCAATTTGCCTCCTGTCCCTCATTAAAGTTGATGGGTTAGGGTCAAGTTGATGGAGAAGGGTCAGGGGTCAGGGCATCTTTAATGTCAAGAGACTAGCCTCTTCTCCCTCAGTAAGGTTGGAGTGTGTGTGCTCTGTTGTCCTGAAGCTGTGTGTGTGTGTGTGTGTGTGTGTGTGTGTGTGTGTGTGTGTGTGTGTGTGTGTGGGTGTGTGGGTGTGTGGGTGTGTGGGTGGGTGGGTGGGTGGGTGGGTGGGTGGGTGGGTGGGTGTGGGTGTGGGTGTGGGTGGGGGGAGAACATGGCGGATTCCGTCCCCGTGTGAGAGCAGGAGAACTCTTCCACCGGCTCAGAAAGCAGATGGGCCTCCTGTTTGCAGAGACCATGGTGCTTTTTATAGGAATGCCCCTGAAGAGAAGTTGTTCTCTGTGTCCAAGCCATGAACACCAGCGGACCCCTGTGTTTCTAGGATGTAGTTGTGGCAGTGGGGGTGGAGTATGCGCCCTTGCAACGCGCTTCCTGGACACAGGTTTGTGTCTGCTGACCCCAGAGGGCTGACCCCAGAGGGCTGACCCCAGAGGGCTGACCCCAGAGGGCTGACCCCAGAGGGCCTGACCCCAGAGACGCTGACCCCAGAGACGCTGACCCCAGAGGGCTGACCCCAGAGGGCTGACCCCAGAGGGCTGACCCCAGAGACGCTGACCCCAGAGGGCTGACCCCAGAGGGCCTGACCCCAGAGGGCTGACCCCAGAGGGCTGACCCCAGAGGGCTGACCCCAGAGACGCTGACCCCAGAGGGCCTGACCCCAGAGGGCTGACCCCAGAGGGCTGACCCCAGAGGGCTGTGCAGGCCGGAGCAGATGCTGACAGCGCTAGGGTTCAGTGATGAGCAGGGAATTGACATGAGATGTTTTCCAAAATTAACTTACATCACCACACTGTTGTATTATCAAACACTGTTAATTTACTTAAATGTAAATTATATTTTCAGTGATAAAATAACTTGGTTGGCTGAGCAGTTCTGCATGTTCCCACTCATTGAAAGCTGTCTGAGGATGTGCTGGAGACTGAAGGGCCCAAGTCAGGGAGACCAGGTCAGGCTTGGGCTAGGGTTAGGGTCAGGAAGACCAGGTCAGGCTTGGGCTAGGGTTAGGGTCAGGAAGACCAGGTCAGGCTTGGGTTAGGGTTAGGGTCAGGGAGACCAGGTCAGGCTTGGGCTAGGGTAAGGGTCAGGGAGGTAGTAGTTCTATTTCGTGGAGCTCCGCCCCACAGGGCTAGCTCCTATTGGCTAGTGAAACCCAGCTAGCCACATTGACTGAAGAAAAAAACATACACGCACCTGTGTCCAACCAAGTCCGGTGCACCACATCTGCTCCTTCGAAATGTTCAGCTCGCAATGTGCTAGAAGAAAATCAAGATATGTCTACTCAGCGGACCCAAGTCGGAGCCGGCGGCGTCCCTAGATGACCCCCTGCCGGCGCCGATTGATCCGCTGGATCGTTTCTGTGTCTGCGGCTCCCGCTACAGCGACGTGGGACACCACCTCTGCTTCCGCTGTCTGGGGCCACAGCACGCCAGAGCGGGTCTGGCTCCGTCCCCCGCCTGCGAGATCTGCGCCCTCCTGGACCCCATGGAGAGGATGCTCCGGGCGCATTTCTTCGCTCCGCCGCCGCTGGAGACTGAAGGTTTGGCCCAGCTGGTCGGCGCGGTCGACGGCGAGGACATTGGCGCGCCCCCGCAACAACCGGCGGCCCCGATTACCTCCCTCCCACCTACGGATGATGAGGAAGAGCTCTCCGAGGCAGACGAGGGTCTCTCTGCCTCAGAAGCCACTACGGCTAGTGGCGCCTCCTTTCGGGGCAGGCTTCCTTCGATCGCGACCTGCCCCGGCTGCTGGAGAGAGCCGCGCATCACCTCGGTATCTCTGTCCCGGAGGCTGCTGCGACTACGGGGCTCCCACTGTGGAGCTCCGTCTGCTACGGGCGTCCCTCCCAGCCTGCTCCTCGTCTCCTGTCGGCTATGCCTGACCTGGAGGCGTTCGTCGAGGCTGAATGGGAGCGGCCGTTGGCCATCAGAGGTCCGCTTTCGCCAGTTCAGCAGAGCTACGAGGGTAACTGGCTGAACTGACGTAGCAGCTATCGGCTCTCCTCCCCTGGAACCCGACATTGCAGCGGTCCTGGTGCCTGGTCCCTCCGCCTGGGGCTCGGCCAGGAAGCCTCTCATGCCGGACGTAAAGGACAAGACAACCCTGTCCTTGGCCGACAAAAGTTTTCCGCTGGCCGCGCAGGCCGTGGCTGCCTCCTCCTCCATTGCTTTGCTGGCCATTTACATTGGCCAGCTGGCTACGGAGCAAACCCCAACCTCTATGGATGAAGACAGGAGAGCGGAGATTGCCGAAGCCACCGGAGCCGTTGCTCAGCTTTTGAGAATCTCCGCCTCCTGTCTGGGTGGAGTGATGGCCACGTCGGTGGTGCAGCAGCGCCACCTATGGCTCTCCCTGACTCGTCTGCGCGAGGAAAACAAAGGTGTCCTCCTCAACTCACCGGTCAGTAGGGAGGGGTTGTTTGGGGCGGCTGTGTCTAACATCCTGGAGCAGTGTCGCAGCCAGGAGCAGGACCGGCTCCTCCTCGCTCGCCACCTCGCTGCTCCGGGGGAGCGCAGTGTGCCGGCACGTCCGCGTGCTCTGGCTGATGCTGCAGCGACCGGGAGCAAGCGCCGGCGAACACACAAGGCTAAACAACCTGCCACGGGGTCCCGCCCCGCTATGGACCGGCTCGCCCGGGCCCCTGGACTGCGTACGCAGCTCCTCCCCCGCGACCTCCCCCTGCCTACCCCGCCCAGGGTGCCGGGATCGGACCGGCGTCTTCAAGCGCGCCCACTGCTCCGCCTCCGGCTTGGGGTAGGAAGAGGCACACCTATTGATGGTGCGTGGAGATGCGTGACTGTGTTGTGCCCACACCACGCTCTGTTAAAAGCGGCGGTGAGCAAGTTTCCTTGTTGAGGAATAAAGCAAACACAATGCAACGTTATCCTGGTTGTCATGTACGGTCCGCATCTCCTCCTGTTTCAGCTACTGTAATGTTCTCAGCTAGAGCCGCTGGGTCTTCTGTGAAAGAGTCAGAATTGACCACGGCAGGTCTCGCCGAGCCGCGGAGTCTTTTCCTGCTGTTTCCAAAGGATCCGGAGCGGGCGAAGCTATGGCTAAATAAATATTATTCATAACACCTGGATGAAGGCTCTATATTTGGAATACAATTTATTATAGATGGAGAATCATCTGAAGTCACAACGGGGCTAGATGAAACCATAACAGAACACTTAGCGCAGCCGTTTCCCTTCTCTGTGCGATGCCGATGGATGGGATGGCTGTGTCCGTTAGAAACACTGTCATGGTTCAGTTTCTATCCATTTTTTGGTATTGGTCATCTTGTGCAAAATGATCTATGCAAATACGCTGCTTGTTGATTATCTCCCTCAGTGTGTTGGGATCCATGTTCAAAGCAACTAGCCATAGCTTCGCCCGCTCCGGATCCTTTGGAAACCTATGGAACGACCCGTGATACCCTGGCCTCGACTGCCTGTACAGCTCTTTACAACACACTGAACCATATTTATGAAGGTATGGACGGTGTATCTAGATACGAGCTAGTCTATTGTAGCATCTAACTATGTGTGAGCTGATGAAATCCACTTCGCTCGTTGGAACTCAGGTTTGTTTACCTCGATACCTAGCTAGTCACAATGCTACGCGTTTGGAGTGATGCCTGGTTCTAAAAAAAATAGTTCCAAGTATTTCTGCTTAGAAAGCGAAAATGTTTAATTAAAAATTGTGATCACTCAACGTGGTAAATACCCACATTAAAAACTCTAAACAGAATAGTTTTGGAGTTGTATTGGGGCGTTATTTCGTGACATTTGGAAAGTAGGCTAATCGGCCTAACCTGGTACCAGTGAATGCCGCTAAGCTAGGCTAATCGGTCCAGGTCTCGCCACTCCATATTGCACGCACAGAGTTGAACATGCTTCATACTGCTTGTCTAATCCCAGGGAAGATGGAAAAGAAACATATTTCCCAAAATGTTGGCCATGTCCTTTAAATGGTACACTTAACGCGTAGCAAACAGTATTATACTTAACGCGTAGCAAACAGTATTATACTAAACGCATATAAACAGTATTATACACATGCTTAACACAACACCGTATTATACACTTGCTAAACATATAAACAGTATTATACACATACTAAACACATAACAAACAGTATTATAAAAACAGTATTATATACATACTAAACACATAACAAACAGTATTTTAAGTGCATTGATAAGTATTGATACTGTAAGTGCATTGGCCACTGGAACAATTCATGAGACATTCTAATATAGAGAAAGATGGGTTTTGTTTTTCTATTTCTTTTTGAGCAGCCACTCTGATACAGTAAAGCGCTCAGGATTTGATTTGTCTCAGCCCAGTGACCCCTCCATGACCCCCTCAGCCCAGTGACCCCTCCATGACCCCCTCAGCCCAGTGACCCCTCCATGACCCCCTCAGCCCAGTGACCCCTCCATGACCCCCTCAGCCCAGTGACCCCTCCATGACCCCCTCAGCCCAGTGACCCCTCCATGACTCTCCCTCAGCCCAGTGACCCCTCCATGGCCGTGTCCAAAATGCATACTACCTGCTACTTGCTATATAGTAGGCACTATATAGTAGGCATACTACATACTATATCGTACCTACTGTTCCACAAAACGCGTGTAGTATGCGAGAAAATACAGCATGCTACTCGAGTCATCCAGCGGAAGTGACGGGGTACGATACTGTTTACTCCCACGAAGCTGTGGTACAATTATCCGGTGTTTTCTTTGATCATTTTGTGTATTATTATTTTGTTGTTCAGAAGCAATCCAGCGGTCTGTTTACTTTGGATATTGATTTATGTAGGACCTACATCTTAGAAGCTGGGCTGCAGGGGAAGACGGAGGCAGCCTGGATAAAGCACACAGAGAACCTTGTAGCCATGTACAAGGTGATTTTGATCTACAGGCTACATGATAGCAAATATATTGATAGGGACTTACAGTTTGTATGACACTAGAAAACTGTTATCTAACCTCATAGGACCTAAAGAGCCCCAGAACTGGGGTCAGCACAGAGGGAGGGGAGGCCACAGCCGCTTCGTGGAAGTGGTACGGGGTCTTGGAAGAGGAGGCGATGGGGGCCACCCATGCGGTTACACCGTAAACAGGGAGGAGTTGGCCGTCCTCCAGAGGATCATCGTCCCTGGTGTGGTCGTTGGTCCCTGTAATACATCCAGAAGTATTATGGGACAATGAATACATATTAATATATGATATATGAACAGTTGAACTCGTTTAAATCACGGAATGAACAGACAATTGTTTAAACAAATTCAAGTAACGTTAGGCTCGGTGGCTTAGGTTAGCCATTTAACAACTCATCACAATTTCGATATTTCTTATACATTTCTTAAGCAATCATGGTCATATTACATGGAAATGTTACTCTGTTTGTCTTGATTCTAGCTATAATAACATTTAAGCTATGACATTAATACGTTTTGAGCAAGAGCCGTCTGAACACCTGTAACGTTAGTAGCCTATTAACGTTAGCTGGGCTAGCTAGCTAACGTAACGTCCACCACAGAGATCAATGCAAGCAGCTAGCTATCATGACGTTCTTTTTCGAAATGTCATTTCTACCCCACCTATATACACAAAACTGCATTTGTAGCTCTGTGTCGTTATAACTAAGATATCTGTCAGAAAAAATATTTTTTTCATCGACAAATTAAGTCAATACTTACATTTGAAAGTTCCCGCTGCGGTCCCGGTGACTTGTAGATCCAACATCTTTTTTTAATTTTTTATCACTGCCCAGTGACGTATCACGTCTCGACTTCCGGAACAGTATGCTCTGGACTATGCTACATTTTCGCCCATTTTTTCGCTGATTTCGCCTGCTATATAGTACATACTATATAGTAGGGGAAATACAGTATGCACAGTTTTGATGTAGCATGCTGCAACTCGCCTACTATATAGCAGGTAGTATGCATTTCGGACACGGCCCATGACTCTCCCTCAGCCCAGTGACCCCTCCATGACCCCCTCAGACAGGGTTGGAACCTTCCAGACTCTGGTGGCAGAGCTGAAACCTCTCGGCCAATGACAGAACATTATGAGCAGACGGGAGCTGAATTCTCCCAGGAAGCTCAGCTGATTCTTTAACACAATAACGGACTCCAGCCTCTCCGCCACGCCGACCATCAATTGATTGAAGTTGCCTCTGCAGAGCAGCCTTCCCAGGGCGCCGTGTCAGTCTCCTCCCCTCCCTCCTGTCCTTCCAATCTCGCCTCACTTCCTCCACTTCTCTTCTATCATATTGTCATTGTGCTTCTCTGCTTCTCTCTCTTCTGTCTTTAATGCTTTCCTCATGTGTTTACCTCGTTACTTCATCTCCTGTCTCCTCCTCCACCTCTCTCCTCCTTCCTTCTCTATCTCCTCTCCACCTCTCTATCTCCTTTTTCTACTCCTCCTTTTCCTCCTCTTCCTCCTCCACATATTCAACTTTCCCCGCTGCTAACGTCTGGACGTCTGCTCCACTCTGCTCGCAATGAAACTCTCTGCCTGACCTGTGCGTGTGCGTGTGCGAGTGCGAGTGTGTGTGTGTGTGTGTGTGTGCGTGCGTGCGTGTTTGTGCATGCATGTACATGGACAAGTGTGTCCCATTTAGAGTGATCGGGCATGTATAGGAACAGTGTGCGTGCGTGCGTGCGTGCGTGCGTGTGCGCGTGCGCGTGTGCGTGTGAGTGTGTGTGTGTGTGTGTGTGAGAGAGAGAGAGTAACCAGGAATGTGCTGTATGTGGATACTCACTCATTAGAGGTTCACATGCCAACACGGGAACTCTGTGTATTTGGATCAAAGCGTCAGTGTCCAGTAATACAAAGGCAGGAAGTGGCTGGAAAGAATGATCCGTTTCCATCCTGCAAAGCGCTTGCACACCTTCCTCTCACGCTGCCTCAGAGTCTGACTCTGCTAGCCATGGGGAAATCATGGAGTCAGCTGCTTATACTTACATCCTTTTTTATTCCATGTTGTAACACAATAACAACTAGAAATGGTGCCCAGAGAGCACTGAATGCGTTTCGTGGCTCTGTGCCAAAATTGCATGGGTTCTCAATTGGCCCATGCTACCCCCCTCCACCCATTTTCATGAGAAGTGGTCTGGTATTTTTTGTGTAATTCTAGTCCAAAAGATGAATGGAGGTGAATGGCCAGCCCAGCCATGTTTGGGCAGCTTGTGGACCCGCCCCGTGATTCTGCTCCACTCCAGAATTTAATGGGTTGTAAGATGACCCATGCCACTAGGTCATTGACTAGGAGGTCTGCCACTCGGAGGTCTGCCACTAGGTCATTGACTAGGAGGTCTGCCACTAGGTCATTGACTAGGAGGTCTGCCACTAGGTCATTGACTAGGAGGTCTGCCACTAGGTTATTGACTAGGAGGTCTGCCACTAGGTAATTGACTAGGAGGTCTGCCACTAGGTTATTGACTAGGAGGTCTGCCACTAGGTCATTTGACTAGGAGGTCTGCCACTAGGTCATTGACTAGGAGGTCTGCCACTAGGTTATTGACTAGGAGGTCTGCCACTAGGTAATTGACTAGGAGGTCTGCCACTAGGTCATTGACTAGGAGGTCTGCCACTAGGTCATTGACTAGGCAGTCTGCCACTAGGTCACTGACTACTGTAGGACAGGGGTACTGAAATACAAATCCTAAATGTTCATCATCCCCCCCCCCCAATAATCCAAAGGTCCGTCTTCTAAGAAAACAATTATAATGCAAATCACCCCCCTCCCCCCAAAACTGGTTCAAACACACCCAACAATGGTGAATCAAACCATTTCAAGTCCTGTCTCCTCTCCTATCTCCTTGCCTCTTGTCTCATTCCTCCCTCCTGTCTCCTCTCCTCACCTCCTGTCTTGTCTCCTCACCTCCTGTATCCTCTCCTCCTGTCCGATTTCATCTCGTTGATTTTTCTGGAAAGGTCACTTCAAAATGACTGTTTTGTTTCATAGTGGCGTTTCAAATTGCCACTTTACAAGAGCTACCCTTTCGTGCCATATTAAGCACATCAGTTTGGTGCTCATTGGAGGGAGGATGAAGGCATATTTTTCTATCCATTCATCTGAATTGCCTATTTTCACTGTCGACTTTTCTTTTGGCCACCTACGAACATGCCAGCTACACATTTCATTTCATTACAACCCTTTATTTCGGGGGCCCACATCAACGCCAGGCTGCTGGGGATAGACAGGTTCATTAGACGGGGGAGAAGCAGTAGAGTCCAGTCTGACGTCACACTGTCCTCCAAACTGCCCAAATGAGGACTCGCACCGGTTCTAAGCTTTTTTCTCAAAAACATGATTGCTCCTATGGAGGTCTGACTGTGGTTTACACCGGCCTAATCCTCAGTTAACTCAAATGTGTCTGTAGGATTGTTAATATGCCACTCTATTAAGTTTGAATGTCATTTCAGGCGATAAAGTAAGGGTGTAGATTCTCAATATGTGGCCAGTTTATTGAAATAAGCCCTGACTTCCACATTTGGGGAGATCGCTGGCCAGGGTCTGTTTGCCTCTTTCACTTTTCCTCTCTCCTGATTGGACACGCCACGACAAATTAGCCGGTCACACTTTACAATAAGTGTCACAAAAAACATAAGTTAACTGTTAACTAATGCTTATTTAGGGTTAGGTTAGGTTACTAATGTTAATTAATACTTTAGTTAAAGGAGTAGTAAACGGAAAATGCATGTTTTAAGGTTACTTATGATCATATACAATGGTTCAGATCAAAACGTTGACAAAATAGCACTTTTGAGAAAGTCTGATAATTGTTCTACCACCGTTTTGGTCATACAATGGATGTGGATGAGCACCTTGAAAAATCATTATGCCTGTAGAAGAAATTTAAAATCCAGCACGAGCCAAGTATCCATGTAATGGCGGCGAACGGGGCACTGAGAATGCAGCTTCTAAAAAATCAATTTTCTGCCGCGAAACGGTTGTTTTCATCAATCTGTCTTTATGAATCGCTAGTTGTGCTTACATAGAGCGAGGGCTTGTTGTGGTTTTTCACATGCCTCTGTATTATGATCTTTAGAAACGAAATTGCTTCCCCACTTGCTCCAGCACGCATGCGCACAGCGCGCAAACTGGCTATTCTCCGTCTGTAGGCTACACTCACGGTTCACATTCTCTACGCTACGATCGGCGTCCATCATATTCTAAGTCATCATCTATATCCTCAAAATCTGATAAATATTCAGGCATTACATGGATATACTTGGCTCGCTGTAATATATATTCATTTTATATTCATTCTGGCATAAAACCCTGTTGTATGACTCCTAATAACCTCAAATAGCCTATAAACTGTATGTGTCTAAAAGTATTTTTCCCTCACCCGTTTATTGCTCACTGGAAAATAGCAACTGATATATAGTATCTTATATGTTTGTATTTTACCAGAAATGTGGAAAATGTAACCCCCATTAAAAACTGAAAAGCAAAGCTAGATACCATAAGAGTTACTATACTGAAAGATTTAAAAACAAGTCCAAAATTAACTTGCCTTTCCAATAATTTATTCATGTCAAAGCAATGAACAAACATCTGCCATATCTCAACATACTACAGTATATATGTAATATGTACTTTACAAACATGAAATTAGAGAGCATGTAACAGATTGGTGCTCATCTTTGTGATAGTGCAGCACTACGAAATTAGACTAATCTTTACCATTTAAAGGCATAAAATCCTGTTCTGACTCCTATCTAATAACAAAATAGACTTTAAAACAGTCTACAGTATTTTTCCCTTGCCAGTTCAAACTGAGGTACATGAAAATGGGGAAACAGCAAAAAACAATTGCTTTCAAACTAACAATTTTGTCTCAAACATTTGCTTTTGAAGATCTTACCTTGAAGATCAGAGCAGATAATGAACTGAAACAGACCTCAAAACTGAGTGGGGCATCACGTGCCATGAGTTAAGTCCATATTCAAACATCTAGCCTCTCGTGATCCGAAAGTTCCTGGATCAAGGTGAGGACTCTTGGGTTCACGTGAAGACGGGATTTGTTTTTCTGCTCCACTTTAGTGCCCTTCTCTGGGTTGATGGAGAAAAGACACCTTGGGAAATAGAAGAAAAATAGACACCTGTTAAGTCACCATCTATCACTGAATGAGTTAACACATTGGAGATTGAGTCTATGGTCCACTGGTGAAAAGCCTTTCATTTTCAGTATTACAGCATTTATGAACCGGGTGATGAGTCAATATAATTTTTACTTCAGATGTTTGAGTTCAATAAAATGAAAATGTTGGATAACGCCAATCCAAAAAGACATACCTCTGCAGAAACTCCAGGGTCGATGCCAGCTCTGATGGGTAATGGATGTTAAAGCAATAATAGCCCCCAAACATCATGCACAAGGCAGAACTGAAGGATGGGATGTTGTCGTGAACGATGTTTTGATCCACAGCATGTACCGCTTGGAAGAGTAGCAGGATCGTCCTGAAAAAGAAAAAGAAAAAAAAGAATAAAACTCAATCAAAATTAAAACCCGACTTGTTTCCTGAGACATTTCACAAAACAGTTTGAGCATGTTTTTAAAACTGTTTACCATCAACACATACGTCAGTGTATGTGCAGGTTTAAGGTTAGTCAAAGACTACTTGACTAACCTTAAGAGCTTACATGAACTAAAAACATTGTGCAACATGAATTTGTATCCAAATAGACAGAAAAGAGAGAAAGAAAAGGAAGAGAGAAAAGAGTAAGAGAGAGAATAAAATAAAGCTAAACTTACCACACACAACAATGGTGGGAGTCAAGGGAACTTGGTCTATTTGTACTTCCCCTGCCAAGCATGTGTCCTCCACATAACAGAACATGGCGTCTTCCTTCTCATCAAAGTAGGCCAGCAGAAGCAGCACCATCTCTTTGATGTCTTCAGAGCATCCATTTAGCTCTCCTCTCATCACTTTAACCTTTGTCACAGCCTGTCGGAACTTGTTGTTCTTCACACAAACCGTATCCATGTAGTTCAGGAGGCGTTTCCCCTTCAGATCCACATTCCGTGTGAAAGTTTCTTTAAGTCCAATTCCAGTGAGTTCCTTGAAGTGGACTGCCATCCCAAGTTCGTTGAACCAAAATGGCCACTCTTCCAGGAGGTCTTTTATATTTTTCCCCTGGTTGACTTGTTGACGTTGTGTGTAGAAAGTCGACTTCATTAGAAGCTTGACCTCCTCTGGATTAGCAGAAGTTTGCTGAGACATCATCTTCAGTTTTTCTTTCTTTGCCTGCTGGCTCTCTTGTGTCTCTCCACGGGGCAGGAACTTCAACTGCCAGGTAATGGACCCATAGGTGTCCTGGATTGCTGCTCTCTTTTCTGGAGGGATTTTGTCTGTGTCGTCTTGAGTCATCAACGTGATGCTTTCGTTTCCTTATTTTTGGGATTGTAGATCGCTTCACATTCTCGATCCGGTTTAGAAACTGCCTGACTAGAGAGTGGTAGCCTGGCCCGACCACATCTCCCCCGATCACGTCTTGCAGAGATTGGGGATATTTTGCCACCATCTTTTTGGCAACTTCAGTTGAGCTCCTTTTGTTTGCAGAACCTTTTTTCATCATTTCACCAACTACAATGCGGACTATCTCCCTTCTCAGTCGTGGACTTGGTCGTTTTCCTCTGTCCAGTGATTGCATCAGTTCCTCTGGGAAGTTCTCCCCCGGTATCATAAAGGTATCCACCCAGTTCATATCACCAGAGCTTTGGCAGCTGTTGGAAGAGGTTGAGGGTGAACTCCTGGGTGAAGGAGACTGCAAGGATGCGGGAGGTCCTGGCGAGGCATCAACAGATGAGCTGCTGGTTTCCAGAGTCTGGCCTCTTAAAACAAACACACATACACACAAAAAAGAGGAACAGGTGTGCATCAGGAATACAATGTGAATGTTTCAATATTTTTCTGAATGTTCTTTTATGCAGGCTACTTTGGACACTGGTAGCGTGCTGTACTGCAATACTTGACTTACCTCTCAGTTTCCAAGCAGCAAGGACTTTTCGGGCTTGAATTGGCCTCAACGCTGAGAGCAAGTCGGCTTCCTGAACAAACAAAGTCATCATATGTCTCCACCCCAAGGGACTGTAGGGTCTCTCTAGAATCTCTTTCTGCATCTCTGGAAGGTCAGGCAAGACCTCAGTGATGGCGCTACGTAGAAATGGTTTCTCCAAGTCGGCCATTTCTGGAATCAAGGAAGAGTGAAAGCCAAAGTAATAAACTGCTGTCACTTTCTTACTGTATATTTCAAATAGTATTATCATTTTACTAAGCATACAAGTGCATTTTTAGTATGGTTTCTCCATTGCAGTGCCAAGATCATGTTTATTTTGACAGCACACTGTGTTTCAGTGGAATGACTTAGTGTCCGTCAACAATGTATGATGGCAACGGATAAAAATCTACCAAATTGTTAATGTTAAGACATTGCAACCTTGTACTCTGTTTTGTTACGGAGTACAGATGGTATTCAGAATGATAAATAGCTTCATGAACATCCATCACAAAATACACAGCTGCATCATTTTGAATTAAAATAATGACAAGTTCTCCAAACTCCATGGACTCATCATTTTTTGACACAAGGAAATGCCCCTTTTTATATGATGTACCTTTATACTGTATGTCAGTGGAAACTGTAGTATTGTTTTCTGAAAAAACAAACTCTCACCGCATGTTTAATTGCATCACTATAACGGCTGGAGTAAAAAGTACAACTGTCTTTGACTTGCAGAAGCTGACTGCATCCTGGCCCAGCTGACAGATATGCCTGAAACATCTGATGTCTTTCAGATAAAGTTAGGCAGATGTTTTTAAAATTTTTCAAATGCCTGGCACATCTCTTAAAGTAGCAGTGCTTGCTTTCAAAACGCACCGTCCATACTCTGCTTAAGGGGCCACATTTCAAAATTAGTGCTGGATAGTGCCGCAAGAAATGGTGTTTCGGTTTTAGTGTACTGTACTCAGGAAATAAATGTTTTCTAGATTCTAAATATTCTTGGATTATAATGTCAAGATAGGCTACCTGTGACAATGAAATCTTTTGTGCACAAACCATATCAACAATATCTTAAAGCTGGAGAGTTAACTGCCACACATCATCTTCTGGATTTTGCACTTTGTCACCAATTAATACAGGCAGCAACCTTAAGAAGTTCCAGTTTTGAATGGCTTGACCCGAAAGCTTGTCAAGCGCAGAGTTGACAGCAGCTGGTTTTCTGAGAGCATCTGATCCTTTGTACTTGAACTGCTTGATGCGTCGGTTCAAAAGTGAATATGTAAGCCATTCCTTCTTCTTAATGAGATACTTCAAGTACAATGCAACATCATAGGATAAGACACCTTCAAATATGTCATGGCCGATACAAGGTGGGAGACCAGGCTGGCAAACATGAAAAGATTTCAGATCATTGAAAACAGAGTTTACCTTTATGCCTTTGATGTGTTGACTGTCTTCAGCCTGAAGATCAACAACAGCAGAATCGTAACCTTCAGGAGTGCGCTGTGGACCACAAACATTAGGATCAACACTCTGAAACTCATGTCGTGTGATTTCACAGTACCTGCAAAAGTACTCAGAATGACTAAAGTTTTCAACAAACCCACCAATGCCGTTTGAACCTAAATTATCCCCAGCAATACAATACAGAGTCCCTTTGACTGTTTTATCACCTGTAGTTATTCCATTTCCTCTTAATCGTTTAAATCCACTAACATCTCAGAGAAAACCTTAGCTCTTCCAAATTGTTTTAGGTCATTCTCAGCACACAATAACACAAGGGACATGTGATCAGTATTGGACCGCACATGAGCAGGTATATTTGCCACAGAAAGATAGACTGCAAGAAGTTTGTGTTTCTTCTTGGCAGAGCCGAGGGGATTGACAATTTCAAAAGCATCCTGGTACAGGATTAGCTTCAGGCATCCTGGATTTTCAAGGAAGAACTGGTTGGACTTAAAGTTTTGTCCATCACTAATGTCACCCAAAACATCTGAGTCTGTTTCACAAGACTGTTGTGACACTGAATTCTTCCATAATTCTGATTCTAAGAAGTTACTTAGTGTTTCTTTAATAGGGATGTAGTAAGCAAACCTTTGTCATGTGTTCATCATTTCCTAATGTTTCTTTTTTAGGCTCTATGTATTTGAACATCTTTTTGAATGTCTGCGCTCTTAAATATGTTGTTCTCAGGGGTCCCTGGTGACAGACAGAGAACAGATCTGACTCCTTCACACAATCACAGATTTTAGCAATGGCATCATCAGTTAGAGACATGTCATCTTTCAAAAGTGAACGTAGTTTACTTAAAGTGTAATCCTGTCCCAACTCATGCACATTTTGCATCTCTTCAACAATTGTCTGTATTGTTGAAGCTGGAAGAAGGAGCTGTCCTTGCAGTTTTAGATAGAATAAGCATACATTCCTAAGAAAGGTCTCGCTGAAATCCTGTGGCAAATCAAAACTTTCATTTATCATTGCATCGTTTGATTCTTCTTCACAGGCCATGTCAGCAGAAGGCTGTGAAATTTCCCTGAAATTATAAAGTAGTCCAATAGTCTAATCTATCTATAGTTTTAAAGTTTTAAATGAATGGCAACACGTAGCCTAGAGGAAAGCATCAATTTAGACTGGTGATAATCTACAGTAGGGCCTACCTCTGGCTGAGTTCATGGTTACAACCATTCATCTCTTACACATGGGCCTATACAATACTTGAACAATACTTTGGACGTTAAATCCATCCATCTATCAATCAAACTAGCGAATTCAATCCAACACCTGTGGAATGGCCGGTCATGGCAAAGCACCCGCTAACGTAGGCTACCCCCCTCCCCCACGATCCAGGGCTAGGAAACCGGTCCATCCAGTTTATTTGAATATTAAATAATTTGTAGGGGGGGGGGGGGGGGGTGATAGTAATATAACTGATCTAGTCAAAAGGATTTACCAAGATTCGCTCAAAAGGTTAAGTCTGGTTTATTGTGAAAAACATACGAGCGCAAGGACTTCCTGAACAACGAGTGGTTAGTCAGCGAAGTGCCCGTTTGGTCTTCTGCTGTGGCTTATATGCAGTCAAAACACAGGTAAGGTCCTTCCAGGATGTGATTGGCTACTGCATTGTACATCATATGAAATGGGAGGCGTGGCCAAGAGTACAGACATGTGACATGAGAAAAAGGGCGGCAATTGGGGACAAAGGATGGTTATTCGATTGTAGACAGATGGCCTCTCTGGAAGCCATTTTGAATGTTAGCACAGCTATGTGAATATTTGGGGGAGGTGATTAATTACAAAAGGAGTGAGAGGACAAAGGTTTAAGGTGTTTGGATGTAAATTCCTGAACAATCCCCCATTTGTGCCTGAACAGGTACACAAAAATACAATATAAAATCCAAACACAAAGTTTAAACATTCAGCTATGCTATACATGTGGAAAGGAAATAATCTCTCCACTAGGTGGGGCAAAAAAAATAAAAAAAATAGATTATTTTCTTTCCATGTGCAAAATCACGCACCAAAACCCCTTGTTTCAGAAATATGACAGGAAACAAGGTAAAAAAGATGACATGATTATATACTATTTATAGTCTAAAAGTGGACAACCATTCACCAAAAAACCTTGATTTTAAAGTTTGAACAAGGCAAAAAGATGAAATGGTTACCAGTGTAAGAAGGGCAAAAAACCTCTTGGTCAATTTAGAGGAAAAACCCAAACTTATTTATCAACTCATGTTTCAACCATTGTAACTCTTGTAAACAAATATGATATTTTTTCAAGATCATTTCAAAGTTCATTCACTCTTGTTGTGAATAATCGCATGTAATTTCCTCTGGATCATAGCTTCCATGTTTGCGTCTCTGAATGTTTAATGTAGGTTCCAGTGTGTGCGGTTAGAGGTGCAGTCATTGCTGTTGAGATTGTCCACGTTGTCACACCATAACCACGAGAAGGAGGTGACCGGCAAGGTCAGTCTCCGATTGCTCATCAGAGGAGAGGAGAGTGTGGCGGTGACTGTCAAGGTCACTCTCCGATTGCTCATCAGAGAAGAGGACAGTGTGGCGGTGACTGTCAAGGTCACTCTCCGATTGCTCTTGAGATCTCTGGTTCGGCTGCATGGACCGTTCTCTCAGCTACTTTCGACAGCTATTCCACACAGGCCAGAATGTCCTGGTGCTGATTGTTCCATCTTTGACGGGTAGGTTCCTCCCGCAACATCTACTTCTCTTCCATGTTTTCTGGCCTGTTCTCAGGCTGCTCATCTGCTCCTGGTAGTCTGTCTTCCCATTGGGCAGGTCTGCATAGAGCGGTCAGCCAGCGAGCTCTCGGAAGGTGAGGAGGGAGTCCCTGTCCTGGTTCAGCAGGGTGAAGGTGCGCAGCCAGGGCGCCAGCAGCACGTACAGGCTCTTGAACTGAACCCGGTCCACACGGTACTGCTCCACGTAGGGCCGGCCCGGGTCGTGCTGCTGGAGGGCCACCTCAGCGCTCCCGCTCCCCCAGTACAGGCTGATGAAGTGCTCCGTCTGTGGATCCACAGATGAGAGAGACAAACAGAGACAAAACAGAAGAGAAAAAAGGAGAGTCCTCTGTTCTGGTTTCCCTGTTCCCCTTTGAGTCCTCTGGTCGGGTCTCCCTGTTCCCCTCTTTGGTCAGGAACGGTTATCAGCAGTCTGTTGGGAGATACTCAGAAACATGGTTAAGTGCAAGCTCCTGCTTTGGGGAAAAATTGTGTTATTCAGTCAGGAAAACTTAAACAGGGTGTCTGTTCAAGTGTCATTAGAGCCAGTCAGTTCGTATCTAGGCTCTGCAGTAGCCTACAGTGACATCAGGGGCAGTGTTAGAATGACTTTAACACGCCCAGTCCCCAGTCATGATCAAGGCAATTGTATTTGGCTCTACAATTTCTCTCACGATTTTATGAAATAAAATAAACACATTCTCGTCTCAACAAAATAACACCCCCCTAAGGGTAGAAACAAATTTCCTGAAGTCAGGATAAAACAGAGATGGGGGAAAAAAATGCATCACTCAAATAAAATGACACTAAAATGAACTGGCTTCATTTACAATTAACAAAACATCAATTATCAATTAATCAAAAAATCAATCAAAGCTTCATTTGTATAGCTAAAATTGTATATCTAAAACTTCCCTCTTCTGCATTTGAGGACAGAGTATTGGGCACCGCTTCGGACAAAATGGTCTCTTCCCTATGTCATACTTATCTGTCGCTCACGGTGAGTCGTGACATGGCGTTGGCCCTGCATCTCACGAACCACAGGTCGCCCCATCTCCACCTCCGGTCCTGTGTCGTCTCCTGGTTCGGCACTCACCCATCACTCCCGGAACGACAGTTGTCTGTAAAACACTCAGAAAAAACACTCAGGCCCGATGAATGTGCCTCAAACTATAAACATGAGATATTTAACATAACCATTTAAAAATATATAATTGGGTTAGGAGATGCTGCATGCAGATTAAGACACTGACAAACATTACTTCGCCTCCCACCATCATGCACAAACCTTATGTCCTCAGCTACATCTGTCTTCTCCTGTTTATTTACCTTAAAAAAAATGGCTCTATCTTGGCTAGTTAAAATCTCCCTTATGGGTTGTTCAAGGGAACTCCAGCAGGTGGCGCTCGACCCCAAATCTGAGGTTCTTCCCTTTCATTCAGCTTGTGGTAACTGT
Organism: Borostomias antarcticus; assembly: GCF_949987555.1. Classification (NCBI taxonomy): domain Eukaryota; kingdom Metazoa; phylum Chordata; class Actinopteri; order Stomiiformes; family Stomiidae; genus Borostomias; species Borostomias antarcticus. The sequence continues at coordinate 23,663,893 of NC_140251.1, forward strand.
GACACTGTTCAATCCAGTGACCATATTGACCACAATGAAAACATGCCTCATCTTTCCCACTCTGTCTGTACCTGTGAACATGCTTAGACCTACTGCTACGTTGCCTATTCTCCCTTTGTCGTCGTCCCCGTTTTTGTTTCAGACCTGCACCTTTATTTTGCGGTCCCTCCAGACTATCTCTTAACTCGTATTGTAGAGGGGAGAGAGAAGGGGCGTGGCTAATGGCGGGAGCATGAAAAGGGGGAAGAACAGCCTGGTTGGGTGTGAGCACGGAGCAACGAGAGGGGGAAAAATCTAATTTTAAATAGTTATTCTGCTGGGGAAATGGCGGAGAGACTGTCTGCTGAACCTCCTTATCTTTCCTTCCTGACCTAAAAAACCTCTCTCGTGCTACTCTCTCCCAAATCTTAAAAGCAGACCAGTCTATAGAATTAACAGGCTTTTCCCTTAACCTAGACATCTCAACCACCTCTAGCTGATCCCGAATCTTAGCTAAAAAATTAACACTAAATGTCAGATGGGGATGTAAGAAATCGAAAATGCTTTAGCGCATAACGAAATCTCATCAGGGCTAGACAAATTGCAAGCTAGCAGTAGAATCCTGTTACATATAGGCATATGTTAGTAGCCGGTGTTACAGGGACACATAGTGGTGCTCCCAAAATGTTGCATGTAAGACCCGGATGTTGTATGTGAGCGTGCGGCGGGGAAATTCAGTTTAATAAAAGCTATACTGAAACAAATCTCTAATAAACACGACGCAGCCTAAAACCCCAAAACAGCAATGAAAGGAAACCTTATAGTTAACTCACGGCGGGAAAGAACACAATTTCGACAGAAACAAAGACACATTAAACCGCTCAGTACTCACCCAGTCAACTGGTCCTTTGTTCTCTGGCTCGATGGCGGATCACCGGGAGAGCGGAGTGGTGTTTTCCTGCGTCTCCCAGACAACCAGCTAGCCTACTGGAAATCTAGCAGTTACGAATTTAACAGTCTAAAGAGTGTACAAAATACTTACAATACTTTACCTGGATCAATGGCGCGCTTAACAAACAATACAAGGCAAAAGCCGAGGCTCAAACAGTAAACAGCAGACTAACAAAACGAACAACCCCGTGCAGGGACACAGAACACAAAGAACGACCAAAGATGACGAACAGACGACGAACACACAGGCCCACGTTACAACACTCGGCTGCCTCTTGGTTGGAAGCTACCCAACCACCCGGGATAAAAAGGGAAAATGTTTGTCCAAGAAACGCGGGTCGGACTACGTACCAAACCACTCCCAGTAGCTGCCTTCGCTGAGAAAAACATTCAACGGTACAACCTTCGCTGAGAAAAACATTCAACGGTATAACCTTCGCTGAGAAAAACATTCAACGGTACAACCTCCTACGACCGGTCAAAGGGAAACACGTTCTGTGCCAACTCTTTGGCGTATTAACTAAAAAACCCGTTCTAAGCTGCAACCGATAAACAACCTGAATTGTACATCAACTACAGGGGAACAAATTCACGAGACCAAAACTCACACTTCTTCTTAACGGCATATACCCTCGTAACGAAACAAGGACGAAATCAAAGGACAATATAATATATAAATATATCTATTGCTGTTCACATCTCCTTGGATAGTTACTTACTTATAAAATACCCACGCCGGGGTTTCTGTTTTCAATAATCCAGACCAACACAATCTGAACCAAAACCATGGCAAATAACAAGCATAAAAGGATTCGTTTTTCAACGTACCGTGAGTCTAGCCGAGTGGAACCAACGGCGGACTTCTCCGAACCAGTGCGCATAGACGCAAAGAGAGAAGTTTTCCAGAGCGGCTACCGCTCCGCACGTCTGCGTCCTTTGGTTCCACCCCAGGCGAACCCCACGGCAGTCGATCCCGTCCCACCAGAGTCGCCAACTGTGATAGTAATATAACTGATCTAGTCAAAAGGATTTACCAAGATTCGCTCAAAAGGTTAAGTCTGGTTTATTGTGAAAAACATACGAGCGCAAGGACTTCCTGAACAACGAGTGGTTAGTCAGCGAAGTGCCCGTTTGGTCTTCTGCTGTGGCTTATATGCAGTCAAAACACAGGTAAGGTCCTTCCAGGATGTGATTGGCTACTGCATTGTACATCATATGAAATGGCAGGCGTGGCCAAGAGTACAGACGTGACATGAGAAAAAGGGCGGCAATTGGGGACAAAGGATGGTTATTCGATTGTAGACAGATGGCCTCTCTGGAAGCCATTTTGAATGTTAGCACAGCTATGTGAATATTTGGGGGAGGTGATGAATTACAAAAGGAGTGAGAGGACAAAGGTTTAAGGTGTTTGGATGTAAATTCCTGAACAGGGGTTACAATAGTCTAGTCCAGGTTCGCTGGCGAGTGGCGAGCTAATCTGATGGCGCATGCATGTGTGGACATAGGCATATTCTGTAAAACCTAAAGAATAAAAGTAGGCTACATTCAACATTCATTGGAGTGGTCCAGTTGGATAGGCTAGTCTAATCTAAATAAATTGAGGACCTGTATTTTCAGTGTTTGCTGGTAGCGAATGCCACAGACAGACAGGGAGGAAATCTATTTGTTTCATTGTTTGTGCTCTGTATGCACAAGATAGTTAATGTCCGGATATAATTGGCAGTAGGGCGGGAAAAAACCCTATCAAAGGCCAAGATAAGATTTGAAGATGTAATTGGTCATTTTAAATGGGCCTACTTTATCTTTTGATGCCTTTTTGAACGGACTGCATCGATCAATGCAATGACTCTCCATGTTTTTCAGTTTTACCCTTTTCATCAATAAAACATCATTTTTACAACCACTTCTCATTGATTGGGAAGGCATTTAGAGATGCCGGTCTATTAGCCTACTTATTCGGACTCGGAGGATGACATAACTGTTTATTGAGAAACAATTGATAGGCAGGCTGGGCTATATAAAGAAATATCACAATGCATGTAGTCTAGATATATTACATTATGGTTAGGCTATACACTTTATGGTAGACTGCCCTCTCGCTCGCTATAAGCTGTTTCGTTCATCGCAGAAGACTATAGCCTAGGCTACACATTAAAAAAATGTTTTTTTATATAGAAGGTGGAATATGTGGAAATTTAATTTTAGCCTATTTTAATACAATTCAAATTGTGCTTAGAGGGAATTATTTTCAACGAACATTATGGCCTGAGCATCTATAGATCATGCCAACACTAGCCTGATGAAGTCGTGGCCTTCAACTTTGAATGATTTGCATTTGCATTGTTTTTAATGTTACTAAAAGCAACATATGATTTGTATGTGTCTGTAAGCCTTTGACGCCTTTCTCATATTTTATAGAATAGAATAAAGCCTAGGCTGCACTTTAACAAGAATATAGCCTACACTTCACAAAAGGAGAAGAATCGATGAAACGGCTACAAGACCAGCATTTTGGCCAAGGATCCAAATAAAACAGTAGTCTACTGTACAGATGCAGCATAGAACGTAGATACTTAATACTTATCTAATGAATAATTATCTAAGTTAATATAGGCCTATGAGAACGCAACGCTTTTTACGGTAGGCTAGGCCGATGCGTCTTGTGATTGTACTGTAGGCTACAACTTGAGGTTTAGGCCCTATTGAATTCCTTTTATAGCCTACTCATTATTATCGAATTATCTAGTTGATATATGAATAAAACAATAAGCCGTTTTAATGGCTATGGGCTACTAGTTGTAGGCTATACACGAGTTGATGCGCTCTGGTCTTACGCACGGTTGAGGCGGCAGCTCAAATACACTTCGCACATATCCTCTGCACCTTGGCAGTGCAACTGCCACAGACAGCTTTGGTGCACTTCGTGCATTGGTAGACAGTTCTGTTCTTGCTGCAGCTTGTCTTCACCATGCAGGTATTTTTGGGGGGGTATTCTTCTGTGGACACTGCGAGGGGCGCCGCCGGTGGCTGTTTGGACGCCAGAGCGCGCAGCTCTTCAGCCAACTGCAGGATGAAGTCGTGTCTGGGGAGGCTCTGTAGACTATGCGTCTCTCCACCAGTCCCCAGCGAGTCCAAGCTTCCCCAATGAATAATACTTATTTATAATAGCCTACATAGCGTGAAACTGTGCATATAATAGGCTGTAGCCAGCACAAAACTGCGCATTCCCTATAGCCGTTCATTGAACGGCTGGCGGAAAATATAGGTATAAATAAATAAAAACATACACGATATTTTGTTATTTGAATGATCTTGAATATATATATATATATTCAAGATCATTCAAATAACAAAATATTGTGTATGTTTTTTTTATTTATAATTTAAGGGGAGACACGGTAGGTGAAAACATCGTTTTTCAACGCCCTGGTCAAATTTGAGATTTTGTGTTAGTTTGCTTCCATAACATGTCTTCTTTCATACTAGTGGAAATAAAACATCAAAAATACGCATTTAGATGTTTATTTAACTTCATTTAGTCTGTTTGCGTCTGTAGATTCTTCCTAAAATTACCAAAAGTTAGCATTTTTTCGCAACGAACCAGACCGCGGCCGTCTTTTGGATCCGCTCATGTGAGCTATCATTGGAAAGATCTGGCTCTCGTGCGCAATGTTATCGCAACCAAACCTGATAGTTTCATTTGTATCAGCAACCAATCGTGGAAATACAAAGGCGGGTTTGATGCTAAGCGTGAAATCTCATTGGCTGTTGTTGATTTCTGAGAACGTGATTGGTTCAGCGCATCATGTGACACGTTTCCACTTCCTTATATCTAATCCAAACACTGCCGTCTAAAGCGTTCTATACGTGATAAGCAACAACGACAACAGTGTTTGCCCGCAAGGTTGAACAGAAAACAAGAGAAACTAAATGGAAAGGTTTACATTTATGAGATATAATGTGCCTATTCGCGCAAGTTGTCATTAGCCGGTGCTAGCATGTCCAGTCAGCAGCAGGGAGATGAGGCTAGCGTTAGCATGTCCAGTGAGCAGCAGAGAGATGTTGCGCGTTTGAATGAGCTGATGACTGGGTTGATTTGTCCTAATTGTGCAGGGACTGGTCTTAAAATTAACATAGATCCTCAGGATAGTGGGTTCTGTAGTACTTTGCTCTTAGAGTGCAGTCTTTGTGAGAAATGGCTATCGCAAAAGTGTCTACACATCGACTCGGCTTCATGATACAACTAGGAATGATGTTGCATTTGATGTCATGTGAGGATGGTCCTCTTAGCGCACGAGTTAGGGTTGGGGTATGCAGCTCTCCAAAAGATTAGTAAAGTGTTGGATCCCAGGGCTTCATCTGAAAACGTATCAGAAACATGACAAGAGGGTGACAGGTAGGCTATTGAAACGTGTTCCCTCTCTCTCTCTCTCTCTCTCTCTCTCTCTCTCTCTCTCTCTCTCTAGCCAATATCAGAAGCCTATACATATGCACAGTAGTCTCCCTCTCTCTACCTGTGGCATTTCTACATGCATCCATAAACTGACCAAATAAACTGTTTTAATTTCAGTTGCTGAAATAGAGAGAGGTCTGGAGTCCTTGCACAGAAGCAGAGAGCAGATTAGGCAGGCATATGCAGATGTGGACCCAGAGGTAGGTAAGCTGACTGCCAATAAATGCAAAATGTTACAAAATTATTACAGTTATTGAGAATTATTACAATAATTCTCAATAACCAGCGTTCAGTGGACAACATGAAGGCGGCAATATGGGGTAGTCTGCTTCACTGTATGTCCACTGATGACAACCCCATGCGCACCAGGAACATATTGTGGTTTTAGGACAGTTTTGTGGACTGCAGCTGAGTGGGTTCTACAGACCAGCTGCTTAGAACAGTTTTGTGAACTGCAGCTGAGTGGGTTCTACAAACTAGCTGCCTAGAACAGTTTTGTGGATAGCTAGTGTGGTGCCATCTGAGGAGTGACTCTGTAGACCTATGACGGCGTAGCTTGATGTCTCCTATGGTGTTGCTTTTGACGATGGTTATATCACTTGTTTGTTTGGCAATCTATATTTAGCTTCTATTGGTGTTTACCCTGCATTGTTTACCACATCTTATCCTGTGTATTTATGAATCAGCTTACTCTTCATGTTCATTCATTCATTCATGTTTTCTCCATGTAAAACGCTTAAAAAACACAAAAAGTTAGATAATCTGTTTTCTCATGCATGTCCTCGTCAAATGTGTCTATCTTTGTCCATGATCTGTTTAACAAAATAATACAAGCTTTCTAAAAGGGAATGTTCTCTTCCCTACTAACATTGTCTCGTCTCTAGTCTCGTCTTACTAACATCCCACTCGTGGGCTGTACCTTGACGTGGTGAGTGGGCTTCCAACTAAACAGGTCTTGCTTCTCTATACAAAATGTCTACTCCTGGACTATTTTGAATCCACAACATGCCGTGTTATTCAGTTTTCAGTTTCTATGTGTTTTCAGATGTTACTAATGATGTGATTGGATATTGTGTTTGTAAATATTGGTTTACAATGCAAATGTATGGTTTTTTACAATACAATTTTTCAAAGCCTGTTTTCTCAAAATGAGTTATTTCTCATCTTTGGGACATCAAAACCACCACTTGAGTAGCACCTACATACACCTAACTTTCCAGTTTTGTTCCAATCCATATTCTGAAGGGTTTGGCAAAGGGGGATTTTTTAAATTTAATTCATAGCCTGATTTATATAACAGTTTACCCCTAAAACATGGCGAAAATTGGTCTTTTTATGACTGTTGACAGTATTTTCTGATTTCTGAAGTGAAGAAAAGAGATATCAAAAATCCCCCTTGGCCAAAGTTTTGAATAGGAATATGTGAACAAAATGAAACAAGAATTTTGAATCTGGCTTGAACCAATTAAAAAAATTGATGTCCCGAAATTATGCAAATTAGCGCATATTTAGCGCATATAATGCCTAATTTGCATATTAATCCATAAGATTTCAGAAAACTTGTAATACAAAAAAGATGCTCCTTAATGTACCTAACAAACTGGGGGGTTTGATGGTGATACCTGTTAAGGATTTTTTTTTTTTCCTATTCACCTGGGGTGTCTCCCCTTAACAATAGGGGGTGCAACAGAACACAATTTTAGGAAAAGTCATTGACGGAGGGTTAGGTGGACTTCAATGTTTTATTAAAATATAGCCTAGTTATGTGCAAATGAAAACCCACAATCGTCCAATGGACGTCTTTGGCGGTTCTAGTGTTAAGACCTTACCCCGATTTTGGAAATCAGATAAAGGGGTTCACAAGACCATTTCAATAATCGCATTATTACAATTATCGGGTTATGATCGGCGTATATTGTGCATGTGAACGCAATCACTGTCAAACCTGCCGCTATCTATGCACAAGATAGTTAATGTCCGGATATGATTGGCAATGAGTGATCTTTACTCATGGCGACTATGTCAATTTTGTTTGGATCCACACCTCCGATCAAGCTTATTTTTTCATTGTATCGTGCTGAAGCCATATAGCCTACTGCGCTCAGACTTGGCTACATTAGCTGGTGCCCTGTCTTCAAATTTACTTCCAGGGTTTACGAGTAGCCTACCAGTTGAATGTGTTCCAGAAACAAAACGCAAAACCCTCACGTTCACCACATCTTTACTAACAAATATATTTACAATACTGTTATTTTGCGCATTTGACTTCAGCCACCACGTCTTGACCCAACGTCAGTTACCGAGATAGATAGGCAACTGTAGGCCTAGATATATGTGTTCGTAATAATTAAATTACATCCAGGTGGAGAAAACGTGTTTGAGAACAAGGTAATAATAACAATTAAACATTATTTGTATAGCACCTTTCATACAGATAAATTCAGCTCTTTAAGTGCTTTAAACAACAGAGCATTTAAATTAAAGAATGTGAAATTGAATGATGCTTCATTCGTAGACTATAGGAGAAAAACACTGAGCCCAGCCTGCTAAATCTACTCAAGGACGCCACCTGGTGGTGGTGCATCACTAATACGACACAAGATTTCCAACGGGATTTCCCTGCCAAATACCACGAAGGTGAAATGCTGCAGCATGTGACATTTCTAACACCCACATCTGTACATTTAAAAGGTACCGCTACTCTGGCCGGCTCCGCTAGATGATCCGCCATTATTTCATGAAATAATTCGCTGAAGCGGAAAGTGAACAGTTGACGACGTCATTTGAGGCATTTCTTACGGAACAGTATGCTATCGACCTTACTACTTTTTTGCACTTCATTTCGGCAAAATGTAGTACCTACTATACAGTATGCCAGATGCAGTATGCACGTTCAGACACAGCCTACTACATTTTCTCCTACTATATAGTAGGCAGTATGCACGTTCAGACACAGCCTACTACATTTTCGCCTACTATATAGTAGGCAGTATGCACGTTGGGACACGGCCCATGTGTGTCTGAACATACCAGAAACCCACCAGAAAACATGACCTCTTGCCCTGAACGGTTGCTGGGGCGCAGTTAGCTGTCCTGAATAACCAGTGTGCCTGAGGATAGGACTTGTGATAAGAGCCAGTACACAACGCACACACACACCTTCACATAGACACGCCATACACACATACTGTACACACGCAAATGCACACACACACACACACACGAATGACCACCCATTGACCGCCATTCATTTGGGCTCAGAAGCTAAATAAATGACTCCATTCATTCTCTATGGTGGCCAGTGTGAAGCCTGTATCTGGGGCTCTGGGGGTGCTAGGAGAACAGTACTGTATCTGGGGCTCTGGGGGTGCTAGGAGAACAGTACTGTATCTGGGGCTCTGGGGGTGCTAGGAGAACATGTATCTGGGGCTCTGGGGGTGCTAGGAGAACAGTACTGTATCTGGGGCTCTGGGGGTGCTAGGAGAACATGTATCTGGGGCTCTGGGGGTGCTAGGGCTCTGGGGGTGCTAGGGCTCTGGGGGTGCTAGGGCTCTGGGGGTGCTAGGGCTCTGGGGGTGCTAGGGCTCTGGGGGTGCTAGGGCTCTGGGGGTGCTCTGCTAGGAGAACAGTATTCATTCACTATGAGCCCTTTCATGGTCTGTGTGTATTTAGTTTCTACTTGCAACTCCTCACTTAATGGCGTTACTAACTATCTCTAACCCATCATTACTACTGTAACCCCACTCCTAACTAAAACTAATCATAATTGTACCCACAATGCACCTAACCCCAATACTAACCTATCCAAACATTTAGAACAGCTCAGTGGATTTAGACGCAGACGGTGAGTAGAATAGACGACCTCTTCACTCAGACACACAGCATAGTTTAGGGTCTAGTAGTTTGCTTACTATACAAAGCAACATGCATTTGGCAATGGAGAAAATAATTGTGGCAAGCGCCCCCAGGTGGTGGTCTCTGGTATATGAGTGACAGACGGACTACAGACGGATGGAGAGTGAATGGGGGGAGTCCTGGCCATGTTGAGTGAATGGGGGGAGTCCCGGCCATGTTGGGGTGACTGGTGGACCTGCTCTCTGATTCAGATCCAGTCAGAAGGAGCCGAGGCGGCCATGCTGCCCCTCCTCCTGTTACTGGAGCGCAGTGAGCAACCCTGAATAACCAGTCTGGCTGAGGATAGGACTAGTGATAAGAGCCAGTACACACACACACACACACACACACACACACACACACACACACACACACACACACACACACACACACCTTCACTTACACACGCCATACACACACACACACCTTCACTTACACATGCCATACACACACACACACCTTCACTTACACACGCCACACACACACACACACCTTCACTTACACACGCCATACACACACACACACACACACACACACCTTCACTTACACACGCCATACACACACACACACCTTCACTAACACACGCCATACACACACACACACACACACACCTTCACTTACACACGCCATACACACACACACACCTTCACTAACACACGCCATACACACACACACACACACACACACCTTCACTTACACGCCATACACACACACACACCTTCACTTACACACGCCATACACACACACACACACACACACACCTTCACTTACACACGCCATACACACACACACACCTTCACTTACACACGCCATACACACACACACACACCTTCACTTACACACGCCATACACACACACACACACACACACCTTCACTTACACACGCCATACACACACACACACCTTCACTTACACACGCCATACACACACACACACCTTCACTTACACACGCCATACACACACACACACACACACACACACCTTCACTTACACACGCCATACACACACACACACCTTCACTAACACACGCCATACACACACACACACACACACACACACCTTCACTTACACACGCCATACACACACACACACACACACACACACACACACACACACACACACACACACACACACCTTCACTTACACACGCCATACACACACACACACCTTCACTAACACACGCCATACACACACACACACACACACACACACACACCTTCACTAACACACGCCATACACACACACACATCTTCACTTACACACACACACCTTCACTTACACATGCCATACACACACACCTTCACTTACACACGCCATACACACACACACACACCTTCACTTACACACGCCATACACACACACACACCTTCACTTACACACGCCGTACACACACACACACCTTCACTAACACACGCCATACACACACACACACCTTCACTTACACACGCCATACACACACACACACCTTCACTTACACACGCCATACACACACACACACACACACACCTTCACTTCCACACTCCATACACACACACACACACACACACACACACCTTCACTAACACACGCCATACACACACACACACACACACACACCTTCACTTACACACGCCATACACACACACACACACCTTCACTAACACACGCCATACACACACACACACACACACACCTTCACTAACACACGCCATACACACACACACACACACACACACACACACACACCTTCACTTACACACGCCATACACACACACACACACACACACACACACCTTCACTTACACACGCCATACACACACACACACACCTTCACTAACACACGCCATACACACACACACACACACACCTTCACTTACACACGCCATACACACACACACACCTTCACTAACACACGCCATACACACAGACACACACACACCTTCACTTACACACGCCATACACACACACACACCTTCACTAACACACGCCATACACACACACACACACACACACCTTCACTTACACTTGCCATACACACACACACACCTTCACTTACACACGCCATACACACACACAAACCTTCACTTACACACGCCATACACACACACACACACACACCTTCACTTACACACGCCATACACACACACACACCTTCACTTACACACGCCATACACACACACCTTCACTTACACATGCCATACACACACACACACACACACACACCTTCACTTACACACGCCATACACACACACACACCTTCACTTACACACGCCATACACACACACACACCTTCACTTACACACGCCATACACACACACACACACACACCTTCACTTACACACGCCATACACACACACACACACACACACACACACCTTCACTTACACACGCCATACACACACACACACACACCTTCACTTACACACGCCATACACACATACACACGCACACACCTTCACTTACACACACACACGCACACTCACACACACACCTTCACTTACACACGCCATACACACACATGCGCACACATCTTCACATACACACGCCATTTCCAGTCCATGAAACATGGATGAAGGGCTCATACTCGGGCACACTACTCTTGTAACTTCTGTTTTTGACTTGATACATTTTAAAGGAATATGTATTTAATTTATAAAACGAAAATTGTCTGATTTCAATCGCAGGTTGATCGGTCGGCCCATCCCTGTATGACACACTTACCGAGATATAGTGCACACATGCAAAGATATTATCTTGTTTGCTTCAGTGAAATGTCAAACATGAACTTAAACCCAGATACACATACCCCACGTACCTCTCTCTGTGTTCTACACTCTCTCAGGCTGGTATTCAAGTCTCGTGTCTAAAATAGTCTACTGGTGTGGAGAGCTCCCTCTGTAGTGTCTACGTCTGCACCAGATGGTAACACGTTGGCGTGAGTTCATACTGCATCGACTACCTGGATCTTTTGCTACGTTCCTTTTGTATTGGAGCTCCGGATTTGGTGCCCAGGAGGATGTCACATCCCAGTTGAATGCATTCCAGAAACAAAACGCGAAAACCCCACTTTCGCCTCATATTTGTAGTTCTAGTGAAGTTAGCCATTCTTAGTTATTGTCAGCCATTGTTAGCAATACCAGTTGATAACAGTGAACTATGCTATTTTGCGCATACGAACCTCGTGGCAACATTGTCCATTGATAGATGTTGGACAGCACTGTGTGTATGACTGATTTAATGAGACACAAATAAGACAAAAGTGCTAATAAACAGTCTTATTATTGCTTTCACTTAGGCCTGTTGTTGATGCGCGGAGTAGCCATCTTGATTCATTTCAGCAGCTGACGGTGATGAAGTCAGGGTAGATTTTTTACTACAAAATGGAGGAAATCGGGAGTTCAGGTGACATATTTGATGACTATTTTGACGTAGGAACACAGCAAACAGTAGGAACACAGCAAACAGTAGGAACACAGCAAACAGTAGGAACACAGCATACAGTAGGAACACAGCAAACAGTAAGAACACAGCATCTCCCCAGATCCTGTCCAGATCCTCCTCTGGGATTCATCATGAACACTTCCAGTTGACACGTGTGCTCAGAGCTGACGACAGCAGAAGTCGGAGGTCTGTTATGAAAGCTGCCCATTGAGTTTTGTCTGGATTTATGGGAACGCTTTTGTGTCTCTGTGGCTTTGTTCAGGGAAATTGGTTTATCCCTCAGGCTTATAACTGCTCTCACTGGCGGAACACACACCTGTTCTATCAGATGTCCGTCTCCCAAAGGGAGGACCACATGCTGCTACGCCTGGTCTGCTCTGCTCTCTCGTCTGCTCTGCTCTCTCGTCTGCTCTGCTCTCTCGTCTGCTCTGCTCTCTCGTCTGCTCTGCCGTCTGCTCTGCTCTCTCGTCTGCTCTGCTCTCTCGTCTGCTCTCTCGTCTGCTCTGCTCTCTCGTCTGCTCTGCCGTCTGCTCTGCTCTATTTGTATAAGGGTTTGTTCACAATGCGCGACTCAAAGTGCTGCTTCACAATGTTCTTAAGAGGCACCTCCTCATCGATGACGTAGGGCTATGTGTACCACACACATTGGAAAAGGTTCAAAACTGTGAACTAAACTTCAGATGGGCCTGAACAGCTATGGCTATTTTTGAAAATCTAAGAATCTTCAAAGTTCTAAGCATCTGGAAACTTCTCTTGCCAATTACTGTAGAAACATTTGGAAAGTACCCCTGAAAATTCACACTTTCAGTAACTTCAGAAGAGGGTTGTTTTACTCTTGATGCTGTCTGTGGTCCTACAACCCTTCGTTAGTGCCTGAGGAACACCAATGAGACCTGCCGGTCTGTCCTTATGCAATCAATACCTTTGATTGGTGAGGCTGGTGCTCAGGGAAGAGGTCAGACAGCAGCCCTCTTTAAGGGGAGCGTTATGAGGGGCTCTGGTATGGAGCTTCTCTTCAAGGATGGCCTATAGCAAGACTAGTGCACAATTTTGCACGGGACCAAATGTGTGGCCAAAATATTGATTTGTACTGTAATGCATGACGCATTTGAGGGGTAACCTAGTGTACAGTTTCATAACTCAGATCAAATGTGAAATTGCTACTATGACATCACAAAGCCCCATTTCGTGTTTCCCCTGCGTTTTGTGAGGCACTCCTCTGTCTTTATAGGGGCACCATGGTCAGCAGTACATCCACACCCTGCTGTGTTCTCCAGAGAACCCCCAGGTACATCATGGAAATAAAGAGTCAGGCTTTGAGGATCGTTTAACCTACCTAGCACCCCAAAATCAACCACACATGTCTGTCAGGATACTTTCAATCCTTTTTACCAGCCCACCGTCAATCACACATGGCTAGCTCACAAAGTTTCCCTCACCTTTGCTGTGTAAACATTTCAGCTGACAGTTGCCGCAGCATTTCTATCTGAAACGGATAAAGAAATGTAAATAAGCGCGTGAGCAGATAAGCGCAGGGGAACCTGGGAGAAGGAGCGCCTGAGGTACGGCCCGGCGGAAGGCGATTGGCCACCCTAGGCAAAATAACGACAGTGCGCCCCCGACAAGCTGTTGAGCGGGGGGGGGGATTTGTGCGCCCCTAGTGCCTCGGTGACCTAGGCAATTGCCTTGTATGCCAAGTGCATGCGCCGCCCCTGGGTATGGCGCAGACCCCCAGTCCCGCTGCCAGACAGCTGAGAGATCCGCCCACAGGGTTCAGACGCTGGAAACCCATTTAGTCCCATGTTGCACACACAGGACCTGGAGCCTGGAGACCCTATCAGTCCACCCTGCAGTAGGAATTTGATTACGCGTTTGTTGCTTGCAGTGCTACTGTCAATGACAGAATAAATGGATTTAATTCGACACAGCGGGCTGCCTCTTCCTACATATGCAAGCATACAGAGCAAGACGCCTCTGGGTTTTTCACTCTTATTTATGAAAAATGTTTGCCAAAACAATTTTTTGGGCATGGCATAATGAGGGATTCTTTTTAGAATGTGATTTCTTTGGAAAAATTGTTCCCCTGGCTTAGTGGTTGGGAGAGTATATAAAATATTTTCTAGTTCAACTGGCTCTTAGGCAAGCCCATGCTGCCCCTTTCTAAAAGAGACTAACCAGCTGTTCCCTTCGGAGGGAGTCTTTGTCAGCGGTTTTGACACAGGCCATTCATTCAGACCTCCACCACAATGGGAGAGAAAGTTAAGGATGTCTTTACAGCAGGAGGGAAAAGCTACAAACTGAACTGCTTTTTTCTTGGCCTCTTTTGTGTGATGTTGATAATTGTGTGACACTTCACACACTTTGGATGTAAATAGTTTTTTGGGGTGTTGTCTGAACTGTTGAGCAGGTCTTGAACAGCGTATGATAGTATGATAGTGATGCAGAAGAGGAGTTGGATGTGGCATCCCAAAAACAGAGGCTCTTATTGTGGTGCTAAACCAAAAACATCATAGTTGAAAAAACAACATCCAGAGATGTGCACTTAGGGGGAGAGGGACAGAGCCTGGATTTCACCCGTTCATTTGGCCATCCAAACCATGCCAACGCTTCAGCCCCTCAGCATTCATCAGAACATGCGTGTGGTAGTGTAGGCCTGGAGGTGAGGTAGTGGAGGTGTGATAATGGAGGTGCGGTAGTGGAGGTGTGGTAGTGGAGGTGTGGTTGTGGAGGTGTGGTTGTGGAGGTTTGGTTGTGGAGGTGTGGTTGTGGAGGTTTGGTAGTGGAGGTGTGGTTGTGGAGGTGTGGTAGTGGAGGTGTGGTTGTAGAGGTGTGGCAGTGGAGGTGTGGTTGTGGAGGTGTGGCAGTGGAGGTGTGGTTGTAGAGGTATGGCAGTGGAGGTGTGGCAGTGGAGGTGTGGCAGTGGAGGTGTGGTTGTGGAGGTGTGGCAGTGGAGGTGTGGTTGTGGAGGTGTGGTAGTAGAGGTGGGGTAGTGAAGGTGTGGTTGTGGAGGTGTGGTTGTGGAGGTGTGGTTGTGGAGGTGTGGTTTTGGAGGTGTGGTAGTGAAGGTGTGGATGTGGAGGTGGGGTAGTGGATGTTTGGTAGTGGAGGTGTGGTAGTGGAGGTGTGGTAGTGGAGGTGTGGTTGTGGAGGTGTGGTTGTAGAGGTGTGGTTGTAGAGGTGTGGTTGTAGAGGTGTGGTAGTGGAGGTGTGGTAGTGGAGGTGTGGTCGTGGAGGTGTGGTCGTGGAGGTGTGGTCGTGCAGGTGTGGTCGTGCAGGTGTGGTCGTGCAGGTGTGGTCGTGCAGGTGTGGTCGTGCAGGTGTGGTCGTGCAGGTGTGGTCGTGCAGGTGTGGTCGTGCAGGTGTGGTCGTGGAGGTGTGGTCGTGGAGGTGTGGTCGTGGAGGTGTGGTCGTGGAGGTGTGTTTGTGGAGGTGTGGTCGTGCAGGTGTGGTCGTGGAGGTGTGGTTGTGGAGGTGTGGTAGTGGAGGTGTGGTAATGGAGGTGTGGTAGTGGAGGTGTAGTTGTAGAGCTGTGGTTGTGGAGGTGTGGAGCTGTGGTAGTGGAGGTGTGGTTGTGGAGGTGTGGTAATGGAGGTGTGGTAGTGGAGGTATGGAAGTGTGGTAGTGGAGGTGTGGTAGTGGAGCTGTGGTTGTGGAGGTGTGGTCGTTGAGGTGTGTTTGTGGAGGTGTGGTAGTGGAGGTGTGGTTGTGGAGGTGTGATTGTGGAGGTGTGGTAGTGGAGGTGTGGTAATGGAGGTGTGGTAGTGGAGGTGTGGTAGCGGAGGTATGGAAGTGTGGTAGTGGAGCTGTGGTTGTGGAGGTGTGGTCGTTGAGGTGTGTTTGTGGAGGTGTGGTAGTGGAGGTGTGGTTGTGGAGGTGTGATTGTGGAGGTGTGGTTGTAGAGCTGTGGTTGTGGAGGTGTGGAGCTGTGGTTGTGGAGGTGTGGTAGTGGAGGTGTGGTAATGGAGGTGTGGTAGTGGAGGTATGGAAGTGTGGTAGTGGAGGTGTGGTAGTGGAGCTGTGGTTGTAGAGGTGTGGTCGTTGAGGTGTGTTTGTGGAGGTGTGGTAGTGGAGGTGTGGTTGTGGAGGTGTGATTGTGGAGGTGTGGTAGTGGAGGTGTGGTAATGGAGGTGTGGTAGTGGAGGTGTGGTTGTAGAGGTGTGGTTGTAGAGGTGTGGTTGTAGAGGTGTGGTTGTAGAGGTGTGGCAGTGGAGGTGTGGTTGTGGAGGTGTGGTAGTGGAGGTGTGGTTGTGGAGGTGTGGTTGTAGAGGTGTGGTTGTGGAGGTGTGGTTGTGGAGGTGTGGTTGTAGAGGTGTGGTTGTGGAGGTGTGGTTGTGGAGGTGTGGTTGTGGAGGTGTGGTTGTGGAGGTGTGGTAGTGGAGGTGTGGTAGTGGAGGTGTGGTTGTGGAGGTGTGGTAGTGGAGGTGTGGTTGTGGAGGTGTGTTTGTGGAGGGGTGGTTGTGGAGGTGTGATAGTAGAGGTGTGATAGTAGAGGTGTGATAGTAGAGGTGTGATAGTGGAGGTGTGGTCGTGGAGGTGTGGTCGTGGAGGTGTGATAGTGGAGGTGTGGTTGTGGAGGTGTGGTCGTGGAGGTGGAGGTGTGGTCGTGGAGGTGTGGAGGTGTGGTCGTGGAGGTGTGGTCGTGGAGGTGTGGTCGTGGAGGTGTGGAGGTGTGGTCGTGGAGGTGTGGTCGTGGAGGTGTGGTCGTGGAGGTGTGGTAGTCAGTGTTCCCATTTTGGGCGGGTTCACGCCCAATTGGGCTTCTTTTGATCACATTTGGCCGGAATAAATAGCATTGGGCGGTTGGGCTGGAAAAAATAGCATTGGGCGGGCGTATATATATTTTAAAACTGGCGGGACAGACGTTTCAATTTTATCCAATGATGTTATTAGGGTGGGAGATGTGCACCTGTCCAATAGCGGCGAGGGAGCTCTCCCTGTTCAATGCATTTGATTCACACGGTCAAGGAGAAGGTCGAGGTCGGAGTCAAATCTAGTTAGCTACCCCTGAAGAAACCTAAAGATGCCAACGTGGGGATGTGGGATCAGCAGGTTTCTGTCATGATCACCGCATTGATGCCTTTTGGCTGGAGGTAGAGGCCTTTAAAGATGCCGGAGGAAATCTGTGCTTTCAGGATGTGGCCCTTGGCGCAATCATATTGCTCACTCTGCCCATATCAAATGCTCATGTGGAGAGAGCATTTTCCCAAGTGACGCTAAAGATGATGCCAGAAATCGCATGGGATTACCGCTGCTTTCGGCTCTCATGGACGTGCGCTCTGGTCTAACGGAGCGGTTTGACGTCTGCAACGTTCCACCCTCCCAGACAGTTGTTGGGGATCTTTGACTCAACCATCTTTTAATATTGCTAATTAGCAAGTTCACCACATGTACATAATTTTACATTGACAAGTTACGTTAGAAGTTGTAATGGACTCCTGGCCTGTTCGGCTTGAAGGTAAGACATTTTTTATTTAATACTATACAGCAGGTGTTTCTGGATGTCGCATCATTGAGTGATGCATTACTTGTGTCTCTGCCTGCTTGCCTGCCTGAGTGTCACACTCCTGACTCGGTTATTGTAGGCGAGCAGGCAGGCTATTCATGGGTGGTTATACAGGTGGTTATATAGGCCTACCATTGGAAGTTGTGTAGCCTAGTCCACTTGTCACGTTCTCTAGCGGTTTCTTGTCACCACTAAAGCTTGTTATCTAGCTTGTCATCTTGTTATCTTGAGTTGCTCTCTTGTCTATGACCGCAACATCGCCGTTCCTATATTCATGATATAGCCATGCTTCTCATCATTTTGACTATTTGATGGGATTACGCATCTTTCTCTCTCTCGTAGACTGTGTGTAGGCGTGTGTTGCAGTTTACCACATGAGTTATTATTATTTTCGGTATTTCAACTGAAAGGCATTTTTCTTAGCATGCACTGCTATATATTATATACTATAATATTTGGCCGTTTTTTTTATCACATTGGGCGGATTTTGAGCACTCATTGGGCTGGAAAACATCACACCAATCTTGCAACCCTGGTGGTAGTGTAGGCCTGGAGGTGTTACACAAAGAGGTGTGGAGTGGTAACATGATGGTTTATTGATTTGTCTGGTATCGAAGAATCAATGGCCGGAGAGGAAAGCAGTTTGATGGAAGCTGAATTGTAGATCAGATTCAACGTGAGTAAACAGAACCCAGATGTCTGGGTCAGTCACAGTGAGAGGTTGTAGCAGTGTTCCCTCCCAGCACACAGCCCTCAGCGGGGCTGCTCTTCATAGTCGCCAGTAGGGATGAGATGGTTGGATATTTGCATTACGGTACGGTATCTACAGGGACGTGCACAGATAGACACGAGGTGGTGCTAGAGTACCTGCCCTTTGCCCTCCGGACAAGGCTAGAGCACCTGCCCTTTGCCCTCTGGACAAGGCTAGAGCACCTGCCCTTTACCCTCTGGACAAGGCTAGAGCACCTGCCCTTGTCCCTCTGGACAAGGCAAGTGCCCTTTTGAAAGTAACTTTTTATTTTTTTATTTTTTACAGTGTAGGCCTACTGTATGTGGCCCATGGTGACATCGATCAATTCTCGATTAAAAGCGTGTAATAATAATGCCCCAAAATGCGTTGTAATTTTGCCAGCCCCCCCCCCCCCCGTGCCCCTCCCCTCCCTCTCTTCCTTTGTCAACGGTAAACGCGAAAAGCGGCACAAACGGAGGCGCGCTACTCCTCCACTGCCCTTTCCCCATTCAGAGTGACCGAGTGATGACAGCTAACCAGCCAGGTAACACATAAACCAAACGAGTGTATTGTTCGCCCCCTAAGCCTCAGTTGCCAAACTATAACTTGCATTTATTTGTCTCTGTTGTGAAGTAAGTCTGATGTAAGTCGTATGATACAGCGCCAAACAGCTGAGCCTAAATTAACCAACTGCACAACTGCGTAACAAGCTAGCTAATCATAATCAATTAATGGTAATCGGTAGAATTTGTTGTTGGTATATTTTAGCTGAATACTAATATTATGTAGTAACCTTAGGGCTGCCAAGACGCGCATTCAGTCTCTTCTCACGCTGACACGCCACACTTGAGAAATGAGCAACTCCTACATGCTACAGGCCCGTAGCCAGGGGTGGATCGAACGAATCGAAAAGGGCAAAAGCCCCCCCCCCCCTCCACCAACTCGCGCGACAATCAAAATACTTAAATTATCTGTCTGCAGCCCCCTGGCTACATTTAATTTTATAATTAATTTCAATTTATTTATAGTAATACATGTTTATTGCTGGGTTTGTGAAAACCATTTCTAGTAGGCTACACCACGCTGCTTGTGTCACATGGTTGCAGATAATATATTAGATATTATGACACGGGAGAAATAGAGCTACTATAGCTGTTCTAGCAAAGTTGCTATGAGGACTTAAATTTTGATTTAGAAAAATGTTTTTCAGTTTCTAACTAAATGTAGAATGTCCCCCAGTTAAGGGTGGTGGTGGGGTTCTGACACTTCATAGTTTGTTAAAATAAAAACATACAGGATGATGAGGAGGAGGAATTATACTTCATGATTAATCATAATAATAACATATATAAACAGCAATTCTGGTGCGTTGAAAGCACAGCAATTGCAATGCCAATTAATATTAGGCTAAAGAAATGACATTTCCCCTCAGTTTAAACCGTTTTGAACCGACTTCCGGTTTAAGCCCCGCCCACTTCCGAATACGAATCCGAATAATTAGCTGTCAAATACAAATACAAATAGTTGGCTCCCGGGACATGGGCAGTAGCGACTGTTGCGCCAGGATTATAGTTCATAATATTTTTCTATATTATTGCTCCTCTTGTGTGAAATGCGGTGGATGGAATTTGGTTATGCGTATTGTTTGCCTTGTCCATGGCCGTGCCTGTTTACTCATACTAAGGTATGCGGCCATTTCTGTGCAAATACCTCATAGCTAGATTGGACTTAAGGAGTTGATAGCCACCGTCGTAGTACCGTTTATCTGTGCTTGCGGTTGTCCGGTTTACTCGAGCGAGCTAGTGAAAGTTATTCTGGACATGTTGAACGATCTTCATAGTACAGGACCCTGGAGTTTGTCTGAATCTGATTTACTGTCTGATTTCCTTCTTTCATTCTCTCCCATCCCTCTGTTTTCATCTCTCCCTCTGCTCCCTCTCTTCTGTGCTCTCCATGGTTGTATTTCCCCCATGCATCCTCTTCATCTTCTCCCTCCTCCTCACCTCAGGCCATCACTCACTGTCCCTTCTGCCCCTACCTCTCCTGGTCGCCACGTCCTTATCACCGTCTGTCTGCCTCTCTCTCTCTCTCTCTCTCTCTCTCTCTCTCTCTCTCTCTCTCTCCTTGTCTTACCCTCTTTTCTCTCTCTCTCTCCCTGCCTCACCCACTTCTCTGTCTCTCTCCCTGCCCCCCCCCCTTTTCTCTCTCCCTCTTACCCTCTTCTCTCTGTCTCTCTCCTTCTCCCCACTAATCCTGTGTCCCCCGTTCTCTCCCAGCTGAACAAGCAGCAGCTGCAGACAGTGAAGGAGCGCTTCCAGGCCTTCCTCAGCGGAGACACGCAGATCGTGGCGGACGAGGCCTTCTGCAACGCCGTGCGGAGCTATTACGAGGCAAGAGCACATCTCTACATCTTTAAACACCTCCTAAGAGCACATCTCTACATCTTTAAACACCTCCTAAGAGCACATCTCTACATCTTTAAACACCTCCTAAGAGCACATCTCTACATGAACCCTTTAAACACCTCCTAAGAGCACATCTCTACATGAACCCTTTAAACACCTCCTAAGAGCACATCTCTACATCTTTAAACACCTCCTAAGAGCACATCTCTACATCTTTAAACACCTCCTAAGAGCACATCTCTACATCTTTAAACACCTCCTAAGAGCACATCTCTACATGAACCCTTTAAACACCTCCTAAGAGCACATCTCTACATGAACCCTTTAAACACCTCCTAAGAGCACATCTCTACATGAACCCTTTAAACACCTCCTAAGAGCACATCTCTACATCTTTAAACACCTCCTAAGAGCACATCTCTACATCTTTAAACACCTCCTAAGAGCACATCTCTACATGAACCCTTTAAACACCTCCTAAGAGCACATCTCTACATGAACCCTTTAAACACCTCCTAAGAGCACATCTCTACATCTTTAAACACCTCCTAAGAGCACATCTCTACATCTTTAAACACCTCCTAAGAGCACATCTCTACATGAACCCTTTAAACACCTCCTAAGAGCACATCTCTACATGAACCCTTTAAACACCTCCTAAGAACACATCTCTACATGAACCCTTTAAACACCTCCTAAGAGCACATCTCTACAATAACCCTTTAAACACCTCCTAAGAGCACATCTCTACATGAACCCTTTAAACACCTCCTAAGAGCACATCTCTACATGAACCCTTTAAACATGTTAAAGGATAAGTACACCGAATTTCATGTTTAGCCCTATTCCTGGCTTCACGCTGTAAACATCCACGCTGCGGTGTGCGGAGGTTTCAGTGTGAAGAGATGGTTGTTGTATGTTCGGTGAAAGTAGTACTGTTTACAAGTTAGCTGTTGTTTCGAAATGCAGAGGCGAAAGGACCTATGGTGTTTACAGGACGACTTCAGAGCTTGGTAGGCATAAACCATGTAATTCCTGAACTTGAAATCCACGTGTATCATACTTTTTAGAGTTTTTCGAGTGTGCCCATAGCTACAGTAGCAACGAGCCAGGGCGCGTGCGCCAACGTTATTTGACACAGAACTCTGTACTGCACAAAACAGAAATATTGTAACCTGTACTAGTCAGATACATGCCAGGGAAGCCATGAATAGGGCTAAACATGAAATCCAGTGTCCTGATCCTTTAAACACCTCCTAAGCATTGGTGACACAGTCTGGTGTTTTGGTCCTGATGTCATCAGTCCTCAAAATGTGCTAGCGGTCAAAAATGTGTGATATGTGGAAAAAACAGACTGTTGAATGTTCAGTGCCCAAGGGAAATGTGTTGAGCCTCTGAGCCCGGCTCAACGAAGGAAGGGTGTGAGCTTGGATCTGAACACACGCAGTGTGTCAGAAGAGGTGAGGAGATGTTCTTCTTGCCTTGCATCTTACTGTTCAGTTCATTTAGATGACTAAAAATGTGAGAAATGTGAGTTTCGCATACCATCGCTCATCGACTCTGCATATGCAGAATTCTCCTATCAGAAACGTTCGGAGAAACTGAGTTCTTCCTCTAACCCAGCGCCGTCCCCTGTGAAAGCCAGCAGACAAGATATGAGGTTCTGCTCCCGTTTCTTCACACAGAATCAAACCAGACGGGTCTGTAACAGGTCTGTAACAGGTCTGTAACGGGTCTGTAACGGGTCTGTAACGGGTCTGTAACAGGTCTGTAACGGGTCTGTAACGGGTCTGTAACGGGTCTGTAACAGGTCTGTAACGGGTCTGTAACGGGTCTGTAACGGGTCTGTAACCGGTCTGTAACCGGTCTGTAACCGGTCTGTAACGGCCGTGTCTGGATGACATGAACACCCAGCACTCTGTGCAGCGCTGTATCTGAAAGGGCTCAGCTGCATCTGTGAAGGAGGCCGTGAGGGAGTTTAGTGCTGTGATCCTCCTGATGATGAAGCCCTTGGTACTACTGTACCCGTCATGACATTAAACACCATACATCTTTTCTCCAGTGGTTTTGTTAAGATGTCAGTGGGCACGTCTGAGTCCTCAACTTGTAAGGAGAATTTCCCACTTGATCAGATTTGTAATAATCCCCAGGAGTGGAAATTAATAGCCTCTTGAACATCCTGAGTTGCGTCTGCTAAATGATTGTAATGTAATGTGTTGTGACATGGGGACACATTTTGATGATGTTTGTATGAGGCGGCTAATGATCTGCTTTTTCATGATAAGTAGCCTTAACTTGTAATTTTTTGGAATTTTAATTCATTTTATTTATTTAATGTCAGCAACGTTGGTGTCCCTCTCAGCTGAAGAGAGAGGCGGCAGCAGAGCTTGTGATATGAGGGAACTGTCCTCTTCTCAGGGTGTTCTGTCCTCTTCTCAGGGTGTTCTGTCCTCTTCTCAGGGTGTTCTGTCCTCTTCTCTCAGGGTGTTCTGTCCTCTTCTCTCAGGGTGTTCACATTTTATCTCCTTAACAGACAGATTAATTCACCCCCCTTCCTTTCCTTCTGTGTATGTCTCACACATGACAAGATAAGATACTCTTTACTGTCTCTCGCATGACACTAAGACAAGATAAGATACTCTTTACTGTCTCTCACATGACACTAAGACAAGATAAGATACTCTTTACTGTCTCTCACATGACACTAAGACAAGATAAGATACTCTTTACTGTCTCTCACATGACACTAAGACAAGATAAGATACTCTTTACTGTCTCTCACATGACACTAAGACAAGATAAGATACGCTTTACTGTCTCACATGACACTAAGACAAGATAAGATACTCTTTACTGTCTCTCACATGACACTAAGACAAGATAAGATACTCTTTACTGTCTCTCACATGACACTAAGACAAGATAAGATACTCTTTACTGTCTCTCACATGACACTAAGACAAGATAAGATACTCTTTACTGTCTCTCACATGACACTAAGACAAGATAAGATACTCTTTACTGTCTCTCACATGACACTAAGACAAGATAAAATACTCTTTACTGTCTCTCACATGACACTAAGACAAGCTACTCTTTACTGTCTCTCACATGACACTAAGACAAGATAAGATACTCTTTACTGTCTCTCACATGACACTAAGACAAGATAAGATACTCTTTACTGTCTCTCACATGACACTAAGACAAGATAAAATACTCTTTACTGTCTCTCACATGACACTAAGACAAGATAAGATACTCTTTACTGTCTCTCACATGACACTAAGACAAGATAAGATACTCTTTACTGTCTCTCACATGACACTAAGACAAGATAAGATACTCTTTACTGTCGCTCACATGAATATATATATAATATTAATTAATATTCGGACGATCTGTGTCTTTCCCGATCCAGTCTTTTTTAGGTTATATTTTTCATGAATGTTGCAGAAAGACCTTTGAGTGATCATGATTGTGACCGTAGTTCAGCACCATGTTTGTAATGTATACAATGAGATACCTGTCGATACGTAGGCGATTATCAATCACGTATCATTTTATCTGAGGCTAGATGTTTCACTAATCCATAATAATTTGGGTAAATTACTAATTCAGTCAGACTTTGCTTTTCACAATTTTGATTTATTTTGTAGGGTTAAGGTCCTCTTGGAAATAAATGTTTTCTCCAGTGAAACTGAGCGAAGCAAACTGCTGATAATTAGATAAATCCATACTTCTCATCTGTTACCAACCCAGTCTTTATAAGGAATTAATCTAAATTTAATTACAAATCCCTCTGATTGGTCTGACCGCATCCCAGGCTTTTTCGTGATCTCATCCTTGTGAATAAAATTGTTGCAGCAAATCGTTGATTAATTTCCCCCAGGCAATTTCCCCTTTGGAGCACTGCGCCATTGTGAGTTCATCTCTGAATTAGTAGTATCTTGACTGTAGGCGTGTCTGGGTCTTCACATCGCTGTGCTCTCTCGGCCAGAGAGAGGGACTGCTGTCTGGGTCTTCACATCGCTGTGCTCTCTCGGCCAGAGAGAGGGACTGCTGTCTGGGTCTTCACATTGCTGTGCTCTCTCGGCCAGAGAGAGGGACTGCTGTCTGGGTCTTCACATCGCTGTGCTCTCTCGGCCAGAGAGAGGGACTGCTGTCTGGGTCTTCACATCGCTGTGCTCTCTCGGCCAGAGAGAGGGACCCCGTATGTGTGCCCAGCCACCCTGCAGACATGCTGGAGAGCACCTTCCTTTATTCAGGGATTTGTCTGGGACTGCTCATCGTTTTACACCAGGAGAATAACACCATTTTAATATGAGTAAATAATCCATATAAATTAAGAAATTAAACTATTTCTCCAGCTCATTTGCATCTCCTGTTGTGCAGCTGAGGGTCTCTCTGATTCTTCTCATACCTCGCTCTGCTCGCCACACTTTTCTGACAGGGGATAAGGTTACCTAGCAACCTGGAACGACGGCGGACACTGGTTGAGGGTGTGGTTAACAGCAGCAGAGCCTGCTTAACGCCCGCCCAGACATGAAGGACACTCCCCCTCCCTTACACCCCCCTCTGCGGAGCAGTGGTGTGTAGCTCACCTACCAGCCCTCATGATTGTGTCCTTGAGACCCTGACTTATTGGTAGGCAATCTGAGACACTTGAAATGAATGAGCACAAAGACCTTAGAATGGATAAGAAAGACCTTAGAATGGATAAGAAAGACCTTAGAATGGATAAGAAAGACCTTAGAATGGATAAGAAAGACCTTAGAATGGATAAGAAAGACCTTAGAATGGATCAGATGACCGAAGAGGCAAAATAATGATGATGAGCAAAGAAGAGGGCTGAAGAAGAGAGAGAAGACGCTTGAAAGAATGAATGAATGACTTTTATTGATATAACACTTTTACAACAGAAGTTAAAAAGTGCTTCACAATTGAAACAAAATAGATAGTTGAAACAAAATACATAGTAGGATCTGCATAGTGACATCACACAGCATAGAGAACAAATCGTCATCAACAAAACCACATTTAAAACCACAGGACCAGAAGAAAGAAACCAAAAATCAATTAAACTATCAAACTTATAAAATAGAATAAAATAATTAAAAATGTACACAACTTATAGAAATGCCAACCTAAACAAATTAGTTTTTAAAAGTTTATTTTTTACTCAACTGACCTGACTCTGTTCCAGAGTGTAGGGGCTGAAACAGTAAAAGCACAGTCCCCCTTAGTCTTGAGCCTGGACCCTGGTGCACTTAGAAGGAATTGCGAGGAGGACCTGAGCAGTCTTGGTGCCGGGAGTAATGTTAAAAGGTCGGAGATATACGTAGCTTTAAATACCATTTAACGCTTTAAAAGTGATTAAGAGGATTTTAAACAAATTCTATAACAAATTGGAAGCCAATGTAAGTTGGCTAAAATGGGTGAGATGTGCTCTCTGCGTTTAAAAGCCTGGTTGCTGCATTCTGGACTATTTGCAGTTGAGTAACAGAAGACTCACTTAAACATGAAAAAATTTAGTTACAATAATCCAGGCAAGAAGAAATAAAAGCATGAATGATTTGCTGATGATTTGAAGTTGTAAAAAACAAGATTGAACTAATTTCTTCACGTGTTGGTTGAGGTCCAGGTTCTGATTAAACACAACTCCAAGATTTCTAGCAGCAGGTTTCACATTTCCTATTAAGTGTCCAAGGTATGGGCTAATAAGACTTGGTCTGGGACAAAGACCAAGATTTCAGTTTTGTTTGTGTTTAAGTATAGGAAATTCTGTGACTTCCAATCTTTGATAGCCGTGAGGCAGCAATGTAGAGTATCCAGGTTCTTAAACTCATCCGATTTAAATGAAACATAAAGTTGGGTGTCATCTGCATAACAGTGGTAGGCAACAGGGTTAAATGGGCAAATGATGTGGCCAAGGGGGAGCATGTACAGACTGAATTAAATAGGGCCAAGGATGGAGCCTTGTGGAACCCCACATGGCATGTGGGCCCATTAAACAAAATCACCAATGGTCAGCTTAAAGGATCTCCTAAGGTAAGAGGAGAACCATAAGTGCAGTTCCATCTATACCGACCCATTTCTGTAGTCTATCCAGCATGATGGAGTGGTCAACAGTGTCAAAAGCAGCTGATACGTCTAACAATACAAGAATAGAATGGTGACCAGAATCTGCATTAATGAGTATATCATTGGTGACTCTCAGCAGAGCAGTTTCAGTAGCTTGCGGAAACCGGACTGAAAAGGGTCAAGGATGTTATTTTCTTCCACCATTTCCAGTAGTTGAAAAGCAACAGCCTTTTCAATGATCTTTGAGACGAAGGGTAGTTTAGACATTGGTCTGTAATTCTGAAGAAGTTCAGGGTCAAGGCCAGGTTTCTTTAAAAGGGGCTGGATACACGCTTATTTGAAATGGTCTGGGAACACCGGAGGACAGACTCATTGACAATGGTGAGAGACAGGGAATAACTTCTAACACCTCTTTGAACAGTCTGGGGGGAGGCTGTCAAGGCCATAAATGCATATGTGGAACAGTGTTAAGCAAATTGTTTAAAGAAATGGGGGTAAATTCAGCCAGCAGTGTAGGAGAGACAACTGGAAAAACCTGACATGAGGTCGTAGGTCTTCTTCAGAATTACAGACTATTTCAGACTACAGAATTACAGGCGACTTCTTCAGAATTACAGACCAATCACTAAACTACCCTTCGTCTCAAAGATCATTGAAAAGGCTGTTGCTTTTCAACTACTGGTAATGATATAGAGACCCGAATGCCCTTAACCTTCTCAATGAAGTGGGCTAAGAACCTTTCACAGTCTTCTACAGAGGAAGCTGATACAGTAGGAGAAGCAGGATTTACAAGATGGTCAATAGTGCAAAACAGAACTCGTATTCTGCTTTTTTTGCAGCTACAAGGTTCGTAAAATATTTAAGTCTCATTTTTGATTAACTAATAACTCTCATATGGAGAAGGTAGCCTGTAGGTTAGATTTCTTCCACCTTCGTTCTGCCCTTCTGCATTCTCTTTTCAGTTTGCGAGTCTCATCATTTACCCAAGGTGATGGATTAGACTGGCGCTTAGGCCTTACCGTGATAATATGACCTAGAGTAGAGTTGATAAACATAAAGCATTGAATTGGTCAACCAAATCATTAACATCATGGAACTCGGTTAGGCTGCCACACTGTGCAGAGAACGCAGAGATGATGTCAGCAGACCTCAGTGAGCATGCGAGTGTAGACCGCACATATGGGACTGCCCCACGCAGCAACACTGAGGGAAATATCAAACAAGACCATTTTGTGATCAGAGAGAGTCTTTCAGAGTGAGGTTGTTGACAGATAAACCCATAGTAAAGACCAGGTCGAGGGTGTGGCCTCGTTCATGTGTGGGGAGTGATACGTGCTGAATTAAGCTGAGAGACTCACAAATACTTAAAACATTCAGAGGTAAAACTATCTGTGAGGTCATCCACATGCATAATATGCAATTCTCCAAGCAGTAGAAGTTTATCATAACTAAGAATAGCAGAAGCAATAAAATCAGATAAACTACTATTGGGTTTGGGTAGATAACATAGATAAGTTATGATAGATAACAATACAGCAGACAGGATTATCACAGTTGACTGTGAAACATTAACACCTCAAAACTGGAAGGTTTCTCCACTGAGATCAGGCTACAACTCAAATGATTTTTAAAGGCCACGGCGAGGCCACCTCCACGGCCGGTAGGTCTAGGGGCGAGGCCACCTCCATGGTCGGTAGGTGTAGGGGCGAGGCCACCTCCATGGTCGGTAGGTCTAGGGGCGAGGCCACCTCCATGGTCGGTAGGTCTAGGGGCGAGGCCACCTCCATGGTCGGTAGGTCTAGGGGCGAGGCCACCTCCATGGTCGGTAGGTCTAGGGGCGAGGCCACCTCCATGGCCGGTAGGTCTAGGGGCGAGGCCACCTCCACGGCCGGTGGGTCTAGGAGCGAGGCCACCTCCACGGCCGGTGGGTCTAGGAGCGAGGCCACCTCCACGGCCGGTGGGTCTAGGAGCGAGGCCACCTCCACGTTTGGTAGGTGTAGGGGCGAGGCCACCTCCATGGTCGGTGGGTCTAGGAGCGAGGCCACCTCCACGTTTGGTAGGTGTAGGGGCGAGGCCACCTCCATGGTCGGTAGGTCTAGGGGCGAGGCCACCTCCACGGCCGGTAGGTCTAGGGGCGAGGCCACCTCCATGGTCGGTAGGTCTAGGGGCGAGGCCACCTCCACGGCCGGTAGGTGTAGGGGCGAGGCCACCTCCATGGTCGGTGGGTCTAGGAGCGAGGCCACCTCCACGTTTGTTAGGTGTAGGGGCGAGGCCACCTCCATGGTCGGTAGGTCTAGGGGCGAGGCCACCTCCACGGCCGGTAGGTCTAGGGGCGAGGCCACCTCCACGTTTGTTAGGTGTAGGGGCGAGGCCACCTCCATGGTCGGTAGGTCTAGGGGCGAGGCCACCTCCATGGTCGGTAGGTCTAGGGGCGAGGCCACCTCCACGTTTGTTAGGTGTAGGGGCGAGGCCACCTCCATGGTCGGTGGGTCTAGGAGCGAGGCCACCTCCACGTTTGTTAGGTGTAGGGGCGAGGCCACCTCCATGGTCGGTAGGTCTAGGGGCGAGGCCACCTCCATGGTCGGTAGGTCTAGGGGCGAGGCCACCTCCACGGCCGGTAGGTCTAGGGGCGAGGCCACCTCCACGGTCGGTAAGTCTAGGGGCGAGGCCACCTCCACGGCCGGTAGGTGTAGGGGCGAGGCCACCTCCATGGTCGGTAGGTCTAGGGGAGTTGAGAAATGTGTACTTTGGTGGACAGAGCTCAGCAAAAGAGCTACTGTCCCCAACCTTAAGCCAAGTCTCTGTTAAGAATAGAAAGTCTTTATTGAGCAGAGCGTTAAAACAGCAGTTACATCTATGTTGTAGATGGCTGTATGTTGTAATAAAGCCGTTTAAAATAAAGGTTTTGTTTTTATAGAAATGGTGAATAATTCCTATGTTGTTGAATGAGGCATATAACAACACGGTGAAACTCCCAGGCCTTCTCTACCCCAGCCTTTGGGAAAGCTCATCATGACAGGAATCAGTTCATGACTGGTGAATTCTGATGTAATACAACACTGGGGGACTCTGCTCCCTTTCCTCAGGCTGCCGATTGTGTCTCTGTCTTGTAGAAGATTTTTAACTGATCTAAAGTCAAAAAGGATTTGCCAAGATTAGCTCAAAGAGGTCAAGTCTGGTTTATTGAGAAAACATACAGGCGCAAGGACTTCAGAGGAAACGCACGTGAGTGGTATCCAGCAGAAGTGCCGCAGTCTGGTCTTGCGCGGCCTTATATTCAAGCAATACACAGGTATGACGCTTCCAGGGATGTGATTGGCTAACCCATTGTGCACGTCATATTAAATGGCAGGCATCATCAACAGTGGTCGAGAATACAGACACGTGACATGAGAAAAGGCGGTAATTCTTGCAGGGACAATGGGACAAAGGATGGTTATTCTAGGGCAGACGTGTCTAGGTGTGTTGACCTCCTGTCATGTATGACCATCCTGTCATAAATTAGATTAGCACAGCTATGTGAAAGGTTGAGGGAGGTGGTGAGGTGGTGAAACTAAAATTTCTATGACAGTCTCTCTCCGTCTCTCTCTCTCTATCCCTCCCTCCTGCTCTTGCTGGTGCTGTCCACTTCTCTCTCCTCATTGGCCCTCCCTCCCTGTGTGTTTCAGGTTTCTGTACTTCTCTCTCCTCATTGGCCCTCCCTCCCTGTGTGTTTCAGGTTTCTGTACTTCTTTCTCCTCATTGGCCCTCCCTCCCTGTGTGTTTCAGGTTTCTGTACTTCTCTCTCCTCATTGGCCCTCCCTCCCTGTGTGTTTCAGGTTTCTGTACTTCTCTCTCCTCATTGGCCCTCCCTCCCTGTGTGTTTCAGGTTTCTGTACAGCAGCTCTGTGCTGGATATGGGTTTGAGAGCGAAGGCTTCTAACGATGCCACCATGCCACCAAAGAGGAGTTACTGTTGCTGAGGTGGGGTGTGCAGGACAGAGAGCACTGCTCAAACTCCCTGTGTGTGTGTGTGTGTGTGTGTGTGTGTGTGTGTGTGTGTGTGTGTGTGTGTGTGTGTGTGTGTGTGTGTGTGTATGTGCGCGCGTGTGTGTGCAAGTCTCCAAGTGTGTTTGTGCATTCATATTCTTCCATGTGTGTGGGTGCCTTGGCATAGGTCTGAATCTATCAAGTGTGTGTGTGTGTGTGTGTGTACGTGGTTACATTTTACGCATACATTTTAGTAATTTAGCGGACACCTCTATCCAAACCACCTTACAATCAGTACGTTAGTCTGGCGTGAGTGAACCAACGTTACATCCCAGTCACCATCAGTAAAGCCTTCAGTGAGGTTAGTGCATAGATACATAGTGAGCACCAGGGGGCGCTGCCTCCAGCATCCCCTCCCCTCAGTCACATCACTCTGTCACATCACCCTTTCACATCACTCTGTCACCTGTCACATCACCCTATCACATCACCCTGTCACCTGTTACATCACCCTATCACCCTATCACATCACCCTGTCATCTGTCACATCACTAGGGATGGATATTGATCAGATTTTAGTGATTCCGATTCCATTTTCGATTCTGCTTATCGATCCGATTCCTTATCGATTCTCTTATCGATTCTCATTGGGCAAAAGAGTACAAACAGGTTTATTAACATTAATTTTCTTTTATATTTACTTTGAAGATGACAATTAGGCTACAGTGCTGTTTTTCAGGTGTATTCACCTTGACCTAAAAATAAAACTGACATAAACAAATCTGTATTTTTTCTTTATAAAAAGATAAATAAAACATGAATCATTCTGTTGAATTTTAAATCCAATGACAGTCTAACATGTTACTAGTAGAAATTACAATGCTCCTTCCAGTTAAAAAGGGTATATGAGCTGAGCTGACAAAAATAAAACTAGCAGCGGCAACTGGCAACAAACACAATCAAGTGAAGTCCAAATGGAACTGAGTAGGTCTGCAACCATCACCTGTGTGGAGAATTAACAATTCTACTACTTCTACAAGAAGTAGCCTCTGACCCAGACCGACTGGCTTAATTACATGGATGGAAATGGAGATTATTCATACAGTGAAAGCTGGTTTACACAATTAAACAAATGGCACAAATGGTCAGTCTCTGGAGGAGTTTACCTTCGACTACACTAACGTTAGCTGCGCTGCTGTCACTCCGGAGCGCATCAAAAACAGGACATTCCTGCAAAGTTATCGCATGCTGTGTGGCCAAATGTTTTTGCATATTTGTAGTATTTTCCCCCTTTGATGATATGTTTTTTTTGCAAGCATTGCAAGTGGCCGTGTTGTCATCTTGTCGTGTGAAATGTAACCACACTTTGGAACGTTTATGCCTAGACGACGTTGCTGGCGTCTTCTACCGCGGTCTAATAAAACAAAACAAGGCAGCGTGCGTGTGACGTCATCGCGCATGCGCAGCAACGACAGGAATCGATAGCGGAATCGTTCAGGATTTTGGCCAACGATTCCAAGGAATCCATTCACTGGGAACCGGTTTTCGATGCGTATCCCTACACATCACCCTGTCACATCACTCTGTCACATCACCCTGTCACATCACTCTGTCACATCACCCTGTCACATCACTCTGTCACATCACCCTGTCACCTGCCACATCACCCTATCACATCACCCTGTCATCATCTGTCACATCACCCTGTCATCTGTCACATCACCCTGTCAGACAATGGCTCTATTATGGCTCTGAGTTTACAGACAATAGGCTACTTGTGTATTGGCCTTAAATTCGTCTCTTGAACGTCACACTTCCGTAAGCTGCCCCCAATTCCCTCAACAGATGCAAAGACCTTTCGAGTCGACTAATTTATGTTAAATAATTCTTGTGTATGGCGATAGCATGTATGCTGCTACTGTGACATGGCAACGTCATGTTGACCTAGTTGGTACGGCCGCCATTTTGGATTTGATCTAACTGCCCTGCTGGACTGCATGCAGGTATTTCTTCTGCTATATTATTATTCATTATTATTAACCCTAACCCTGCATGTGGTATTTTTCTGCTATATTATTATTGCACACAAAGGGTGAGAGGAGAGAAAATAGAATCCCATTATGTTCACATTCAGACACCATTATCACCACAGGTGCATCCCTAGCTTACCTTAGCCGTTCACTTGCCCTTTGTAAATCTACCTCATTAGCAGACGGAGCTACTGTAAAGTAGGCGGGCCGCTGCGTACCGTTGGCCATTACCATCCGACCACCCGGCGCCCCTGTGGAGAACAAAAGGAGCTGAAGCTAATTGAGGTGTTCAAGTCCAGCTTCCCACAAGTGGGATATACAGTACAGTGCTGTAGCTCTGATTGCTGTATTGTGCTTGTGCGAAGCGGTCACTTCCCCTCTGTGAGGCTAACAGGCCAGGAGGGGGGAGGGGCTCCAGCAGGTGGATTATGGGAAGGTAAACCTCTAACCTGGTGCACTTTGAGTACTTTCAACTCAGACCACGCTTTTTCCCTTGAACTTTTAATACATGTAAACAAACTAAACAAAAAACAACTCTTCAATGTCAGTACTGTAGATGTTGAGTTTTCCATATAATTAGTATACTATAGTAGAATAATATTACATAGATTCTGGTTTTTAGCACATAACAATAATATTTAAATTTTGTTTCACCTATAACTTTTTATATCTCCAAATGGGTTCATGGAAACATTTAGAGCCACAGACAGTTATGTTCTCAGTTATAACGAGACAGTTATAATCTCCCTCTACCAGTAAAAACCCGATGTGGTTGAACCAATCCTAACAACATTGTTGACCTACAGTACCTTCCCATAGCTCCGTAAAGGATGCAGATTGGATTCTAACCTTTTCCTCCAAGGTGTGCATAGCTGTCAAGCACGCCTTCAATTGTATTTGTAAAGTGAAAGCCTCTTTGATGCAACCATTCCAAAAGCACATCTAATTGATCAGTAGAAAATTATTTTGGGGTACTGCCTTAGCAACCACACATGTTGTGTCTATAGGCTCTCTTCTCTTCCCATCATGCATCTGTGCTTCTCAGCGTGAGCTGCTCGCATGGTCCGGGGCATTACAGAGGGAACCCTCCCTGCGTCTGTCTGAGAAAGATCCCACTGCTTAGCTGGTAATGTGTCAGAACAAGCTGCTGTGGTGTGACAAGTCCCCAAGCCGAGCCGGGCGACTGGCCAATGTGTGGTTCCCTACAGGGATCCAGCCAGACTGGGCTCTGGTGAGACCAGGGATCAGACTGGGCTCTGGTGAGACCAGGGATGCAGCAGACTGGGCTCTGGTGAGACCAGGGATGCAGCCAGACTGGGCTCTGGTGAGACCAGGGATGCAGCCAGACTGGGCTCTGGTGAGACCAGGGATGCAGCCAGACTGGGCTCTGGTGAGACCAGGGATGCAGCCAGACTGGGCTCTGGTGAGACCAGGGATCAGACTGGGCTCTGGTGAGACCAGACCTTGAGCCCTGATGCACTAGAGCACTCTGCCACCCGGGGCTGGTCCAGGTTGTTTTCAGGTGGGGGGCACAGAGGGGAACAACACTTAATGTAGGTTCCCATATGTGCGGTGACTGAGCCCTTTGCTTGACGCTCCTCTTTATTCCCTTTCGTCGTCGTAATTAAAGATCCCACGAGAGAACTCGGTAAAAAATTAGAACTGTTTAGTTAAATAAAAAATGTTTAATACAATAGGCTTATCCTACGAATTACAATACTAATATCAAGGAAAGAAAATGATAACGAGAGAGAGAGAGAGGGAGAGAGAGAGAGAGAGAGAGAGGGAGAGGGAGAGAGAGAGGTCTAAAGACTGTGTGATAGAGAGAGAGAGAGAGAGAGAGAGGTCTAAAAACTGTGTGGCTCCCCTCTCTCCTCATGCCTAACTGCAGGCCTGACCAAAAACCCCCCAAATCCTTTTCCCGCGAGAGCAGACCCATAAAAAGAGAAATCAATGTCAGCAACCACCAGACAACATCCAAAATAATACCAACTACTAGATCCAAAAACTCATCACTCAAAACACTGCATTTAGGCTCTTACACTTAAATTAGGGGGGGGGCGCAAAAGCGACAGCATAAATGAATGGCGCCCCCGCCCTCTCGCTCTGCAGCATTTAGACTAAGAGGAAACAGTTACTGTTCTTAAATTGTACAGTTACACAGTGTGGGGCAGCTGAGGCTCAGTGGTAGAGCAGGGTTAGGGTTAGGGTTAGGTCGATCATAGGGTTGGCAGTTCACATCCCGGCTCCACTGAAGCAGGCTAGCACCTTGCATGGCATCTGCCGCTACTAGTGTGTGAATGGGTGAATGAGAGAGGCGTTGTAAAGAGCTGTATAATGTAAGTGCAGTCCACATGTTTGTCTTGTGAATGCTAGTTTTAATTTGGATATCTAGAAGTGAATAAAGAGTAAAAAGTTTTGCCGAGGTTCGATCTGAAAGTTCAAAGACTGGTTCTTTATTCCAAAAATACATAGTTGCAACTGGGCTCTTGGCAAGAACACAAAAAGAGAGATTCCCCCAAGAACTGAGCTTTTCCTCTTGTGCACAGCTCTATATTCAAAGCTAGGCCCAGTGTAACAGGACAGATTAACCCCCCCGACACTTTAACCCCCGGGGTTAAAGTGTCCTAGGACAGATGAACCCCCCCGGGGGTTAACGTGTCCTAGGACAGATTAACCCCCCCTAAAACCGATTAACCCCACAATACTCAGGCCAGGGGTTAAAATATCCTAGGACACTTTACCCCCGGGCTATAGTTTATCCTAGGACAGACTATACCCCCCACACTCAGACTGGCCAGGGGTTCAAATATCCTAGGACAGACTAACTACCAGGGGTTAAAGAGTCCTAGGACACTTCAACCCCTGGGTATAGTTAATCCTAGGACAGACTATATCCCCACACTCATACCTTGGGGTATACTATTATTACTACTACTACTACGAGTACTTATGACAACTACAACAACAACGACTACTACCACCACCACTACTAGCCTCCTACTACTGCTATTACTATTGGTAGTACTACTATTACTACTATGAGTAGAAATCAGGACCACTACTATTGTTACTACTACTACTACTGCTATACTACTATTGTTACTACTATTACCACTACTACTACTGCTACTATAAATACTACTTTTAGTGCTGCTACTACTACTACCCCTACTACTACTACTACTACTATTAGCACCGCTACTACAACTACCGGGGGTTAAAGAGTCCTAGGACACTTCAACCCCTGGGTAGAATTAATCCTAGGACAGACTATATCCCTACAATCAAACCTCGGGGTATACTATTATTACTACAACTACAACAACCCGACTACTACCACCACTACTACTAGCTACTACTAATATTACTACTAGTAGTACTACTATTACTACTACTAGTAGAAGCAGGATCACTACTATTGTTACTACTACCACTACTACTACTACTGTACTACTAATACGGTTGCAAAGGGGCGGAAAATATCAGGTAAATTTCTGGAAACTTTCTGGAAGTTTTCCATGGGAAGTTAAGCTCGGGAATTTAGGACATTTTGACCTTTTTTGTAGCCTATAAGTTTTTTTTTCAACAATTTTTTATTTTATTTTATTTTTGACTTATTTAGGATTTTATCCCGTATTTTAGGATTTCATCCAATTTGGAAGCCAATTGACCCTGACCTAGTGTCCAGTTACCCCCTACTAACTGTTGAGGATTCGTCACACAACCCAGCCGGTCGGCAATGTGAAAGGGAGAAACAACTCCTTGACTCTCTCAGCTCACAACCGTAGTTCCGACACCAGGCAGGGTTGCTGTTGTGTGACGAACTCTAAAGCCAAGATGAAACTAACCACGCTCGGGGAGCGGTGGACCAATAGGCTGCTCCCTCTGGGATCGGGACATACTCGGATCTGGTGAGACCAGCGGTTCCTGGTGGGCAGCTGCACCGGAACACAATGCATTAGACCGCTACACCACCACAGACCCCTTTAACAGGGAACTTGTAGCCTAGTTGGGGAAAAAACATCAAATGCAATTCTAGATCTTGCAGCATGATCTTGGTTAAAACGATTTAATGAAAATTCTGTTGAGTTTCAACCCTGTACTATGCATTCATCCATCACATGTGCAGTGCATTCTTCCATCCAATGCACAGCTAATTCCTAGCATCCTGCACACTAAGAGGGCTGTAGAATCCATTTAAGTTCCACTCACAAATAGATTAAGCAAAACATGTAATTTAGATTTTTTTTAATAGAAATTTTGCCTGCATGTCTGCTTATGACAAAACAAAATGTTTATATCCATGTCTGTGTATGACAAGGTAGATACAGTTGGTATAAATAACCCCAAAATTCCCAGTTTATTCCTGTTAATTCCCGTTAATTCCAATTAATTCCCATAAATTCCTGTTAATTCCCATGGAAAGTTTCCAACTTTGAATATCCCCTGAATTTTGCAACCCTAACTACTACTACTACTATTCATACTTCTACTACTACTGTACTACTACTGTACTACTACTACTACTACTACTACTACTACTACTATTCATACTATTCATTAGCACTACTAATAATATTACTACTACTGCTACTACTACTACTACTACTACTATTAGGATCACTACTACTACTACCATTAATACTACTATCAGTACTATTTATTCAGTTTTCCTGCTCTGGTGATGGTTTCCCACGTGTCATTTTACTAATATAGTCTGTAAGCATCCATCCATTTGATTCAATTAGGTGTTGTATGACAAGTGAATTAGGTGTTGTATGACAGGTGAATTAGGTGTTATATGACAGTTTATAAAGTTGTCATCAACATGTGAAATACAAATACAATCTAAATCAAATACTTTATTCTTGATTATTTTGTGTATTTGAGTGGGGTATAATCTGTCCTAGAAGGGTTAGAAATAGCCTGTGACTAAATAATACCCATGGGTGAAAAGTAAGTATAATCTGGGCTAGCCTACTTTAACCCCCGAGGGCGTCTGTGTGGGAGATATAATCTCTATTTGGGAGGTGTATGAAATGACCTTGCCTAAACTAAACTAAACCCAGGGTACAGGCTGTGCTAGGAGTAGAGTAGTACTAGTAGTTGTAATAGTACTAGCACTAGTAGTAGTAATAATAGTAGTAGTAGTAGTAGTAGTAGCAGCAGTAATACAGATAGTAGTCATAATAGCAGTATAAGTACAGTAGTAATACTAGTGGTAGTACTAGCACTAGTAGTAGTAGTAATAGTAGTAGTAGTAGAGGTACTGTAGTATTAGTAATAGCAGTAGTAGCAGCAGTAGTAGTAGTAGTAATGACAGTACTAGTAGTATAGCAGTATTAGTAGTTGTATACCCCAGGGTATAATCTGTGTTAGCCCACTTTAACCCCCAGTCTGACTGTGGGGGGTATAGTGTCCTAGGATAAATAAACTATACCCCAGGGGCAGTGGTGGCATGGTGAAAAAAATAGTAGGTGGGGCTGAAAGCCTGTCTGCCTGTCTGCCCCCCCCCCCCCCCCCCCCCCCCCTCAAGAAGGTTTTTTATGTGATTCTCACATGTAAATCAAGCATTCTGGTGCATTCTGAGAAATGCAACAAAGACAAATGGGGTGGGAGAACTGAATTTTAACATGATTTAATTGAAAAAAATAATTTGCAACTGATATGTTGAAAGTTATTGAACAAGCTTTTTGACTAGAATGACTATGAATAACAAACCTGACAAAACAAGTTTCTGAAGTCAGACTGCACGTAACTCAAATACTCAAGTCTTTAAAAAAAAAAGAAAAAAAAAGCCTTACCATTAATTAAACGGATGTCACTTTGGAAACTGTTCCATTCCATCACAGCCCTGTAATAGAGTGTTTTTCAAAGAGTTTGTTCTCGGTAGTCATCTGCCCTCTGCTGGCCGCTCTGGTAGCATGCGTGTGTATTTGAACAATACAGTATTTTATTGTCTTAAACATGAATTCAGGTGTCTGGGTGTGAATGACCTTATGGAAGAAAACAAGCAAACTGGCTGCCAACCTTTTCTCCACACTGTCATTTTAGTTTCACATGCATATCAGCCACATTAGCCCCAGATGAGCAGCACAGTCGAGCTACCTTATTGTGTATTATTTGTAACTTCCTGAGTACTGTAGGCTTTTAGAGGCAGATGACCACCACACCCCTGAGCAATAATCCAGATGACAGAACCAATGAGCAAACAATTTGATTTCGCAAAGATGATGGAAGAAATGGTGCACATTTTCTCACCGCAGCTACTGCTACACCCATTCTACAAACAATATCAATATGGTCGGACCAAGACAGAGTACTGTCAAGCCAGAGTCCCAGTAGCTTGATTTTCTTTACTTGTTGAATGACTTCACCCACTGTCACTCAATGACAATATTTGACTTAGGATCTTGGGCTAGCTTATGCTTAGAGCCAAATATCATGGTAACCTTTTTTGATGTGTTCAGCACAAGTTTATTTACCTTAATCCTATTGTATATGATGCTAAGCTCCTTAGTCAAAACCTGGTTGAGCTCAAAACATGTGGGAGCAGCATAATGAAGAGTAGAATCCTCTGTGTACATCGTCAGGGATGCTTCCCTAATAGCAGATGGCAAATCATTTGTGAATATGGAATAAAGGAGCGGGCCAAGGCAGCTCCCCTGTGGAACACCGCAGTTTAAATCTACTGTTTGATAGAGTGCCATTAAAATAGCATCTCTGTGACCTGGACGACAGGTAGCTCCATTTTCACATACATGAAAATGTAATTCTGTGTACTACTCTGTTCTTTAAAAAAAAAATCATCACCTTCAGTATTTAAGTTATGGTGCTGAGGTGTGGTGAAACACCAACGATTTTTATCCAACATTATTTCATTGAAGAGGGCATATGTCTTTGGCATAGGAGTCTAGTGAGGAGAGGCTTGGGGCAGTCTGGTGATGGAGAGAGCCTGGGACAGACGCTGGTGAGGAGAGGCTTGGGGCAGTCTGGTGATGGAGAGAGCCTGGGACAGAGGCTGGTGATGGAGAGAGCCTGGGACAGAGTCTGGTGATGGAGAGAGCCTGGGACAGAGGCTGGTGAGGAGAGGCTTGGGGCAGTCTGGTGATGGAGAGAGCCTGGGACAGAGGCTGGTGAGGAGAGGCTTGGGGCAGTCTGGTGATGGAGAGAGCCTGGGACAGAGGCTGGTGATGGAGAGGCTTGGGGCAGTCTGGTGATGGAGAGAGCCTGGGACAGAGGCTGGTGAGGAGAGGCTTGGGGCAGTCTGGTGATGGAGAGAGCCTGGGACAGAGGCTGGTGAGGAGAGGCTTGGGGCAGTCTGGTGATGGAGAGAGCCTGGGACAGAGGCTGGTGAGGAGAGGCTTGGGGCAGTCTGGTGATGGAGAGAGCCTGGGACAGAGGCTGGTGGCTGTAGACTTTGCAGGATTGCCTGTGAATAACAAAGAATGTGAGACAACAGAATACAGTGTATGGCCTCTGACATGCTCAGAAAGAGGATACTTTAGTCATCCACAAACATACTGTCTCACACACTCACCTCAAAAGAGAAGGCACAGGACTTGGAATGTCTGAGGCAGAGTCTGGTGAGGAGAGGCTTGGGGCAGTCTGGTGAGGAGAGGCTTGGGGCAGTCTGGTGAGGAGAGGCTTGGGGCAGTCTGGTGAGGAGAGGCTTGGGGCAGTCTGGTGATGGAGAGAGCCTGGGACAGATGATGTTGATGGAGAGAGCCTGGGACAGAGGCTGGTGGTTGTAGACTTTGCAGGATTTCCTGTGAATGACAAAATGGCAAAGCAGAACACCGCTCTGTCAAACTAGTGTAGACTTTACGTCAGTCTAGTTTGCTGATTAGTTGGCTAGCATCCAAACATTTTAAAAATTGTTGGTCATTTTAGAAAGCTAACTAGTTGCTATTAATGCTAGTGAATCATATCATGTTAGGTTATGGAGCTAACTTTATAGCAGACGTAAAATGTTAGCTACTATGTGCTGCACTAGCTAGCTAACATGGCTAGCTAGCTAACTACTACTAGCTAGCACTGTCTAACTAACGTTAGCTAGCAAATGTCACCTGCTTGCCAGCCATTTATTTATTAAGGATGGAGATCATAGCTAACAAAAAATCTTACGATCTTTATGGCAATTACAACTAATCGTATACTAGCTAACGTGTTGAACTGTTAGCTTGCATAGCTAATGTTACTAGCTAGCACTTGTTAAAGGAGAATGCTCGTTTTTGACAACCTGGACCTTATTTACGGCATATTATAAGACGTTCGACTCACTGAGATAACTGGTGTAGTTCGGAGGCATGTAGAAGAAATTTAAAATCCAGCGCGAGCCAGTATATCCATGTA
Organism: Borostomias antarcticus; assembly: GCF_949987555.1. NCBI lineage: Eukaryota > Metazoa > Chordata > Actinopteri > Stomiiformes > Stomiidae > Borostomias > Borostomias antarcticus. The sequence continues at coordinate 23,705,669 of NC_140251.1, forward strand.
ATGGCGGCGGACGGGGCACTGAGAATGCAGCTTCTAAAAAAATATATTTTCTGCTGCGAAACGGTTGTTTTCAACAATCTGATTTTATGAATCGCTAGTTGTGCTTCCATAGAGCTAGGATTGTTGTGGTTTTCACATGCCTCTGTAATATGATCTTTAGAAACGTCTTTAGAAACAAAATATAGCTTCTGCACTTGCTCCAGCACAGTCTGTAGGCTACACTCGCGGCTCACATTCTCTACACTACGATCGGCTTGTTGGTGCCTGGAATATTGTGTGCAATATGGCTGAATATTTATCAGATTTTGAGGATATAGAAGATGACTTAGAATATGATGGAAGCTGATCGTAGCGTAGAGAATGTGAGCCGCGAGTGTAGCCTACAGACAGAGAATAGCCAGTCTGCGCGCCCACCAGACCATAACTTTGTTGACAACAACTTTTTTTAAATGAGTAATTATTATGTATATATATAAAAAAAAAAAAAAAAAAAAAAAAAAATCACTTTTCACCACCACGGGGCGGCTCCCCATCGCCCTCTATTGACCAGCACCTGCCCAGGGGTCAAGGGTTCTAGGATATTTTAACCCCTGGCCTGAGTATTGCGTGGGTTAATCTGCCCTAGGGGGGGTTAATCTGTCCTAGGACACTTTAACCCCCGGGGGCTTAGTCTGTCCTAGCACACTTTAACCCCCGTTAAAGCGTTGGGGGGGGGGGGTTAATCTGTCCTGTTATACCGGATATGACATTCCTAGAGAATCTGATTGGCTAACCCATCATTTGCACGTCATCAGCAATGGCGACACGTCATCAACCAACAGGGTTAAAAGCACATCGTACAGCAGAGTACATGATGAGATATGACCAGGTGGTTCTGCAAAAACAATGACACATAGGAGACCACAGTTTAGTAGACACTAGGATCATAAACGAGGCCTGGAGATATCTTTCCATAAAGCATGAAATGCCCAGGGCAGGGGTCTGTTCTGACAGGCTTGAAAGAATGAGGACACCAGGCACACTGAGGTCAGTAGGTTGAGTCGGGATGGCCAGGGCAGTAAAGAACATCTGAGACTCATCTCTCTGCTTAAGCCCTCAACTTTCTATCACCGTGTGCATCGTGTTTTTCTTGGCTACAGCTCTTTCACCTTTCTGATGTACATATTTATCCCCTTGTTTATGATATTCTCATCAACAACATCTGGCTCTTATGTGCAGCTAGTAAGCTCTCAAAGGCAGATTCAGTGGGTGCGATGCATTGTGCAAGAGTGCGTGAGTTGAGTTGAGTTTCATGCCGTCACCATGGACGTATCATGAGAAAATGGGCCCCTGGATGTGTTCACAGACTTTAATAGTGCCCTCTATAGACTAGTTTTATAGCCTACTCATTTATCTATGGAAAGGTAGCCTACATTTCCACCCATTAGATTATCGAGTAGGCTATAGAAAACATGTAGCCGCCACAAGCTTCTCTCTTTTTTTTCTTTTTTTTTTTAAAGATGTGGGCCCCTATAAACTGTTCAAAATATTGATGTTTTTTTCAAGTGTGTGTAAGGAATCTCACTCTAAATTTCTATCTGTGTCCCTGCAACAAGAGATGCAAAGGGCCCCCTGAGGTCTTGGGCCCCTGGGCCCGGTAGGTAATGTCTTTGGCCATCACTGTCACTTATCCAGTGAAGCACAGTATTGTGGTTGTGTATCGCCCACTAGCCCCCCTAAGTGAACTCCTGGAGGAGCAGCTCCATCGGCCCCATGGTTGTCAGACTCATTCTGATAGACGGAGCTGAGAATGGCTGAGCATGAATGGAGAAAAGGAAAACTCCCGGAGGACCATGACTTCTTTCCACTCATTTCCTCCATCTGTTTCTAAAGGTGCTTGTTCCCCGATGTTTAATTCTTACCTCTGCTTCCAATCCTAAAAAAACACTGAAACTTTTCAACTACATTTTAATTTTTTGCACTTTTTAACTAAAAATGTGGACCTCTTGGGGGGTCTTTTCAGCCACACACCACACACAAGTATAGACACACGTGAGCGGCGACACACAACACACGTCTGCAGGGGTCACCGGTGGAAACTGTTCCCTACATTTCTCCCATCCAAGCAGTCCTCCCCCAGGGGTAGCCAGGAGCAGTGGGCAGCCATCGTTCATAGTGCCCAGACACCAGGTCCTAGTGCTCAGTCCAGGTCCTGGTCAGGGACAGGACTGAAGAACATATTGGGTTCTTTGGGGGGAAACCCTTGTGAACATGTGGAGAAGATGCAAACTGCACAGAAAGCCCTGAGGTGACAGTGCCTACTGCACGTGCTGCCGGTGAGTGATTTGGGGTCCAGCAGTGTCTTGCTCAAAGAGACTTCGGCACACTGCCAGGAGCTGGGATCGAACCGGGGACCTTCCGATCCCCAGCCGGTAGTGTTGCACGGTGTATCGATACTAGAAAAGTACCGCGATACTCTGTCGTCAAAAACGGTACAATACCCAACTTTAAAGTATCGATACTTTAAGAAAGACAGTGTTTTAATAAGAGCCGTATATATTGAGTTGCGTTCATGCGACGGCTGTGTTTGTTTGTAGGCTATAGCTTCTGTCTCTCAAGATCCCTGAGTCGCGGGGCAGTATGTGTGTGTGTGTGTGTGCGCGTGCTCTCTCTCTCCTTGCTCTGTCACTTTGCAGCGAGCAGCGCAACAGTGTTTTCCCGCTCATATGCACGCAGCTTGTTCGAGAGGACGCTAGCTCACCTGAGATGGCTACAAGTACAAATGTCGACCGTCCACAGCTTGTCGATAAAGCTGATGCGCGCAGCCAAATCTGGCATTATTTTGCTTACAGAGCCGACGGTGAGGGCAAGCCCACGGACATTACAAAGCCCATCTGTAAACGATGCTACAAATCTATACAAACCAAGGGAGCCAATACGACCAACCTGGCAAAGCATCTTGCAGACAGACATGCCAACTTACACAAACAATTCAAAGAGCGACAGGTTAGCGAATGTGATAGAAGATAAGACACACACATCAGCAACACCAGTACTGTAACTGAATACAATCGAAGGATATTTAGCCATAAATTGCCATATTTAAACATAAACCTTATGTTTGAATGTATGAATGCACAATACATTTATTGCACCAGATGATAGCTAGATAAGCTAATTTTCATCCGTAGCATGAGACTTTTAGCTAGAATAGCTGCAGCCTGGCTGCAAGCCTAGCTCTCTGCCTAGCGCACGTGTGACAAAAAAATCAATACCTGCTCTGACCTCCTAGAACGAGAGAACTGTTAACCGTGAGACAATTATCTCTTCTGATAATTTGGAATAGCAAAAATGCTTCGATAGGCCTGGGTTAATTAATAATAATAATAATAAGCTTTTCAAGTTCTTCTGATTATCTCACAGTTTGCAACAACATAGGCATAATGTATTGATTTCTCCCCACACAGACAAACAAACAGAAGCCAGCACAATCCCAAACCACCCAGTCGAGGCAGCCTTCCCTTCCAGCTGTGTTTGAAAGCTACAGGAAATATGATAAAGACTCAAAAGATGCAAAAAGACTGAACAGAGTACTAAAAAAAGCCAACAATTTAAAGTTCCATGTTCTGTCATCTATTATTCCATTACTTTTCCTTATGTTTTAGATTTTCGCCGTGGTATCGTTTCGGTATCGGTATCGAGATATTTTGGCCAGGTATCGTATCGAAGTCATAATTTTGGTATTGTGACAACACTACCAGCCGGCTACTCTACCTCCCGAGCTACGTGCTTCCTCCCCTCTCCCTAACGATTTCACCAACTTCTTTGACAAAAGGTGAAGAAGATCAGATCCTCTTTTCCTCACCCCCTAGTCGATGCTCTACGAACCAACCACACCTGTCCACCCTCGCCTACCCTCCCTCTCTCTTCCCTCTCCACTCTCCCTCCGCACGTCCCACCTTCCTCCCCTCTCCCCAATGAGGTTTTCAACCTTGTTACATCTAGCCCCCCCCACCATGTGCTCCCTAGTTCCTCTAGTCTCCTCCTCTCTCCTTCAGTCTGTTGCGCCCAAACTCTTTCCTTTCTTAACCCACCTCATCAACACATCTCTTGCATCAGGATGCTTTCCCTCCGCTTTCAAGACTGCCAGAGTCACCCCCCTCCTGATGAAACCATCACTTGACCCCTCTGAGGTGAAAAACTACAGACCAATCTATAACACTTGAACATGCTGTCTAACTCTTTTTGTATCTCAATGAGAACAACCTCCTGGACCCCCACCAGTCTGGGTTTGAGGTGGGTCACTCGACAGAGACCGCCCTCCTTGTAGTCACAGAGTTGATTGACGCCACAAGCGCACTCTCTCTCTCCTCCATCCTGATACTCCTAGACCTGTCAGCTGCGTTTGACCAGCAGATCCTCCTCTCCACCACACAAAGGTGTCTGAGCGTCTGCTCTCTCCCCGTTTGCATCCTACCTGACTGGATGCTCCTACCAGGTGACATGGAGAGGGTCCGTCCATGTCTGTACCACGCAGGCTGACTACAGGGGTTCCACAAGGGTCTGTCCTGGGTCCTCTTTTTTCCCTCTACACTACATCTTTCAATCATCATTTGCTCGCATGGCTTATAACATTGTGAGTGATTAGGTTCAACGTCTAGAAGAGAGTTCACAAGACTAAAGTTAATTCTGTCATGAACACAGGCGATGCTGTGAAAGTGGAGCCTACAGGGTAAGAATTCCAATGTGTTTCAAATACTGTGATAAATTGTGTGATTTAGACTCTATAAATAAAGTCAAGATCTGTCTTATTTTGTTTTAACATTCATGTTATTACATAGGGTTACTGCAATTGGTGTCAGGTGACACTACTGGGGTATTGCTATAAGGTATGACGTATGAGGTATAATGGTATAAGGTTATACGGCTATAAGATATGAGGGTATAAAGTATGACATTCTAAAGTATAAGGTATAATAAGGTATAAGGTAGCCCTGGAGGGCCTAAGACTTGAAATAAGACAGGTTATGGTGCCTGAGGAGGTGGATCCTCTCTGGCCGTGTCGATGGCCTCCTAGAGTGGGATTAACTATCACAACACAATGGCTAGAAAAACCTATGAGAGGTAAAGTGTAACTCCTGTAAGTCCTGGTAATAAATCAGAAAGAGCCGAAGGAACAGTATTTACTTCATTTGGAGTATTTTAGTTTATATGGAGTATCTTACGTTATATGTTTGGGATTCCTGTACGAATGTATTATAACCACACCCAGTGGTGGCAGGTCCCGCCAGCTAGCTCTCAACCTACTACAAGGACAATGGCTACGTTGTGTAGAAGATGGCGACAGTTCTTCCACGAGGCATGAATTACATTAAGAAAACTACCTGGCTGGCAACTCAGCAATGAGAAGGGACAGAGAGGTGCCCCTCGCGTGATTAGCCGTCTTCCACCAGTTCGGTGTTAGCTTCTGGACGCTGTCTTGGGCCAGCCCTGTCTCTCTCTCTCTTCTTTCAGGTTGCGTTAATAGATCTTTCAGAACTGAACTGTTTTGTTACAATCCTGGACAGAAAGCAGCACAAACAGACAAACATTAAACACACATTTTCTGTTGACAAATTGAACAGTTGGCATTAAAAACCTGGGCGCTTTGAAAATATCTGCCTGCCATCTTTTGACGGCATCAACGGGTGATGTTTGTGTTAAATGTGTTCCCATCTGTCAGGACATGAATTATCCTGCAGATATTAACAGTAATTACACAACCAAAGTCAGTGAATGGTGTCTATCTTTATAAACCTCTGAGCGGTTGAATAGAAGTGGGAGCAGTTTGCACCGTTGGTTATAAATAATTGAATGAGATTTTAAACCCCCAATTAAGTGGAGCAGCAGGGACAGAGGAAGTCCCTCGGTGGATGATTCATTAGTAATGATGGGTGACATTTGTACCATCAAACAAAATGGAGGCATTAACGTGACAATATGCGACTTAGGATGCAAGGGTAACTTCAGTACAGATCCGACGCCTGGAACCAGCATTGAGCAGTTTTCCTACAAAAGCTCATCATTTACTGATCCCTCTTGATATATATCATAGCAATTTATAAATATTTAAACATTCACAATCCTCTACGTTGTAGGATTAAAGAAAAATGAATCTGTGGAAAACCTTGCCTGAACATCCATGGAAAACCTTGCATGAACAGCTCTCCTCCCTAGCTGTTCCTATTGGTCCGTTCATGATCAGCCCTCCTCCCTAGCTGTTCCTATTGGTCTGTTCATGAACAGCCCTCCTCCCTGGCTGTTCCTATTGGTCTGTTCATGAACAGCCCTCCTCCCTGGCTGTTCCTATTGGTCTGTTCATGAACAGCCCTCCTCCCTGGCTGTTCCTGCTGATCTCTCGGGGATGCCCACCCCAGGCTCATGGATCTGCAGGCTAGCAGTCGGCCACTAGGCAGGCTCAGGGCCCATCCACCCCAGGGCCATCCACCCCAGGGCCATCCACCCCAGGGCCCATCCACCCCAGAGCCCATCCACCCCAGAGCCATCCACCCCAGAGCCATCCACCCCAGAGCCCATCCACCCCAGGGCCCATCCACCCCAGAGCCCATCCACCCCAGGGCCATCCACCCCAGGGCCCATCCACCCCAGAGCCCATCCACCCCAGGGCCCATCCACCCCAGGGCCCATCCACCCCAGAGCCATCCACCAGGGGGCCTATCCACCCCAGGGGCATCCACCCCAGAGCCCATCCACCCCAGGGCCCATCCACCCCAGGGCCCATCCACCCCAGGGCCATCCACCAGGGGGCCTATCCACCCCAGGGGCATCCACCTCAGGGCCATCCACCCCAGGGCCCATCCACCCCAGGGCCCATCCACCCCAGGGCCCATCCACCCCAGAGCCCATCCACCCCAGGGCCATCCACCCCAGGGCCATCCACCCCAGAGCCCATCCACCCCAGAGCCCATCCACCCCAGGGCCATCCACCCCAGGGCCATCCACCCCAGGGGCATCCACCTCAGGGCCATCCACCCCAGGGGCATCCACCTCAGGGCCCATCCACCCCAGAGCCCATCCACCCCAGAGCCCATCCACCCCAGGGCCATCCACCCCAGGGCCATCCACCCCAGGGGCATCCACCTCAGGGCCATCCACCCCAGGGCCATCCACCCCAGGGCCCATCCACCCCAGAGCCCATCCACCCCAGGGCCATCCACCCCAGGGCCATCCACCAGGGGGCCTATCCACCCCAGAGCCCATCCACCCCAGGGCCATCCACCCCAGGGCCATCCACCCCAGGGCCATCCACCCCAGGGCCATCCACCCCAGGGCCCATCCACCCCAGAGCCATCCACCCCAGACATTCCAGACAAATAGACATTCTACATGTTGCTGGTGTTTGATGTGTAACAAGATGTTTCTGACCATGTGCTGTGATTGGTCGAGAGGCATTCTGAACCGTCCTGATATTCATGATATAAGAACAGTTAAATCACCTGTAAAACTATCACTCCGCTGACAGAACTGTTGGAATGAACATGAATTATTATGATTTTTTGCAAACAGGGATATTCTGGTTTACATATTACAGTACGTTTGCCTAGCACACTGAAAATGTGTACACACTCAGTCTCCTTCTCCTCTCTCTCTATCTTACACACACACTATGTGATTTCCTGTTAGACTCGGGAACAATTTTGAAAGATTTGGAAAAATGCAACTGACAACCAATAGGTAATAGAAAGGATTGAACAGTGTGAGTTAAATATAAAAGCACCATTAACACTATTCGTGGCAGATGCCTCAGTCCAATATCTCCATTGTGTGCTACTTCTCTCGATTAACAAATCCAATATGCTATTCCCAGCTGTGTCTGACCAACTCCAGTTATATACTCCAATTTGGCTCCTCTTCATCCATCACGAGGAAGAGTAGCGTTATGTTTAATCCATCTAAACCTCTGTTTCACAGGAACTCATATCTGAAGAGCCCCCTGTGTTACTAATCAATACCTGAGTACCTCTGTCTGTCACCTGCCTCTCTGTCTTGTGTCCTCTGGGCCCTTTTCATGTTCCTCTATGAGCAGAGATCTCTCCTCCTCACGGCCGTTCAGAGGAGCATGTCTCTTGGCAGCCCCTCTGGCAGTGCTGATTCCTCCCAGTGTGCTTGCATCTCACACATCTTCGGAAATGTCGCTTTCGACACAAACACATGTTTTGTTGGCTTGTGCTTTGTCCCTCTTCGCTGAGACTTGCCGGCGGGAGGTGCTTTTCTTCTGCGTCATTACTCCCAGCAAGGTCCTGCCGTGCTTCTCCATCTGCTGTGGCGCCGCCCAGTGGGCTGCCAGACCCCAGGACGCCATCGCAGTCTCTCCACAAAGGAAGCAAACCATGTCGCGAACATACTGTTCCAACATCCTATCAAATGGCTCAGATCAGAAACAGGTGCAACAAAACAGGAGCGAAGGATTCATCAGAACTAGATTTATCAGTAGAGAGTAAATTGGAGGTTCCCGCCTTACAAAAAGATAAGAAACTTGGTCTGGTTTAGTTTTAACCATTAATGTGTGCGTTAACGTCACGCCATCATCTAAAGAGCTGTCCAAAGCTCTCAGAAGAAAGATTATTGATACTGTAGTGTGCTAGTTAGCAGGGGGTATTGGTAAATGGTGAATGGACTGCACTTATATAGCTCTTTTATCCAAAGTGCTTTACAATGAAGGCCTCTCATTCACCCATTCACACACACACATTCACACACCGATGGCGGCAGCTGCCTTGCAAGGTGCTGGCCGGGTGGTGGGGGGGATCCTAGATGGCGCTGCTCTGCTGGCGACACAGAGGAGGGGTCCTGCTGCATTTCGTTTGTTTTATCACCGTTCATTGTTTGTCTTTGGATGGCACATTGTACCTTGGGTCAGGCGTGGCTGATTAGGCCGATTATTCTTTGGTATTCATTAGTAGCTAACAAGTAATTTGTTAGTGGCAGTGGCTAGTTGCAAAACTAGAATGGAGAAGTAAGACGCCTCCTTCCCTCCACTAGTCTGGGGGTCCACCTTGGTCAAGTGGTAGTACCCCCTAGCCCCCCTACCTGGGGTTACAGGCAAAAACCCTGATGAAATTACAACTACAAGGAAGAGAGACCCGGCCCGGAGGAAGCCCGGGGCCCTCGTCTGGAGCCAGGCCCAGACGGAGGGCCCGCCTGCGAGCGCCTGGTGGCCGGGCTTACCACGAAGCCCGGCCGGGCCCAGCCCGAATAAGCAACGTGGAAGCACCATCTCCTCCTCCATCGTCCCGTGGACCCACCACCCGCGGGAGGAATTGTCGGGGTCGGGTGCGCTGCCAACTAGGTGGCGGTGAAGGCGGGGGGCACCGACGGACCGGACCCGGGCGGCAAAGGCTGGCTCTGGGGACATGGAACGTGACCTCGCTGGGGGGGAAGGAGCCGGAGCTTGTGAGGGAGGTGGAGCGATACCAATTACATCTGGTGGGGCTAACCTCCACGCACAGCACCCGCGCCAGAACCAAACTCCTGGATAGGGGTTGGACCCTGTTCTTCTTCCCTGGAGTTGCTCACGGTATGAGGCGTAAGGCAGGTGTGGCTATACTAGCTAGCCCCCAGCTGAGCGCCTCTGTGCTGGAGTTCACCCCAGTGGACGAGAGGGTCGCCTCCCTGCGCCTTAGGACTGTGGGGGGGGGGACTCTGACTGTGGTTTGTGCTTATGCACCGAATAGCAGTTCAGAGTACTCGGCCTTCCTGCAGACCCTGAGTGGAGTCCTTTTGGGGGCTCCTGCAGGGGACTACACTGTCCTACTGGGGGACTTCAATGCACACGTAGGCAATGATGGAGAAACTTGGAGGGGCGTGATTGGGAGGCATGGCCACCACGATCTGAACCCGAGTGGTGTTTTGTTGTTGGACTTCTGTGCTAGTCACGGTTTGTCCATAACAAACACCATGTTGGAACACAAGGATGCCCACAAGTACACCTGGCATCAGAACACCTTAGGCCGAAGGTCGATGATCGATTTCGTTATCGTATCATCTGATCTGAGGCCATGTGTTTTGGACACTCGGGTAAAGAGAGGGGCAGAGCTGTCCACTGATCACCATCTGGTGGTGAGCTGGTTTCGATGGCGGGGGAAGCTTCTGGACAGACCTGGGAAACCCAAGCGTGTAGTGAGGGTGAACTGGAAACGTCTGGAGGAAGAGCCTGTCCGGAGAGATTTCAATTGCCACCTCCGGCGGAGCTTCTCAGGCATCCCTGTGGAGGTTGGGGACATCGAGCATGAGTGGTCGGTGTTCAAAGCCTCCATTGCTGAAGCTGCGGCTGGGAGCTGTGGCCTGAGGGCCATAGGTACCTCAAGGGGCGGTAACCCTCGGACACCATGGTGGACAGCGGTGGTCAGGGAAGCCGTCCGACTGAAGAAGGAGGCCTTCCGGGGTATGTTAGCCCGGGAGACCCCAGAAACAGTTGCAGGGTATCGACTGGCTAGTAAGTCGTCTTCCTTTCCGGTGGGGGTTGGCCTCCGCCAGGGCTGCGCTTTGTCACCAATCCTGTTTGTGATTTTCATGGACAGGATATCGAGGCGTAGCCGTGCGGAGGTGGGTTTGCAGTTCGGTGAGCTGGGGATCACGTTGCTGCTTTTTGCAGATGATGTGGTCCTGATCGCATCAGCTGCCTGCGACCTCCAGCACTCTCTGGATAGGTTCGCAACTGAGTGTGAAGCGGCTGGGATGAGAATAAGCACTTCTAAATCTGAGGCCATGGTTCTCAGCAGGAAACCGGTGGCCTGTCCGCTCCGAGTAGGAAATGAGTCCTTACCCCAAGTGAAGGAGTTCAAGTATCTGGGGGTCTTGTTCACGAGTGAGGGAACCATGGAGAGGGAGTTTGGCCGGAGAATCGGAGCAGCTGGTGCGGTTCTGAAGTCGCTTTATCGCACTGTTGTGACGAAAAGAGAGCTGAGCCAAAAGGCAAAGCTCTCGATCTACCGGTCTATCTTCGTCCCCACCCTCACCTATGGTCATGAAGGATGGGTCATGACCAAAAGAACGAGATCACGGATACAAGCGGCCGAAATGAGTTTTCTCCGGAGGGTGGCTGGGGTCTCCCTGAGAGAACGGGTGAGAAGTTCAGTCATCCGGGAGAGACTCGGAGTAGAGCCGCTGCTCCTTTGCGTCGAAAGGAGCCAGTTGAGGTGGTTCGGGCATCTAGTGAGGATGCCTCCTGGGCGCCTCCCTAGGGAGGTGTTCCAGGCGTGTCCGGCTGGGAGGAGGCCGCGGGGTAGACCCAGGACTAGGTGGCGGGACTACATCTCCGCACTTGCCTGTGAGCGGCTAAAGATTCCCCAGGCAGAGCTGGTTGATGCTGCTAGGGAAAGGGATGTCTGGGGCCCCCTGCTGGAGCTGCTGCCTCCGCGACCCGACCCCGGATAAGCGGATGAAGATGGATGGAAGTAATTTGTTGTTCCGCATAATCCGTTCTTTGTGATATTTTACTATTTTTATTGGGATATAATTTAATATTTTTTGTGTACTGGAAGCTTGCTTAGGTCCAGTATGCCACTTGCACACTGACGTTTGTGCCAGGCTAGGCCTACACAACCCCATTTTCCAGGCCTAATAGTCTACATCTATCCCAATGATTTAAATACATGAAGTTGCATGCTTTGCCATCACATAAATAAATGATGTCATAATCATCTTTATTGTGGGCCTATAGTAGGCCTAGTAGGTAATAATGCAAATAAATATAACACGCATAACATGGATGCGATGGCAAATGCAGGCATGCATTTCACTCCGAATTGCCAAATAGCCTTAAGGGCTTGATCTTAAATAAATAGAACCAAAAACAACATACGATTTAAAAATATTCCAACTGCAATATATATTTTCAACTTGTAAGAATGCACTTTGGACTTTTTGTCTGGTTCATCTGTTTTGTTGGCTATGAAAATGTAATGAAAATGGTGTGTTTGACCTGATATCATATTTTAATATAAACCATATAATTAGGAAACAAGGCGACTTTGTAGGCAGGAGAGAGAGGTTGCATCCGCTCTTGTGTGGGACTCTGAAACACAGAAGAACATACAGCACTTGACAATCTTACAATCACACTGAGCTATAAAATGATGTTCTGTGTTCATGTAATTCAAAATGCTTGTGTTTCTTCCTGTTTAAGGTTTACAGCTCAGCAAGTGGGCATTTGTGCTGTGAAATGATGAGTGGCTCTTATGAAAGCTTGTAAGCCCCATCGTGGTGGCATGTTTCACACCCTTTATCCCTTGTAAGCCCCATCGTGGTGGCATGTTTCACACCCTTTATCCCTTGTAAGCCCCATCGTGGTGGCATGTTTCACACCCTTTATCCCTTGTAAGCCCCATCGTGGTGGCATGTTTCACACCCTTTATCCCTTGTAAGCCCCATCGTGGTGGCATGTTTTACACCCTTTATCCCTTGTAAGCCCCATCGTGGTGGCATGTTTCACACCCTTTATCCCTTGTAAGCCCCATCGTGGTGGCATGTTTTACACCCTTTATCCCTTGTAAGCCCCATCGTGGTGGCATGTTTCACACCCTTTATCCCTTGTAAGCCCCATCGTGGTGGCATGTTTCACACCCTTTATCCCTTGTAAGCCCCATCGTGGTGGCATGTTTCACACCTTTTATCCCTTGTAAGCCCCATCGTGGTGGCATGTTTCACACCCTTTATCCCTTGTAAGCCCCATCGTGGTGGCATGTTTCACACCCTTTATCCCTTGTAAGCCCCATCGTGGTGGCATGTTTCACACCCTTTATCCCTTGTAAGCCCCATCGTGGTGGCATGTTTCACACCTTTTATCCCTTGTAAGCCCCATCGTGGTGGCATGTTTCACACCCTTTATCCCTTGTAAGCCCCATCGTGGTGGCATGTTTCACACCCTTTATCCCTTGTAAGCCCCATCGTGGTGGCATGTTTTACACCCTTTATCCCTTGTAAGCCCCATCGTGGTGGCATGTTTCACACCCTTTATCCCTTGTAAGCCCCATCGTGGTGGAATGTTTTACACCCTTTATCCCTTGTAAGCCCCATCGTGGTGGCATGTTTCACACCCTTTATCCCTTGTAAGCCCCATCGTGGTGGCATGTTTCACACCCTTTATCCCTTGTAAGCCCCATCGTGGTGGCATGTTTCACACCCTTTATCCCTTGTAAGCCCCATCGTGGTGGCATGTTTCACACCCTTTATCCCTTGTAAGCCCCATCGTGGTGGCATGTTTCATACCCTTTATCCCTTGTAAGCCCCATCGTGGTGGCATGTTTCATACCCTTTATCCTTTCCTGTGGCCTAGTAGTGAATGGGTCGGGCCTGGTGCCGGTCCAGGACCGCTGGTCCAGGGGAAGGATTCAGTTCATCACCACCCCCAGTATTCCCCTTGCTAACACGCCTCCCCAATACCCTACCTAACACGCCTCCCCAATACCCTACCTAACACGCCTCCCCAATACCCTACCTAACACCGCATAGTGGCGGCTGGTGAAAAAAATAGTAGGTGTGGCTGAACGTTTTGAAACCCAAACCCTGTAGGGGGGTCTTGGGGCACCCCTCCCCCATAATATTTTTTTTGTGATTTTCACATGTAAATCAAGCATTCTGGTGCATTCTGAGAAAATAATAAAGGCAATATGCAACATTTCCCTGTATACATTTCCCTATTTACAAAGACAAATGGGGTGGGAGAACTGAATTTTAACTTGATTTACTGTAATTGAAAAAGCAAATTTGCAACTGTTAGGTTGAAAGTTATTGAACAAGCTTTTTGACTAGAATGACTATGAATAACAAACCTGACAAAACAAGTTTCTGAAGTCAGACTGCACGTAACTCAAATACTAAGTCTTTTAAAAAAAACAAGCCTTACCCCTAATTGAATATACAGTAGGACCCCACTTATCCGAACCCAACGGGACCGAAGGTCGTTCGTATCTCTGAAATGTCCGGATGACTGAAACTTATGTTAAAATGCACCAAATTCAATAAGTGGTACACTTGTTTCATAAAGACGCATAATAGACCAATAAATACCGTAATATCCGGACTATAAGCCGCAACTTTTTCCCCATGCTTTGAACCCTGCGGCCTATACAACGGTGCGGCTAATCTATGGATTTTTACAGCTAACGGCCACTAGGGGACCTTCTAAACCTATCTCTATGGCCGGTCCACGTCCCCCACCTTTAAGTGGCGGGCTCCAGCAGGAAAGGTCGGAGGCCAACGCGCGAACACCGAAAGCAAATGTGGAACCAAATGCAGTACGAGAGACAGAACGAGAGCAAGACAGACATTACGAGAGCGACAGTTTGCGCAAAGGAAGTTTTCATGCACAAACCCTCATTATGGAAAACAAACGAAGAAATGCATATAATGCAGCTTTTAAGTTAAAGGCAGTCGATCTGGCTGTCAAAGAAGGAAATAGAGCTGCTGCACGTACCCTTGGCATCAATGAATCAATGGTGAGACATTGGAGACGCCAGCGTGAAGAACTGGCTCAATGTAAAAAGACGAAAAAAGCTTTCAGAGGTAATAAAAGCAGATGGCCCGAACTTGAAGACTTTCTTGAAGATTCGGTGAACACACAGAGAGCAGACGGCCGAGGTGTTTCCACCGTGCAGATCCGAATGAAAGCCAAAACAGTCGCCACCGAAATGAAGATTGAAGATTTTAGAGGTGGACCATCCTGGTGTCTCAGATTTATGAAACGAAAAGGACTGTCCATCAGGGCATGGACGACTGTGTGTCAGTAACTCAAATAGCCAATTAAACTCATGTAGCCTAGCCTATAATAGGTCTATAGTAGCCTTTAATAAAATAAACACATTTCCACTTGAATGCAGGCTTTGATCAAATACAGTACTTTATTCTCAAATGAGGCCCATGCTGTATCGATAGGCTACTGTATTCGCAGAACAAAATTAACAAAAAAAACAACCCAACAACAATTACAATAAATGATAATCAAGAAATAAATAAATGAAATGACAGACAAGTTGTCGTGTCTTAGGCTATTGTAGCCTAAAAGAAAGTCTCTAAAACAACCGATGTAGGCTAACGTGGCCTAGGCTGTAGGCTATTATTTAACAAATACAGTAGGTGTAGTAGGCTAATCTACATTCTCACAACACGTCTGTGTTCTTGAAGTCCATTAACTGGGAACGAAAAATGACTCGATGCTGCTTCAGGTTGCTGACGCGCTTTCTGGCTGCCAAGGAATGCAGCTCTCGCGCAGCAGACTAGTTCAGACTAGTGCGCTCGACATTAGAGTAACAAAGAAATGAAACGTGACAGTAGGCTACAGCCTACAGGCAACATGTAGGTCTACATACAGTTATGTTAACAGTAGGATACAGTAGTCTACTGTAATGAAAATCTCACCAGTAACCAGATAGCAGGCAAAAAAAAAAAAGAAACGTATTTTAAGCCTGTCCGGTAGACCGGGAGGTTCGGATCTCTGAAGTTCGGATGAGTGGGGTCCTACTGTATATATATATATATATATATATATATATATATATATATTCACATAAAACACACAGTAGTAACATTTATTTACCTATCATTCTCATCATTTTAGTACATTAGTAATTTTTTTACAAAATCTTCTGCGATAGGCTATAATGCGCAAAAATCTAGTTTTATTTGGATTTGCATGGGTAAGCCAGGCTTACCCTGGCTTATAGGAGCAATCGCCACTGAAAACAACTTACATTTGTGGCGTTATGACGTTGTTCTTCTTAGTTTGTCAACTTTCTGTCAGATTCTCCTGACAGCTCTGCCAGATTCTCCTGTCAACTCAGCTGGTAGCCTGGTCAGCTGGTGCAGCTTTGACAGCTTTCACGCGACACGGTGGCCCTCGCGCATAGAAGCCAGCCTGCCTCCCAGGATTCACAAATGACGTCATTTTTTGCTCATTCATTTGTTTGTCATCTTCGCGATAACCACACCCCTGCAAGTTTTTATTGACAGATGGACACAAGTAGCCTAGCCTACAAGTCATGCACTCAGACATAAGCTTTTATCATGAATAACAAAGTTAGCGGTTTAGTGAGAGCCAGCTGAACTAACGTTACTTATGCCAAAACCGGCTAACGTTGGCACCACTAGCCAGACAGTTAGGCCTAACGTTGTAGCCTCATTTGGCTAGATCAGAGAATTCAATGCAAACAGCTTTGCAGATCATTCGATATGTGACCGCCGCTGGTAATTTGGTCCTCAACTAGGCATTTTCATTTTTCAGTTTTTTACAGATTATGAAAGTGCAGATTGTAAGCTTTCAAATGAGGTCTCATACATTGAAATCTGAACATATTTGAAGAAGATATGCTTATTTGAATGCTAGTACTGCCAAATCAACTTAGCTGAGAAATCTCCCTCCAAAGTTCTCCAACATTTTCACACCTCTGACTGCCAGGTAATGGGCATGAACATTAGCCTGGTAACCCCTCCCCCAGCCACTCCCCCACTGGACGATCTGTCATTATCTGTCAGAGTGGCTGTCAACTTGGGGTATTAACTGAGAGTGGCTGCCAAGTGAGGTGCTCTCTCACTGATGACCCCACACTCTGAGTCAGTATTAATCTTGTGTTGTGAATGCAGTTAAGAACAATATAAGATGAAGTTCAAATTTAACGTTCTTTATTGTCACATACATGATATAAAGTACAAGCATAAGTAGTTAAGTGTACAAAAAAAGGCAACAGTCTAAGTGTTAAAGTGTACAGTCAGTTGTCTGTTTTATAGACAAGGTGCATAGTGTTCATTGTGATCAAGTGTACAACAAAGTAATAACAGTCCCCAGCTCAATACTCAAGGTAATAACAACAGTACTCAGCTCAGTATTCAATATTCTAACAATGCAGTCTGTGCAAGTGTGGGCAAGTCTGTGCAAGAGAACAAGCAACGCTTCAGTATACAAACAGGAAAACAGGAAAGGCTGTGGCCTTTCTCCTGCAGTGCTGTCCGTCCTGATGATCTGCAGTGAATCTACAAGCGGACAGTCTTGTTCTGAGCTGCTGTGGAGTTTGGCGGGGGACATGTGACGTCTCGTCCCTCATCAGAACAGAACTCTCTGATCTTGTCAAAGAGATACGTCTGTCTGGCCATGTCCAGTCCGGGTGGGGCTTGCACAAGAAGACCTTCTCTGGGGGGTAGGACATCAGGCTTGCGCAGCAGCTGAAACTCGACTGCCGGTGCATCACGGTGTTCTCTGGCCACAACCATGCCAGGTCTCTCAGCATCAAAACTGCAATAGAATAGAAGGAAGAAAGTACATTCAACTATTGCCCACAGTACTGGCACTCCATATAGATAAAATAGTACCAGAATGTGTTGATTAAATAGACTAGCTGGCTAGTTTAGGAACAAAGGGCTAGCTCAGCTAACTAGCACGTTAGCTAACGTTAGCTAGCTAGCCTTTGTTAGTTAGTGCTAGTAGTGCCTTTGTTATGCTAGCTAGACTCAGTCACTTGTTTAGAAAGGAGCTTCTGCTAAACGACTAACGTTAATGTAATGTAAACAGCACAGATAGTATAAAGATCAGCTTACCCCAAAGCAAAGCAGAATGCTTGGCGGTGGTGTGAATCTGGTACGTCGTTCGTCGCTTGGTAGCAACTTGCTTTGCTGATACAGTCATCTCTGTATCACAGGTCATCAAGAATAAAACTCCGTGTACGAACGAGTCCTGCTCTGCTGGAGTTTTAGCTGCTCTTAAAACTTTCCATGTCCTGGATGCCATCCCCGTCTTCTCTTTAGCAAAAGCTGTAGCATCCATGGTTTAACTTGGAACTGAATGTAAACAAAGCCGGCGTGTTGGGGAAGGGTGGGGGGCGGAGAACCCGGAAGCAATAGCCAATGAAACCAAATCATGCTAATCGATCTGCCCGCCCCCAAACCCGACTCGAAATCAGCTAAAAACGAGCTTAGTTTGCAGACTAATTATACGTATTTCGTGAACCTAAAACTGTTGTCTGTTATAGTAAGTGGGTTCTTCACAACTTCAACTTTGGTAATACAAAAAAAAAAAAAAAAAAACGTTTTTTGATTTATTTTGCCCTCTAGCGCATTTCGGGGTTTGCCGAGTTGCAGACCAAATCACCAGCCGCTGTCACATATGCCAGCTTTATAGCCAATTGAGCCAATGGCCAGCAGCGTTCAGCATTAGTTTAATTTCAAGTAGTAGCCTAGTCTACCGTTTGGGATAAGTCAAAACGGAACCGCAGACTCCAGATGCAATCCATTTATTGTGACACCACTTATTTAGCTACTGTACATTTTCGCAGACACAGTTGTGCTTGGCTGCTAAGGGACGTTGTCATGAAACTAGCAATGGTTAGCTGCTCGGTTACCTAACTGGGTTTCCAGAAACCCGATCCTTCTTAAGGAACCCTTCTTAAAGGAGAATGCTCCTTTTTGACAACCTGGACCTTCTTTACGGCATATTATAAGACGTTTGACTCACCGAGATAACTTTGCTGTAGTTCGGAGGCCTGTAGAAGAAATTTAAAATCCAGCGCGAGACAAGTATATCCATGTAATGGCGGCGGACGGGGCACTGAGAATGCAGCTTCTAAAAAATCTATTTTTTCCCGAGAAACGGTTGTTTTCATCAATCTGTCTTTATGAATCGCTAGTTGTGCTTACATAGAGCAAGGGCTTGTTGTGGTTTTTCACATGCCTCTGTAATATGATCTTTAGAAACGTCTTTAGAAACGTCTTTAGATTCCGTGAGAATTGTCAAGTGTGGCGTGTCAGCGTGAGAAGAGTCTGAAAGCGCGTGTCTTGGCAGCACTAAGGTTACTACATAATATTAAATATTCAGCTAAAGTATACCAACAACAAATTCTACCGATTACCATTAATTGATTATGATTAGCTAGCTTGTTACGCAGTTGTGCAGTTGGTTAATTTAGGCTCAGCTGTTTGGCGCTGTATCATACGACTTACATCAGACTTACTTTACAACAGAGAAAAATTAATGCAAGTTATAGTTTGGCAACTGAGGCTTAGGGGGCAAACAATACACTCGTTTGGTTTATGTGTTACCTGGCTGGTTAGCTGTCATCACCCGGGCACTCTGGATGTGGAAAGGGCAGTGGAGGAGATGTGTGTGCTGTGTGCAGCGCGCCTCAGTTTGTGTCCGCATTTTGCGTTTACCGTTGACAAAGGAAGAGAGGGAGGGGAGGGGCACGGGTGTGTGTGCGGGGGGGGGGGGCTGGCAAAATTACAACACATTTTGGGGCATTATTATTACACGCTTTTAATCGAGAAGTGATCGATGTCACCATGGGCCACATACAGTAGTAAATACAGTTTTACACTGTAAAAAATAAACAAATAAAAAGTAACTTTCAAAAGGGCACTTGCCTTTTCCAGAGGGCAAAGGGCAGGTGCTCTAGCACCACCTCGTGTCTATCTGTGCACGTCCCTGTGTAGCCTACAGACGTAACGGAGAATAGCCAGTTTGCGCGCTGTGCATGTATAACAAAGTTATCTCGGTGAGTCAAACGTCTTATAATATGCCGTAAATAAGGTCCAGGTTGTCAAAAATGAGCATTATCCTTTAAGCAACCCTTTGTATGGGAGTTAAGAAGTAGGCTAGCCCAGATGCCAGCTGTTCATAAACGGCTGCTCATATGCATGCACTGTGAGCTGTTGTGTTGATTTAATTTTCTAAATTGTTTTGGATCAGTGACATTAGGATATCGATAATTAGGGATGACGGATATCATATTCTCTCACATCAGAGATATTTTTGTCCGCTATTGTTTTCCAAAATGTATTTTTGGACACCAATACGTCACATTTGATGAAGCTCTCCCCAGCGTTTTTCTGACAGAAAAGGGCTATGTGGACACGGGCCCTTAATACGTCCATGCACCCGACAGAAACCTTATTTAAACATTACCTAGTGTGACCAGTTGTATCTATTCTGTTATTTTATCAAAAGGGATCTGTTTATTAGATGAGTGTTACTTGCGTAGGCTATTCCTGTGGAATGCGTTTGCCAGTTGCAGGACTTTTCGTTCAGCAAATGATAATCGCCTAATCCGTGATCACTCAGTGATTGCTTGCTTCATTTTTTACTCTAACGTTACCCAACCGGTGCTTATTGTTATAAGCCTTATCGTTTTGCTGACATCAGGGAAGTACCAAGTGTCTCGTTTTATGCATAACAGGTGGGTGAATTAAGCGTCCGTCCGTAGCACTAAGTGATGGGCCTATCTATCGCTATCGTTAGTTTCTAAAAAGATAATACAGAGCTTCTCCTCTCTTTCTCTTCTCCCCTCTCCTCCTTCCGCCACTCCTCTCCTCCCCCTCTCCTCTCCGCAGCAGCGGCGCGCATATTTCTGTAGCGGCGTACCGTGTTGTGCTGCACTAGCTAGCTAATATAGCTAGCTAGCTAACTACTTCTAGCTAGCACTGTCTAACTAATGTTAGCTAGCAAACGTGCTTGCTAGCCATCTATTTATTAAGGATGGAGATCATAGCTAACAAAAAACCTTCAGATGTTTATGGCAATTAGCTACAACAAATCGTTTACTTGCTAACGTGTTACTAGCTAGCACTTGTTAACTAGCGACTAACGTGAGCAAGCATGCCGTCTCACTATTTAGCAATGATGATGAAATAGTACTTGTCGTTGTAAAATAATGTGTTAGTTAGCTACGTTTTCTTAAGATTGGTGTAGCTTATTGTCATAAAACGGTAAGGTTTTTTATCTTGATCTCCATGTCTGATAAATGGATGAGCAGGTGAAGCAGCCTCAACCGTGTTTGAGGGAACAATGAGACAACGCAGTCCAGCTGGAAATATTATTTCTTGAATTCTGAGTGGCTAGGGGCGATAATATCTTCAGCCCCATGAGATATTTTTGATTGGCTAAGGGTTACTATACCGTTGTCATGTTCTCGCTTTGTTGAATGCACTGGAAAGGGCTGAGACTCTATCGCCCCTGGCCTAAGGTCTCATTCACAGAAGAGAGATATAAACAAACGTAATGGTTTATATTTTATATATCACACTTTTCACCACCGTGGGGCGGAGCCCCATCGCCCTTTATTGACCAGCCGCCACTGTCCTACCGCATACAACACCTAACCATTTTCTGGCACTCTGAAAGGCACTGAACGAGGATGGCTTACCTTGAGCTCCCAACACCATAGCGTCCCTGCTCTGTGGTGTCAGACCGAGGCTCTTGTACCACACGAGACCACACCCACTCACAGGTTCTTCAACATAGCGGGGGCAATATGGTTTGGGGCTGCTTTACCGCAGGGTCTGGCCATTTTATTTATTTATTGAGCCATAAATTCCACATTGTACCAGAGAATACTTGAGGCAAATGTGAGACCATCTGTCAAAAAGCTGAAGCTGAATCGAACCTGGATCTTGCAACATGACAGTGATCCAAAACACAACAGAATGTCTCAAAAAGAAGTGCGTTTGAGGGTTTTTGAATTGCCGAGTCAAATCACAGATCTTTATCCTATTGAAGTGCCGTGGAGAGACATGAAGTGGCCATACAGCAAGAAAGCCCTCAAACAGAAAGCCCTCAAACATCAAACAGTTGACGCCGCTCTGTTAAGAAGAATAGGCAAATAGTCCTTCCAGTTGATGTAAGAGAATAATAGACTTTACAAAAAACACCTACAGGAAGTGATTTATGCCAAAGGGGCCAACACCGAGCCTCAAGAGACCATCCTGATCCCGCTGGTGAGATCAGACCATCCTGATCCCGCTGGTGAGATCAGACCATCCTGATCCCGCTGGTGAGATCAGACCATCCTGATCCCGCTGGTGAGACCAGACCATCCTGATCCCGCTGGTGAGATCAGACCATTCTGATCCCGCTGGTGAGACCAGACCATCCTGATCCCGCTGGTGAGATCAGACCCTCTTGATCCCGCTGGTGAGACCAGACCATCCTGATCCCGCTGGTGAGATCAGACCATTCTGATCCCGCTGGTGAGACCAGACCATCCTGATCCCGCTGGTGAGATCAGACCATCCTGATCCCGCTGGTGAGATCAGACCATTTTGATCCCGCTGGTGACATCAGACCATCCTGATCTCACAAGTTCACTTTCTCTCCGCTGGTCTTTGTTAAATAAGCTGACCTTTATCCATCAATGGTGTTGAAATTTAGATTTAATACCCATATGTGCAAATATGTCCAAAAAAAAAGATTTCTGGGGGTGTACTTACTTTTCACAGCACTGTACATACAAAGGCACACTACACAAATTACCTAAATCCTGGGGTTTAGAGTTGTAAAATGGTGGAAAGTTTCCGGTAAATCCGGTGGGAAAAATGTGTACATTGTACGTCATTCATAAGTTGGAGACAAGAAAAATGTCACAAAAGATCATGGCACAAATCTAATTTTTAAATGTAAAATGTCATTATGGCGTAACTTATGTTTTGATTTCATTACTAGTAACTAGTAACTATTTACTTACTAAGTAACTAGTTACTTACTAAGTAATATTTTGCTCAACTACCTGCGTTAACTGTGAACTTAGCTATACTACATTAGCTTAGCTATGCTACATTAGTTGGCCTACATTTCCTTCCTGTTTCTAACGCCTCCTGGTTCCTTGGCAGGGTTTCCTGCAGAGCGAGCGCGTGGCCCGGATGGTGCAGGGCGGTGGATGCTCAGCCAGCGACTTCCGCGACGTCTTCAAGAACAACATTGAGCGCCGTGTGCGCAGCCTGCCCGAGATCGACGGCCTGAGCAAAGAGACAGTGCTGAGCTCCTGGATCACCAAGTACGACGCCATCTACAGGGGGGACGAGGACCTGCGCCGCCAGCCCCAGAGGATGCACCTGAGCGCCGTGTCGGAGCTGATCCTCAGCAAGGAGCAGCTGTACGAGATGTTCCAGCAGATTCTGGGAATCAAGAAGTTTGAGCACCAGCTACTGTACAATGCCTGTCAGGTGAGCTGTGGATCAGTCACACTGACATGAACACACACACACACACACACACAGATAGACAGACACACAAGATCTGCCTAGCACGTCCTAGTTTTCTCTGATGTGTGATTGTACCCCCTTAAAGGATGAATAAAGTGGTTGAACGTGATACATGCCAATTATCTTTAGGTGCCATAGAACATAATATGCCCATCAATTTAGTTATTCTGTCATTTTTAAGTACTACAATACTGCTTTTAATATGCCGATATTTCACCCTCTCCGAGTTCACCTCGTTTTGTGGGCGTGTCTAGAGAACTGCCAGTCAATATGATTGACAGTTTGGTAACCATGGGTACTGACGCGCTCGAGGAAGCTTTGCCAGCAGCGCTGTCAAGTATGCTCCGGACACTCACAACTTTGTGGAACAACCATATAGGCCTATGTTTCAACCCGAATTGGATCCAGAGGACATACAAGAAAAAAACTTGTTTGTTTCAGCCTGTAACAGAATGGTAGGCAAATTTTCTTCCATTTAATGCAAGTTAGCAATAACGTTATCAGCCTATTACTGGCTAGCACAGCCCTAGCTAGCAAAATAAAATGAGCTAACGTATTCCGAGTCCGACATCCCAACATTCAGGACAGTTGACAGTTTCATAAATTGAATGTAGATTGCTGAATGTCAACACAATTGCAACACACAAGCAGATAACCTTACTATATCATTGTTCATAATATCTCAAATGGTTGACAGTATCTTAGTCACACTGAATGAAACTGTGAAACTGCATAAACTCCATAGGGCTAGTATCAAGCATGAAGCATGGAGAAATTTGATTTAATGTAATTTCATTTTAAATTAGGGGTGAATTACAATAATAGAGCCAGATAATTATATGAAATGTTACAGTTGCTTTGGCAGAGATTCAATATTTTTCGTTATGGACTGATTCTGAATCACTTATTTTTGTGCAACGATAGGCCTACTTGAAAAATGTGCGCGTTATTCAAGCCAGGCTTTGTTTTCTCATGGCGTGGACAAATGGTGGATAAGCCCTGCATAAAGGTCAAAATAGGAACTAGGAATTTGGAAATTTTGGATTATTGGGAAAAGGAAAAGAAGAACGGAAGATCATCCCTTGTGAACCGTGAATAATAATAGGGTATGGTGTCAATGATCTGGCCCGCTACGCTCAGAAGTGTAGCCTATGTTTTGTATGTGCTCTGCAGTTAAAGTTTGGATGGACGGATGGATGGATGGATGGACATTTGAATCCTGGTAGGCTTAAATGTTGATTGTGCGCTGAAAAAAATGAAATGATAAAAGTACAAATGGAGCAATACTAAGTATGAGATGGTGGGGAAGGAATTGTTAAATTAATGGCAAAATGAGTAAAGTGTCCTCACACTTTCGGTAAATGATGAAGTAGGCTAGTCTAAAACAGCAGGTTGATGTTTTTAATCATTACCTGGCTGAATTTATGGAGAGCTACTCTACTATCTGAATTGAATGTGTTTAATGTGCACGGTGTTCATTGTAAAGAGGCGCATATCAAAATGTATGTAGGGCCTACACTTCGGAAATTGAAGAGAACAAGATGTAGGCTGAGTTTTTCCCCCCCAACGTAGATATAGTGGATATTGGTCTACCAACCTCATTATTCTGGGGTATATTGAGTAACTAAATAACAGGATTTCAATTCAAGATTCAAAGGTAGCCTTCTGGTGACTTAGTTATGTGTTAGGGCTAGCTAGCTTCGGGGCTCAAGCGCATTACATGGGAGGCAGAAGACTCTTTGCCCAGCAGGGCGTTTATTCTGAGAGCTGGGGAGGGAGGCTACACAGAGCAGCACAGATGTGAATTTATTATGGATGAAGAGGTTACGGCACAAAATCCCAATATCATATATTTTTTCTAGCAGGTGGGCATGGGGGGTTTGTTCTTGAGACAGTTTGAGGCGAGGGGGGAGGGAAGTGAAAATGGCAGTTTAAAATTATATCATCTAGTTCTCTAAAACTAAAAAACACACAACTGTAACACTTCCAGAGTGTTCACACAATGCCCCTAAGTACAAATACCATGCAAAACCCCAGAAAATCAGATTTTGGAGCACCTCTTGAACATGCAGGACACTGCTTGTATTCAGCTGTGCTGCAAGCATTGGGGGGTGATATGGCTTGCCAATAGTGCTCTCTTAGCTAAGTTTGTTAACAACTATAACACATGGTTGATATCTTTATTCGGAATGACTTTGTGACAGCTAATTTAATAGAAGAGGCAAATAGAACATTTTACCTATTTCTCATTTTAATCACAATGGGGACTGTTTTTACTACTACTACTACGACGACGACTACTACTACTACTACTCATAATAATAATAACAATAACAATAATAAATATAGCTGCAAGCAGCAATGAACGGGGCCAAGCCCTCACACATCAAAGCCAACAAGCGAAACATGCCATAGCCACATTTGAGCTAGCATTGAGCTACCACTAGCCACTGATGTCAATGAAAATACAATGAAAGCGCAAGGGGGTGTTGTTGCACAAAAACACTTATATCCCCAATCCCAATTTAATCTGACAATGTTGTATGTTATAGACAATATATAGACAATATGTAAGTTATAGAGCATGCCATGGCCTACCCATACACGCAAGATGAGCCCCATTTGGCCACAGGGGGCACTACAGCAATTGATTGTGTTTTAGCCATTTTTAAGCATTTTGGCTTGGCCACCCTGTGGCCAATTTACTTCTTATTTCTCAACCTACCTCAACATACGCTCTGGTACCATTGTACCACGTTTCGGGAAAAATCAGCCTAGCAGTTAGGCCTAAACCGGAAAAGATCTCTCTTGCGCCCCATTGGGAATGACCAGTAATGCAGGGCTAGCCTCGGGTTATATGTGCGGACATGCTTGCAAAGTTTTGTGGTGTTCTGTACAACCCTTCAGAAATGATACCACTTTATGTGAAAAGCTACGGCCTCTGCAATCTTCATTGGCTCATAGTTTCTGTTTTATTCAACTTTTCAAAAATGTGCCGAGATGGAACTTTAGATATTGTTCCCTAGATTCTGTCTACAAAGCATGATGTGAATCAGTGAAACTTTCTAGGAGGAGATAGATTTTGTGTTTTTCAAAAAATGCAAAATAGAAGAAAATTAACATTGCTAGCCATGAATGAACTGTTGGATACTGCATATATTTGCTGCCCCCCTGATCAAAAACTCAAACTGCGTGTATGTCTACCACAGACAGCTTTGGTGCACTTTGTGCATTGGTAGACAGTTCTGTTCTTGCTGCAGCTTGTCTTCACCATGCAGGTATTTTTGGGGGGTGTTCTTCTGTGGACACGAGGGGCGCCGCCGGTGGCTGTTTGGACGCCATCCACTCGGCGCGCAGCTCAGCCAACTTGAGGATGGAGTCACGTCTGGGGAGGCTCTGTAGACTATGCGTCTCTCCACCAGTCCCCAGCGAGTCCAAGCTCCCCCAATGATTAATACTTATTCATAATAGCCTACATAGTGCGAAACTGTGCATATAATAGGCTGTACATAGCGCGAAACTGCGCATAGCCGTTCATTGAACGGCTGGCGGCCGATATAGGTATACATTAAAAAAAACATACACGATATTGTTTTATTTGAATGATCTTGAATATATTTAACAATAGGGGGTGCAACAGAACACAATTTTAGGTAAAGTCATTGACTGTCGGACTTCAATGTTTTATTAAAATATAGCCTAGTTATGTGCAAATGAAAACCCACAATCGTCCAATTGACGTCTTTGGCAGTTCTAGTGTTAAGACCTTACCCCGATTTTGGAAATCAGATAAAGGCATTCACAAGTACATTTCAATAATTGCATTATTACCATTATCGGGTTATGATCGGCGTATAGTGTGCATGTGAACGCACTCGCTGTCAAACCTGCCGCTCTGTATGCACAAGATAGTTAATGTCCGGATATGATTGGCAATGAGTGATCTTTACTCATGGCGACTATGTCAATTTTGTATGGATCCACACCTCCGATCAACTTATTTTTTCATTGTATCGTGCTGAAGCCATATAGCCTACTGCGCTCAGACTTGGCTACATTAGCTGGTGCCCCATCTTCAAATTTACTTCCAGGGTTTACGAGTAGCCTACCAGTTGAATGCATTCCAGAAACAAAACGCAAAACCTTCACGTTCACCACATCTATACTATAACAAATATATTTACAATACTGTTATTTTGCGCATTTGACTTAACAGACACCACGTCTTGACCCGACGTCAGTTACCGAGATGGATAGGCTACTGTAGGCCTAGATATATGTGTTCGTAATAATTAAATTACATCCAGATGGAGTAAAAATGTGTTTGAGAACAAGGTAATAATAACAATTAAACGTTATTTGTATAGCACCTTTCATACAGATAAATTCAGCTCTTTAAGTGCTTTACAACAGAGCATTTAAATTAAAGAATGTGAAACTTAATGATGCTTTATTCGTAGACTATAGGAGAAAAACACTGAGCCCAGCCTGCTAAATCTACTCAAAGACGCCACCTGGTGGTGGTGCGTCACTAAAACGACACGAGATTTCCAACGGGATTTCCCTGCCAAATACCGCGAAGGTGAAATGCTGCAGCATGTGACATTTCTAACTTCCCACATCTGTAGCCTACAGTAAAACATGTGTAACCATATTACATAGAGGAGAGATTTTCAAGTTTTCCCCAATTTTAAACACGGTTTAAAATTAAAGGTTAAAGGGTGCATGAAAGAAAGGACAAAGGGGAAAACACAATAAGACGAACAGTGCACAATAGATTAATATCTCCTTTTGCCTGACACGGCTGGATCTGCGAGCGTTTGGTTGCTAAGAAGGTGTTAAAGGACAATGCTTGTTTTTGACAACCTGGACCTTATTTACGACATATTATAAGACGTTTGACTCACGGAGATCACTTTGGTGTAGTTCGGAGGCATGTAGAAGAAATTTAAAATCCATCGCGAGCCAAGTATATCCATGTAATGGCGGTGGTCGGGGCACTTAGAATGCAGTTTCTAAAAATCTATTTTCTGCCGCGAAACGGTTGTTTTCATCAATCTGTCTTGATGAATCGCTAGTTGTGCTTACATAGAGCATTACTGTTGTGGTTTTCACATGCCATGATCTTTAGAAACGTCTTTCGAAACGAAATAGCTTCCTCACTTGCTCCAGCATGCATGCGCACAGCGCGCAATCGTTGCTCCAGCACGTTGTGCCGAAAACTACTCCTGCCGAATATCAACCTCATGCATCGCCCAGTTATCCAGATAATCCTTCCCCAGAGACGCACCGACCAAATGTGTCATTATAGTAAAGGTGTGTGTGTGGGTGTGAATGTCAGCTTCATCCATGGCCCGGTTCTGGAGATAATCATGCCCCAGAGACACGGACGCCAGACGGACACGTTTCTCTCTCAGCACACTCCAGAGACCGAGGGGCTGGGCTCCAACCCTTTGTCTTGTGCTTTGAGCATGACTGTTCAAATGCCATCACATCTATCTGCCACGCAATTCAGAGAGGGAGGGAGGGAGGGAGGGAGAGATTAGGTAGAGGGAAAGCTATGGAGAGAATATGGGAAGATTTAAGTAGGAAAAGATTGAGGAAGGGAGAAGATGGGAGAGAGAGAGTGATGGAGGGAGAGACAGAAGGGTAAAAATAAACGTGTGAGTGGAACCGAGGTGGAGAAGAGTGACAGGGAGAGAAACAGATAATCCAGATTTATCAGCTGAATGTCCAGGGCTTCGTGGAGATGTGTGCGTGTGTGTGTGCGTGTGTGTGTGCATGTGTGTGTGCGTGCACATGTGTGTGTCCTCCAGCCATGGTGAGCAGACACCCATTGATTGGCTCTTCTCTGCCATCGATCTGGCAACCCTGCATTAATGTGCTGCAATGGAGGGAGAGAGATGGGAGCCTTAATGTGCTTATAACAGGCCTAATGTGCTTATAACAGGCCTAATCTGTTTATAACAGGCCTAATCTGCTTATAAAAGGCCTAATCTGTTTATAACAGGCCTAATCTTCTTATAACAGGCCTAATCTTCTTATAACAGGCCTAATCTTATAACAACTCTAATGTGCTTGTAACAGGCCATAATGTGCTTATAACAGGCCTAATCTGTTTATAACAGGCCTAATCTGCTTATAAAAGGCCTAATCTGTTTATAACAGGCCTAATCTTCTTATAACAGGCCTAATCTGCTTATAACAGGCCTAATCTTATAACAACCCTAATGTGCTTGTAACAGGCCATAATGTGCTTGTAACAGCCCTAATGTGTAGGCATGTAACGATGCCTCGCGATGCAGTTAAAAATAGATTTGTTTGTGTCACGATTCAAATCGGTGCAGATGAAAGGGCATCGCGATGCTCTTTTTTGAACAGCAGAGGGCACCATCTACTTTTGACTTCACTGCGTGAAGCGTCTGCTTCCTGCGTCGCTTATTTCTGACAGAACGAGAAACATGACGGCGGTAAACGTGGATGTATCAGTGAGTTCTGAATCCAGGATGCACCCGCAGGTTTTAAGTGTGGACGCATTTTGGCTTCCCTGTTTTCAGAAATGAAAAAATCGTGTGAAAATTGCATCGTCAACCCTGCATGGTGAATCACATGGCGAGTTGAGTGAATCGTTACATGCCTACTAATGTGTTTATAACAGGCAAATATTTATGCATTCAATTAGGGGGTGAGAGGAAGAGCAGCAGGTGGGCCTGACCACTCTCACCAGTCCAGCTCTGCCGGGTTTGAGCTCTGTCTCCATTTTTCTCTCTGTCTCTACAATGTAACGACATAGTATATTATGGTAAGATGTGCAAAGGGGTCACCCCAAGAAAGTTAATTAAATCTTGTAATAGGGGGCCCTATCTCATGACCACCATAGCAGTGCTTTAGCAGTTAGCTGGTTATACGTTGGGTACAAACAATAATCAAACCAACAGGTGTATAACAGACAGAACAGATGTTTAACAGACAAGACAATACCAGCATACATCTTACATAACTCAGGGATCTATGAACATAAGATACTATAACTTATTCTAAGTAAAGGTAGTGACTAAAAATATGTTGCTATAAGTTGATTTTTAATGTTTTTCTTAAAGGCAGAGATGGAATGTGCCATCTTTAATTTATGGTTGAGCTCATTCCAAATCTGTGGTCCTCTGCACACTGAAGCAAGTGCGTTTTAATCTAGGCTTTTCCCAGTGATTAGGAGTTTACCCCTGGTGTTATGGGTGTGCAGAGGAAGGCTGATAGGAACTGGGCACATCATTTAGGATTTAGTTTGTGAACAACCCGTTACATCTTAGTGGCATTCTTGAGGTAGTTGTATTCAGTAAGCCTCAAAAGGTTATATCGGTGAAGAAGTGGTCTGGTGGAACAAGTAAATGGAGACCATGATAATGCACGTAGGATTTTTTTCTGTAGATTCTTTAGCTTTTTTGTGTAAGCTGGGAATGTATTTCATTATATAACGTTACAGTAGTTTATGTGAGGTTCAAATAAGGTTTTGTAGAGGATGAGAGATGAAGAGAGTGGGATAAAGTGTCTCAGCTTGAAAAATAAGCCAACATATTTAGATAGTTTTTTCGTTTGGCCATCAATATGGCATCTAAAATTAAAAAAAATTGTCAATGAGGATCCCCAGGAATTTTATGGAGCTAACTTTTCCAATATTATGTCCATTTATTTGAGGGCAAGCATAGTCAGTATGAGGTCGTTTTTTATTGGAATAAAACATAATATATTACGTTTTACTGATATTAATAGAGAGTTTATTACATCTGAACCAGGTGTCTGCTTTCATGAGTTCGATATTAAGGGGTTTTTCAAGTTCACTAGGATGCTTGTAGGACAGAAACATGTTTGTGTCATCAGCATCAGCGTAGTACGGAGGAGGAATTAACAAAGTCATTTATATAGAGAATTAAAAGAAGGGGCCCTAAAATGGAATCCTGGGGAACCCCATGTTTGACGGATTTAAGTGATGGTTTGTAGGTGTTTATATAAACATTGATATCTTCCAAATACATAGCTACAGAACCAGTCAAGTGCTAGGCCTCTGATACCATAGTGTGATAGCTTGTCAATCAAGATGTTAAGGTCAATTGTGTCAAAGGCTTTAGATAGGTTGAGAAAAATTCCAATACCATAGTTGCCATTCTCGATCTGTCTTTACACCGGAAAATAAAGATAAGTTGATGCAGTAGGAAAGTGGTTCAGTGATTACATTGGCGATGCTTTTGAGAATTCTGGTCGAGATTTCATCTGCTCCAGCTGAATTTGAACTTTTCATAAGCATAATGATTTTACTAACTTTGTTGCTATCAGTTGGTTTCAGAAAGAAATAATGTGGATGGTTTCCTGATAGGTAGTTTAAAAGAGGAATCCAGAGGTTGTCTGATGTTACTAGCAAGATTTTCTCCAATGGAGACAAAATAGTCATTGAATGCATCTGCAAGGCTGGCATTACTGGGGTCATGTCAGGGAGTACTGTGTTTTTGGCCTCTGCTTAAAACCTCATTTAGCACCTTCCAAGATTTCTTAGGATCTCCCTGTGATGCTTTAATAAATTCTGCATAATAATTACTCTGACTTTTTCATATGATATGTACGTTTATTTCTGTAATTGGTATATTCATTTTTATTATTTTGATTTTTAATGTAGCGTTTATATAATTTATTTTTATGCTTAATAGATTTTGATATTCCCTTAGAGAGCCATGGAGTTTGGACAGTTGTACTGCAAGTGACAGTGTTTTCCAGAATAGTCCTTGGAATGGCATCTGTGATTTTATTTGTCAGAATGTCAAATGCAGCATCAACATCATTGCAGTTGTATCAATCAATCAATCAAAGCTTTATTTGTATAGCGCATTTCATACCCAGAGGCAACACAATGCGCTTTACAGAGAACAAGGGAGGTGGGCATACGACCCACTCTCTACATATTCCAGAGGGAAGAAAAAAAAACAGTAATCACCCGGGGGCCAGATAAGTGAGCTGTAAAAATTCTTCCCTGACCCCTCTCAACAAGGCGATCGAGCAAGCTCCTGGAGTATGTTTGTCTACCGGCTAAGAACATTTATAAAGCAATACATTACATTAAAATTACATTTCAGTGTGAGAGAGGCTAAAAGCATCATAGGAGAGAGAATATTCTACGGACATGCTACATCATCCACAGCAGACACGGGGGTATCTATCGGACTTCGGGAGGTCTGCTGGTGACAGTGGGGCATCCACTGGACCTGGTTAGAAGATAGGAGGGAGAGAGAGAGGCACTAGGGAGAGGGAAGGCAGAGGGAAGGCAGAGCAGGGTTAGTAGCGCATACAGACCACACAGATATTGAAACAGGCAACCTGGGGCAAGCTCCTGGAATATATTTGTCTAATGGCTAAGAACATTTAAAGAACAATAAATAACATTTTCGGAGCAAGAAAGGCTAAGAGCATCAGGTCCAGGCCTAAGCCGGATGTGGACTGATGTGTGTCTGTGTGTACGTGTGTGTGTGTGTGTTAACTAAATACTACGATATCCACAGCTCCGCAGCTGACACTGGACCTGGTTAGAGGATAGGAGGGAGAGAGAGAGGCACTAGGGGAGACAGAAAACGGTTAGTAGCACGCTGAGTCATTGAAGCAACACAGCAGTCAGAACAGAACAAGCCTGTTTCAGGATAACCAGCTTCTGTACACTACTTGATATACATACATTGTATAGCAGGATGTATACCAATGTATACAGAGGATTCACAGGTAGGTTTGAGGCTGCCTTTCTGTGTCTCAAGGTCCTGGCTAGTGATTGTAGGCTAGGTCGAAAAGGTACGTCTTGAGGTCTCGCTTGAAGACCTCCGTTGTTTCAGCCCTTCTTAGGCACTCCGGTAGGGTGTTCCAGAGGTTGGGGGCATAGAAACTAAAAGCTGCCTCTCCGTGTTTCTTGGTCCTGGCTTTTGGAACTGTTAAAAGTTCAGTGCCTGAGGATCTAAGTGGTCTGTTGGGCATGTACTTAACAAGCATGTCTGAAATATATTCTGGTGAGTGACTGTGGAGAGATTTATAGACTAGTAATAGTATTTTAAAGTCTATTCTAGAGTTGACTGGTAACCAGTGTAGTGATTTTAACGCTGGTGTGATGTGTGCCTAGTTGTAGACTTTGTCCCATACCCTGGCATGTACATTCTCATTCAGACACCGTAATGTTTCTTCATTAAGTATTTTGATTTTAATTTTATGACGTGAGGGTGAAGGTCTACCAGCAAGATTAAGAAATAATACAATGGGGAAATGATCATAGATCTCGGAAAGTATAACACCTGATTCCAGCCTAGTATAATAAATATTTGTTATGATGTTGTCAATGAGGGATATTGAGGAATGGGTGACTCCTAGCCCCCACCACTTTGGAGAAACAGGCGTGTACAACTGCCATAGGTCGGTGTACAACAGCAATAGGTTTTCATGGCAAGTGTCCAGGCCAATACTTCCAAAGTGACAGGGGCTAGGAGGCTGATATGGCAGTATGTTCATACCTCCATGGTACTCTCTTAGTGTGCTGTGTTTTGAGGCAATCCGAGCAATTTGAATTTTTGACCAAAATCTCAAAATCAACTTCCAGCAACCGAGAGGGTAAAATTCACCTTCCTCCAATCCTTACGGTATTCAGAGGGCTTGTCCCTTATGGTAAGAGGATGCTGAGGTTACATTATGAGCCTCCTAGCCCAAGCCTCCTAGCCCCATCCATGTTGGAGAAACAGGCGTGTACAACCGCCACAGGAATGAATGGGGGAAATCACCATTCAAAACTGTTGCCGTTGTACACATGACCTTTTGAAACAGGTCACAGCTCCCTGAGGACTTTTACATGCACAGTACAGACACAGTACTCGGGTCAGTTACTCAGCATGCACTGCCATTGCAGAATGTGCAGAGCTTTCGTCTCTGCTACCTTCGGTCGGGTTACGGGAAGCGACTTAGGGAGAATATGTACAGCCGGCAAATTCCTATGGCACCTGTACACGCACATTGCTTTACTTTACAGGGGGGTTCCGAAAGCACTAGAGTTGTTTATGTCAACACTTGGTACTTTAACACCACCGAGCTATAGCCTTCTACCACCAATTGCTTTGGAGAAAC
Source organism: Borostomias antarcticus (assembly GCF_949987555.1). Classification (NCBI taxonomy): domain Eukaryota; kingdom Metazoa; phylum Chordata; class Actinopteri; order Stomiiformes; family Stomiidae; genus Borostomias; species Borostomias antarcticus. Next base: position 23,739,797 of record NC_140251.1, read on the forward strand.
AGGCGTGTACAGCCGCCATAGGTCGGTGTACAATAGCAATAGGTTTACATGATAAAATTCAAATTGCTAGAATCGGCTCAAACCTCTGCACAGTAACAGTACACGATGGAGACATGAACCTACTGCACGCCGTTCGCCGCTTCCTTACGATGTTTTAGGGTTAGCTAATTCCAGAATTTCCCTTAGTAATTCTGGATTTAATAGTAAGCTAGCTAAATCACTATTTAAGCTATACTTGTAATGATGGATTTACTAGTCTTTAGTTAGACCACTATTACTTGTAATGGCGGATTTACTAGTCTAGCTAAATCAATATTTAAGATATACTTTTAATGACTGATTTACCAGGTACTATAAAAACTAGTGATGACGGATGTACTAGTTTTTATTTAGACTACTATTACTTGTAATGACAGATTTACTAGTTTTTAGTTTAAAAATAAAATAGCTTGTAATTCCAAATTTAATAGTTTTTCCCTTCCAGAATTTCCCATAGTAATTCCAGATTTAATAGTTTTTTCATGGGCAAAAAGCATGACCAACATTTGAAAAATAGCTTGTAGTTCTGGATTTATTAGTTTAAACCTTGTTTGACATGGCAATACATTATTGAATTTTGAATCTGAATATCCGTAAGTTTGGTCCCGTTGGTCCCAGAGGTCCCATCTTCAGATATGTGTTCCAGTAGGATGCCCCGCACGTGGCGGCACCTTCGGAATCGTCGTGCAACAAAGTTGAGCTGAGATCCCAAAGCATGTGGCTTTTGGGCGGGAACGCTCTCTCGCAAAAAACGATGGGGCCTAGAGGTCCGATTCCAACACATCTAGGTGAATTAGTATGCCCCGCACCCGTGGGTACCTTCGGAATCATCGTGCGTCAAAGTTGAGCTGAGATATGAAAGATTAAAAATATAAACATTTGTGCTAGGAATTACGGATTTACTAAGGTGTTAAAAGAGCCTCTCCCGTGGAAATGATGGGGTTAATTCTACCGATTCCATCATATCCTTACTCGTCTTTGCTCCCCGAACTCGCCCGTACCATTGGAATTGTCCTACGACAAAGTGCAGCCCCAACCCTAACCCCAGCAACAGGGTCTTAGAGGCGTTTGCTTGTATACCCTCTTGTTGCCACAGATAAACCATTTTGGTCCCGTTGATCCCAGCGGTCCCATCTTCGGATATGTTGTCCAGTAGGCCGCCCGGCACGCGTAGTTACCTTCGGAATCACCGTGCGACAAAGTTGAGCCGAGATATAAAATATTAAATATATAACATATTTTGTGCTAGTAACAAGTATACTTGTAGACCCTCTTCTTGGTCCCACAGGTCCCATCTTCAGATATGTTGTCCAGTAGGATGCCCCGCAAGCATCGGAATCGTTGTGCGACAAAGTTGAGCCAAGATCCCAAAGCACATGGCCTTTTGGCGGGAACACTCTCGCAAAAACGATGGGGCCTTTGTCCTATGACAAAGTGGAGCCCCAACCCTAACCCCAGCAACAGGGTCTTAGAGGCGTATACTTGTAGTCCCTCTTGTTGCCTCAGATAGGCCATAGGAGGGGAGCGGGCTTTGCTCCTTCACAGCTCCTCAAGGAAAAGCATGCATCAGGCCGCCGTTAGAGTATGTTTATCGGCCCATCTTGTCCTGCTAGTCTTCCAAGTTCTAGCCTTGTATGTCCTCCCTGTGCCTAGACATGAAGGTGAATGTGTGAGGGATTGGAGTGACACTTTTGTCATTCTGCGTTTTTTCAGCATATTTGGGGCCCATTCTCGAGGTCTTGCCGTGGACCGACGTGCACCAAAATCAGGTTACACGTTCTCCTAAGGGTCTACTTTAGAGGAACTAGTGGCCGTGTGTGTCTAGCTACAGAGGAAGCGGTGCGGCATCCATGAATGTTCTCGGAGATCTCACTTGGACCTCTGTGACCTTACTCCAGTTACTCCAGGTTCCCGTTTGTGACCATGTTCTCGGACGGTTCTCGAGGTCTTGCTGTGGACAGATGTGCACAAAAATCAGGTTCCACGTTCTCCTAAGGGTCTACTTTGAGGAACAAGTGGCCCGCAGTTTTTAGTTTGTCACGGCCCGGGGAAGGTGGGCTCACCTCTGTCTAAACAGTGTCTCTCCCAGTGGATTTGTGAGGGCATCTCCAAGTCTTGCGAGACTGTGGGTCGCCCTCTGCCTGGGGCTGTTCGGGCACACTCTACGAGGGGTGTGGCCACGTCGGTTGCCCTGTTCAATGGTGTGTCTGTGGCGGACATTTGTGTGGCGGTGACTCAGGGCTCTAAGGTGCGACCATTTTACTCGCATTTGCGACTAAAAATTGTTTTGTTCCATCAGAAAAAAATAATTTAGGAGCACACTGTGCGAGTACTGTTTTCAACCATTTCACTCACATTTTTTGCCTAAAATAAATCCATGCAAATTGGATCAAACTAGAGTCAAAGTTTTGCGCACCCGTATACAAAACTACAAGTCACACAACTTTTTTATTTTATTTTTTATTACAAGTCCCACGACTGCAACCTGCAACGCGCAGAACTCTCATGATGACACGCGATGACAGCTCAGCTGCCCTCAATCAAAAACGACTGTGCAGACGCCGAATGCCCCTGCCAGTAACGTTAACAAAATGAAGAAAATGAAGCCCATTCAATCATATTTTGCCCGGCAAAGTGGAACCAAGGAGAGAGAGGAATTCGGTGAAGCCAGGGGGGAGTCGAATCAACTGTCACTCAAAAATCGTTGTTTACACAAAGTTCTTTTGATTAGATTAGATTCAACATTGCACCGTAGCCTACCAGTAACTTACTGGATCCAAAACGCAATGAAATGCCGTTGACATCGTAAAAAGCGATTTATTTTTCCTGAAATGCGTGTCATAACCATCCAATGACATGTTCCTTTGCATCTACATTAAACTAAGCTTTTCCACGGATTTTACAATTTTTTTATGATTATTTGCAAAGATATTGGGCTTTCTTCCCACGTTTATTCACGGCACCGGCAGTTTCATATCCCTGGCTTAGTTCGCAAAGCATTGTGTGAATTTTCATCTACCCCTCGGTTTCAAGTCAGCATCTTAAAACCCTCGTTTTGGAGGGTTTCAGGACCAATGCACATGATGCAGTGTGTGGGAATAGTATAGTCTTCATATGATGCAGTGTGTGGGAATAGTATAGTCTTCATTAGGACCAATGCACATGATGCAGTGTGTGGGAATAGTAGGCTATAGTCTTCATTAGGACCAATGCACCTGATGAGTGGGTGGGAATAGTATAGTAGGAGAGGACGAGAGCTCCTATGGTGAGCAGGTTATTATTGTTTATTGTTGTTGGCAGTAGGCCTAATGTGTGTGTTGCTAATAAAAATGTGTTATGTGTTTTTCTTCCCTCTGGAATATGTAGGAGTGGGTCGTATGCCCACCTCCCTTGTTCTCTGTAAAGCGCATTGTGTTGCCTCTGGGTATGAAATGCGCTATACAAATAAAGCTTTCATTGATTGATGGATTTTCTGTTGCGCACCTAAATTTCTTTCTGTGCTCCTACATTTTTTCATTTAGGAGCACATGTGCTCCTAGTGAAAAATGTTAGTTTAGAGCCCTGTGACTTAGTGGTCACCATCTCCTTTTGTCTGCTATTATCTTTTATCCATGTCGTCTGTGGCGTCATCTGTGTTGGGCACAGCCGCCAGTGGGAGTCAGTGTAAGACATGTTGTTCCAGGGCAGGACCGCCTGGTAAGTGGTGGTCTGCTCCTGTCCCTTTGGGGCTGTTACGGTGTAACCACTTACGGTCCGGTTCTCTCATCACATACCTCTCCGTGCCCTGGGCTGAGTTAAGCCAAGTGTGGCGGGGAGGGACCAGTACTTGGGTTGGGCCAATGTTTGGTATGGTCTTGGAGCACTGGCTTGTGTCCTGGCTGGACTGTTTTGTTAACGGGTTCAGCAAGAGTGTATGGTGCGGTCGTGTAGCTCCGCATATGCCAATAGGAGCTAGCCCTGTGGGGCGGAGCTCCAAGAAATATAATGGCGGTTACGTATTGTAACTCTAGTTCTATGAGTGGAGCGAAGCCCCACAGAGTTCTAACTTTGCTGAACCCACAGTCTGCTCTCTGAAGGTTTTGGCTAGGAGCAGATATGCAGGCGAAGCCCGCTTATACAGTGGTGCACCGATCTCCTGGTTGGGCACAGGTGCGTGTTTGTTTTTGTTTTTTCTTCAGTCAATTGTAGCTTGCTAGGTTTCACAAGCCAGCCAGGAGCTTGTCCTGTGAGGCTTTACTCCACTCATAGAACTAGAGTTACAATACATCACTATATCCAACTAGCTCACTTATAGCCAATGTTAGCTAGCTGTTTTGCTTTGTTACCGATTTCAGTCGCAGCAACTAGGCTAGAGTATAGACTCCTTATTAGCTAATGTGAGCTGTGTTTTTGTAGCTACATGATACACGAATGGTATAATTCAAAAGGTATTACTAGCTAAACATTAGCTAACCTAGCCAATGTTAGAGTTGGCTACAGCTAGAGATGGGATGTGCAGCTGAAGTGAAAGCTAACATTTCTTTCGACCTGGAGTGGGAACCTTTGTTGGAACGTCTTTACAAATCAAGATAGCCTCGATAGCCTAACAATGGCATAAACGTCAGTGCTGTTTTTATATTTTTTTGGAAATCGAAAATCAAATTGATTCGTGACCTTAAAATCGAATGGAATTGTGGATTTGAGAATTGTGACCCGTACCTCCTATGGGTCCAGTTGTAGCAGAAGACCCCTCTTGGTTGGAGGCCCTACTCATAGGAATGAAATCAAACTTTCCAAGCTGAATTTCACAAACAATTACATTGATACACCATAGAAATACAGCATTAGTACCTTTGGATGCACAAAATGATATTTGAGCTGGTAGGAGAATCAACATAAGGTATGAGAACTGAACTGAGAAAGGGTTGGAGCATGCTTATTCACCTGACTTCCTGTCTACAAGATGAAGGAGAACTGATTTCAGATAGCTGATACCTGACCTCTGATGCCTGACATCTGACACCTGACATCTGATACCTGTCCTAAAATGGCCACCGTATAGGTGGTTGATGTTCTTGTTCTTGATTGGTTGAATATTCTCCTCTCAGTTGTCTTCATTTCACAGTTTGGCTGATATTCTCCTATAGAATATCTTTGCTGGTTTACGCTGTCTAATTATCCTCATTAGAACTTTACTGGGTGATTAAAGCTCGCATCGTCCTCCTCTTCTATTGATTGGTTGGCTTTTGCTTTCCACTTGGGACTGTGTTTGATTGGTTGATGGATACTACCCTGTGCCTGATTGGTTGATTGTCCCTCTCTTGTGTAGCTGGACAACGTGGATGAGCAGGCAGCGCAGATCCGCCGCGAGCTGGACGGGAGGCTGCAGCTAGCCGAGAGGGCGGCCAAGGTACGACCTCAACTGCTCTCTCTCCCTCAATCTTTGTCAACAACATCTAATGAATATAAGTAGAGAAACTGTACCTTGAGTGTCTAAGCACTACTGCAAACACATGCAATGTTCTGCTGACAGACAGGAACACAGACAAACTGAAGGAATTAGCTGACTTTACAGAATGCCATACTTTAGATTTTTTTCTCTCCTAGGAGCGGCGGCACCCCAAATTTGCATCCAAAGACATGGATGCCATGTATGTAGAGGAGCTGCGATCGTCTGTCAACCTCCTCATGGCCAACCTGGAGAGCCTGCCTGTGTCCAAGGGAGGACCCGACTTCAAACAGAAGCTCAAGCGCTCCACATTGAACAACTCCTTCCTGGACATGGACGAGGGCGATATCCTCTGCAAGTCAGATGTGGTCCTCTCCTTCACCCTGGAGGTGGGTGTATGTGGAGGGAGGGAGGGAGGGAGGGAGGGAGGGAGGGAGGGAGGGAGATAGATAGAAAGATAGATAGATTTGTTCGGCAACTGCGCTCCCCATTGAAACATATGGCGACGCACTCTAGCTTTTGAGCTGCTGATTTAGCATTTTTACCCTTTTTCTAACTTGTCACCATGCCTACAGTGTTTATGCTATACGGACATATTATACATAGAAATGTTCAGCAAGTTCTCAGGATTCCAACAGTATGGTGTCAATATATAAGCTGTAACATTTATAGGTTTCGCGATAGAGCTGTCTGAAGCGTACCATGTCTAAGATCAGAGTGTCAGTTGGGATTAGAGTGGTGGCAGCTGTTTGTTTTTTTTAAATTTGTGTGCATGTGCAGCCTCTCTTAAAGGTACAGGCACCCTTTTATAACTAATGTGGTAGCACAGAACTCAGCCAAAGTGGAATAGAGACACCTTATCTTCACTGGTGGGGGCCGGTGGGTAGCTCGGAGTGGAGTATACTGTCCCTGACTGGCTATGACCAAAAGGGGCGGAGCCACACCACTATTCACACCACAGAACCCACTTTTCAGCCCCTGAGTGGGCTAGAGACACACAGTCTTCAATGGTGGAGTCAGGTAGGTGGCCCGGAGAGGGGTACACTGTCCCCGACTAGCTGTGACCCAAGGGGGCGGAGCCTAACCAGCACACCACTATCCACGCCACGGGCCCCACAACTCAGACCATGAGTGGGTTAGAGACACATGGTCTTCACCGGTGGGTGGAGTCAGGTGGGTGCCCTGGAGAGGAGTACACTCTGGCTCTGACCTGAGGGGGCGGAGTCTCACCACCATGCCACTGTCCACGCCACAGACCCCACAATTCAGCCCCTGAGTGGGCTAGAGATGCACAGTCTTCGCCGGTGGGTGCATGGAGATTGCCCGGTCCGTAGTAGTTCTAGCAGTAGCTGTTACATACAGCTGCAGCAGCTAGCCCACCTCACATTTACTCCAGGAAATGTACTTTCTAGTTGTTAATTGGAGTTTCAAGTCTGTAGTTTTTATATTATGGTTGTCAATCAATCGATCAACCCCCTGGATGGAAATGGGTTTCCTTTCACCATCTCCCTGGCCTTCCCTACATTGAGCTTCAGGTGGTTCTCCATAGCCTGGTACGACCATCCCGTTCTCGCGAGCTCACATTCTGTTTCACTAACGCAGAAGGGTCTGGCCTTCGCCTCCTGCAGAGCAATTATGCCAAAATCCAAACCATACCGGGCCAATCAGGGACTGCGTTTTAACTGCTGTCCCGCCGCACAGTGGATAGCATTCCCTGATTGGTTCGTGTACCTGCCGCTCCCTAACCCTAAACAAACATGGCGGCTCCTGAAGCAATGAGTGGTAACATTAACGTTAGAAGAATAAACACAGATATAAGTGCAGTTATTGCAGAAATAGACTTAATCACAACACTTAAACAAGAACAAGTGTATGCACTAGCAGAGTTACTCGGTGGAAAATACGTTTTTGCCGTTCTTCCAACTGGATTTGGCAAAAGATTGCTGAACGCTGATTGGCTGAAGGTGTTTGCCTGTCAAGGCAAGTACCCCCACCCACGTAATCGCTCTCTATGGGGCGAAGGCCAGACAGATATTGCAGAGTGAAGCAGTGAGCTCGATAGATCGGGATGGTCATACCAGGCTAGGTTCTCCACACCCTCTCCACGCCCTCAACACAGTCCTCTACCAGGCCTCTGTGTCCTACCTCCTGTCCTCCAATTACACAGCCAACAGTAGCAGAGTCATCCAAGAACTTCTCACAATGTCTCAGGGTTGTTTCTGAACCCAGATTTGTGGAGTCTGAACAGGAAAGGAGACAGGACAGTCCTTTGGGGGCCCCTGTGTTGCTGACCACTCTCTCTGACACAGTCCTGGCTTCTCACATACTGTGCTCTGCCAGTGAGGTCGTCCGTAATCCAGGTCACCTCAGAAGTGTGTGGCAGGGATTAAACACCATGACGGACTATAAGGGATCCCCATCCTCCTCAGGAGGTGTAGATGCTGCTCTCGTGAACAGCCTCAACACTTTCTATGCACGCTTTGAGACCAACAACAGCCAGCCAGCCGTTACACCTGAGGCTGAGGAGAATGGAAGGGCGGAGAGAGCGCTCATTCTCTCTGAACACGACGTCAGAAGGGTGTTTAAACAGGTGAACACCAGGAAACTGGCAGGATCGGACTCTCAGGGTGGGTCCTCAAGGCATGCGCCGACCAACTGGCTCCAGTGTTCACAGTGATATTCAACCTGTCCCTGGCCCTGTCCAGTGCCTCCATCATCCCCATACCGAAGAAGCCAAGACCAGCCTGCCTTAATGACTACCGCCCGGTAGCTCTCACCTCTGTGGTGATGAAGTGCTTTGAGAAGCTGGTCAACGAACATATCTGCCTCTCACGGCGCAGCACACTAGACCCCCTACAGTTTGCATACAGACCCAACAGATCCACAGAGGATGTGATAGCTCACATCTTCCACACCCTATCCCACTATCCCACCTAGACAAGAGCAACGTGTCGGGTTATGTACTGTTGTTCATTGACAACAGTAACCACATGCAAATGTACATGTCAATATACCTCACCCATAATCTTGGAGTCAGCAGAAACATTTTACTGTGACTGTTACATGTGACAAATTAAGAAATCTTGAATGTTGAATCTTCTATCCCGATGGGAGTGGGCCCTGTAAAGGCAGTAGTTGATTGTGTCGCCCAGTCCTCTGGGAGCCTGGTAAGCAAACTGCAGGGGGCCCAGATCTGTTTTAGGTGGGATGGTGTATGTGTTTATGTAGGGTGTGGGTGTGCGTGTGTTTGTGTGCCGTGTGTGTGCGTACGCGTGCATATGTGTGTGTCTGCATGTGTGTGTGTTTGTGCTTATGTGTGTGTGTGTGCATGCGTGTGTGTCTGAGTGTGTGTGTGTCTGTGCTTGTGTGTATGTGTGCGTGCATGCATGTGAGTACTGTGTGTTTTCTCGTGCTGCTGCAGGTTTGGATTCTGTGCCTCTGACACTCCTGAGCGACCTCTGAACCCGTTTGATCCTGTTTTCTATTGGGATGTGCAGGTAGTGCATGCGTGTGCGCTGTATATTAGACCATGTTCTTCTCCCATTGCTGTTGACAGGTGGTGGTTGTGGAGGTGCAGGGCCTGAAGTCCATGGCCCCCAGCAGGATAGTGTACTGCACCATGGAGGTGGACGGGGGAGAGAAGCTGCAGACCGACCAGGCAGAGGCCTCCAGACCACAGTGAGTCCACGCTGTGCTGCTTAGGTCACATTACAGTATGTAGACCTAAGCTCTATCTACCATATGGTCAAAGTAGTTCACACACTGCACCCTGGCCATGACGCGTTGTGATTGTCCTGTAACTGTGTGGGAGTTTCCTGAAAGCTAAGCTGTTTAGTTCAAAGGTCATCTTTCAATGATGATGGGGAATTAATATACTTCTAGTAGTATAGGCCTAGTAGGCCTGAAGGAATGGTGTAGGGCATTCAAGATTCAAAATCTGTTTTATCGGCCATGTTTTTGGTTCACACATACTAGGAATTTGACTAGGGTAATGGTAAAGATGTTTAGAGAGGTTTGTTTTTTTGTTTGCATAATTATGCTGTTGCAGACGTCAGGCAGACAGGGTGCAGGACAGGACAGCTCAAAGACATGGCAGTGCATGTACTGTATCTAACACTAATGTAAGTCACAAAAAGCACTTTATGCATTATTACAGGTATTATGGATGTATATGGATTATCTGCAGTCCTGGCATGTCAGCTTTTGAAGATGCAACAAGTATGCAGCTGCTAGCCCAAGCAACCACATAGTTATATAGATGCTAAAACACACCAGCCCGAAACACTGACATGCCAGCAATCCTACTATGATTCAGTGATAGAAGAAGTGGTGGCTAGATAGCGTGTTTTATATAATAAGGACAGAGCAGGTTTCACTCTAGAGCTAATATAAGGACAGTGCTAGCGATGCCCTCCCCCCAGACCTGTTTCATGTTCTGAATGAAAGCTGTTACAGCTCAGGAAGCTGTACTACTGTATGTAGCCTGATACCAGCATGGGTCGGTCGGAATGAGCACCCCTGATGAGCACCATTAGGCTTGTATAGTCCTAATCACATTTGACGGAGACAACATGGATCTATAGAGTGAAGCTCAACCAGCTCTTACCCAGCTCTTAACCAGCTCTTAACCAGCTCTTAACCAGCTCTTACCCTGTGTCTTTTATCCACACTGCTTGTTTTCTAGTGGAGTGGGCGGTTCTGGAGGGAGAAGTGAATAAGACCCAGTGAACAGACCCAGTTTATGCCTACTAGACTATTCATGGAGTTAGTGTCTGGTGGTGTAACCATGTGTGGGAGATTTCGCTCTCAGGTCAAGGAGTTCCACAGTCAGTGGAAGAAGCGACATCTAACGACACAGATAGGCTGCTACAGATATAGCTCATTTAATTTGGCCTGCACCGCCACTCACAACCTCTAGAGGGGGTAGGACACTGTTATATTTACCCAGTTGTTTCACCCACCTCTGAACAAGACTGACAGCCTGGTTTAGGACTGGAACTAAGGGTGTATTCACATATGTTAGTGCACACCATTGATGTGCACCAAAAGCGAAAGTGATACATTGTTTAATTTCTCAGCTACTGCGGTTCGCTTTCACACAGCACTTTCTTTACTCTGGTCCAAATGCAGCACCACAAGTCACATGAAAAGGCTCAGTGTTGTCATTGGTCAATATCTTTCTGGGGGTGGGTGCAAGAGCGTCATGAAAAACTCCCTGGAAGAATAATGGTTTATAAGGTAGTTGCGTTGGTCCGAGGTTGCACGCTTTCACACCTATCTATCTATCTATCTATCTATCTATCTATCTATCTATCTATCTATCTATCTATCTATCTATCTATCTATCTATCTATCTATCTATCTATCTATCGAATGCTAAATAAGATGTGAGATTTGCCATCTTCTTCATGCGGGTTAGATGTTATCATCTCCCCCCCAGGCTTTTCCCCAGATTTGCCATGAGCAGTGGGCAAGAAGATAGGGGTGGTAGAGAGACCAGGGTTAGAGAACACAGGGGTGGTAGAGAGACCAGGGTTAGAGAACACAGGGGTGGTAGAGAGACCAGTGGTTAGAGTGTCAGACTAGAACTGACAGAAAAGAGCCATGACCGTGTCGATCGACCACAGGGGCCTCAGAGTGACGGGGGAACCAGACGCTCGAGAGAGAGAGAGCAGATCACAAGGCCTCAGAATGATCACAATGGCTCAGAAACTAAAAATACATTTTAGATTTTTTGTGAAAACCATCCCTATCACAATCTGGTCTACCTACCTACAGCATCACCCTACTTCAGGAAATGGTCTCCTGACACCAAAGAGACCCTCAGGGACAGCTTTGAGTCCACAGTCTGGAGTATGCTGCTGGAACCACATGGAGAGGACATGAAGGGGATAACACACTGCATGACGGACTACCCTAACTTCTGCACGGACATTGTTGTTCCTGTGAGAACTGTACCCTGCTTTGCAATCCCTGGATAACCAGTGAGAAGGAGGGAGCACTGAAGACCATCACGGGAGCACTGAAGACCATCACGGGAGCACTGAAGACCATCACGGGAGCACTGAAGACCATCACGGGAGCTCTGAAGACCATCACGAGAGCTCTGAAGACCATCACTGAAGCTCTGAAGACCATCACGGGAGCTCTGAAGACCATCACGGGAGCACTGAAGACCATCACGGGAGCACTGAAGACCATCACGGGAGCTCTGAAGACCATCACTGGAGCTCTGAAGACCATCACGGGAGCTCTGAAGACCATCACGGGCTGCAATCAGAGGAATGGCCGTACAACAGGTGGTAACGTGGAGAGAGTGAATGAGTTCAACCTCTTCTGTAACAGGTTCGCCTGCCCCTTACCTCCCCCTGCCTGGCTCCTAGACGACACTGCTATTGTGGAGTGTATTGGGAGGACAGAGGGGAAGTCCAGGGGCCTGGTGGATGACTCTGCTGCGTGGTGCTGGTCAAACCAGCTGCAGCTGAACACACCCAAGACCAAGGAGATAGTGGTGGACTTCCGGAGGTCTGGGCCACCTATCCAACTAGCCTCCTTTGAGGGGGTTGATGTGGGAGTGTTCAGGACCTACAAGGACCATGGGCTGCAGCTGGATGACAAACTGGACTGGTCAAGGAGCACTGACATTCTATACTTATATTTTGTAAAAGAGACCTCTGTCTCAATAGGACTTCCCTGGTAAATAAAGGTTTAATAAAATACAGGAAGGGGCAAAGCCGGGGTGTATTGCAAAATGTGTATTGTGTGTATCTAATTGGCTGTCGTGGTGTACAAATTGGCAATACAGCCTTGTTTTTTGTCTGTCCTATCTATCTATCTATCTATCTATCTATCTATCTATCTTTCTATCTAATCTATCAATGGCATGTACATATCCATATCACCAGAGAACCACTGAACCAAGTAATCCCACTATAGCCTCTGTTCTGTGCTGCTGTGCACCACGTCCCCGTCCACCTCCTCGCCCATGCTGTCATGGTCTCACGGTCCCCTGGAAAATGAAAATGTCAGCTGCTAATGATGAGCTGACCTCTGAGGCCACGCTTCGCCTGGCGGAGATGTTGCCGCGGTTATTAGACGGCCTGGCCAGCGGCTGGGGTGTTGACAGGCGCCCGTATGGTAATAAGACTGCCCTTTCACACAGAGGCAAACACACTCTCTCTCTCTCCCTCCCTCTCTCTCTCTCTCTCTCTCTCTCTCTCCCTCTCTCTCAATCAACTATCATTTCACCATAGTAGAAAAGTTTTGAATTCAGTTGAATTGCCTGCCAACCACCGTTAAACTAAAAGAAGAATTGAATCACCTCACTGACACCTTCATTTGCTTGATCTCTCATCTGGTTGCTTGCTAGGATGGCTGAAGCTGAACATGCTAAGCTGTCAAAGGCGTGGCTACATTTCAGTAAAGCCAAAGATAAGGAGGAACCGAAATGCCGTTTTTGTTAGTGCTAATGGGGGAACACAACGTCAATGCTGAAGCACCCCAACGATGCACATCAGTTAAAGACAAAATGCAATACCTTTAACTGTCTTCAAGTTGGAACACTGCCAACTCCAGCTACTGTTGCGGGTCAGTCATACTCCTCCACCCACGGTATGCATGGTGAGCGCAACCTAGCTTAGTAGCAAGTCCCGTTCCTTGATAATAATAATCCAATTGATAGTAATTCCCAAACGTGATCAAAGTGACAGTAGAACGTCTCATATCACAAACCTTTCAATGCCATTGGTTAGCTAGCCTTTTTTGTATGTCTACAGTTTAGTTAAGTTAGCTTGCTAGATCTATCATTGCAATAACTAAGAATCTATTGTCTTCTTTTCTTAGCACCAAATAATAGAAAAGTATTGATAGCGGTATGGATAGACTCGGATTGTTAGCAGTCTTGTAAATGGTGTTAATATCAATAAAAAAGAAGGCTCCCCATCCCTAGACCAGAGTAATATGGGTTCACCTTCAATCCTCCAGGGGCGCCACATTTCAGAGGTTGTTGGGAGAGAGAGATTTGCTTTCAAGGCTGTGCTTCAAGTGACTATTGGAGGCCAGACAGTCACTGAAGAGGTGCTGCGAACTGTCCTCATCGAGATTGAGGGGATCCTCAATTCAAAGCCTCTCGGGTATACCTCGTCAGACGTTGCAGACCCTGATCCCATCACCCGCAACTGTCTCCTCATGGGGCGGCGGGACACGTCTCAACCTCAGGTTGTTTACGAGGGCCCAGAGGTTTTCGGCAAGAGAAGATGGCGCCATAGCCAAATACTGGCTGACCACTTTTGGAAGTACTTTCTCAAGCACTACCAGGACTCCAGGCCCATCAGAAATGGCGGATTGAAGCAGCAGACCTGCAGGTGGGGGATATCGTCATGATCGTCGACAACCAGTTGCCTTGTGCCCTCTGGCCTGTAGAAAAAGTCACCCAAGTCTTCCCTGGAGCTGACAGCAGAGTGCAGTCAGCTGAAGTTAGTGTAAAGGATAGAATGTACACCCGGCCGGTGGCGAGACTCATTGGTCTCCCTGCCCTTCCTGAAGAGGACTGATTGTTGCTGCCCTTTGGGCCCTATGGCCTTTTCAGATGTTCTCATTCACCCTGTGAACTCGTGGCGGTTGTTAAAAAGGCCGTCTGTCTCTTTAAACTGTGGGGCTGAGCAGGTCGAGCAGCCAATCACGCAAAGACGGTGTCGGCGGCCTTCCACCTTAACAAGGAAGCCAAATGAGAGCTCTGAGTGCACATCGATGGAACACTCCTGCCTCACTACCTCGGTGTGACATTGGACAGGTCGCTCAAGTTCCGCCGACACCTTGAGTCACTGCGCAAGAAGCCTTTGCCTTTTGGCTCAGCTCTCTTTTCGGCACAACAGTGCGGTAAAGCGACTGCAGAACCGCACCAGCTGCTCCGATTCTCCGGCCAAGCTCCCTCTCCATGGTTCCCTCACTCGTGAACAAGACCCCAGATACTTGAACTCCTTCACTTGGGGTAAGGACTCATTTCCTACTCGGAGCGGACAGACCACCGGTTTCCTGCTGAGAACCATGGCCTCAGACTTAGAAGTGCTGATTCATATCCCAGCCGCTTCATACTCAGTTGGGAACCTATCCAGAGAGTGCTGGAGGTCGCAGGCAGATGATGCCATCAGGACCACATCATCTGCAAATAGCAGCGACATGATCCTCAGATCACTGAACTGCAACCCCATCTCCGCGCGGCTACGCCTCGATATCCTGTCCATGAAAATCACAAACAGGATTGCTGACAAAGCGCAGCCCTGACGGAGGCCAACCCCCACCGGAAAGGAAGACGACTTAGTGCCGAGGACACGGACACAGCTCTCGCTCTGGGTGTACAGGGATTGGATGGAAGTAGGGATCCCCTCACCCCATACTCCCGTATAACCCTCCACAAGACCTCTCGAGGGACCCGGTCGTAAGCCTACTCCAAGTCCACAAAACACATGTAGACAGGTTGGGCAAACTCCCAAGCCCCCTCCAAGATCCTTGCGAGAGTGAAGAGCTGGTCGGTGGTTCCACGACCAGGACGAAAGCCGCATTGTTCCTCTTCGATCTGAGGTTCGACTATCGGCCGGACCCTCCTTTCCAGCACCTTGGAGTACACTTTCCCTGGGAGGCTGAGTAATGTGATGCCTCTATAATTGGCACACACCCTCTGGTCCCCTTTTTTAAATATTGGGACCACCACCCCAGTTTGCCACTCCTTTGGCACTGACCCGGACTTCCACGCAATGTTAAAGAGGCGTGTCACCCAAGACAGCCCGTCAACACCCAGCGCCTTCAGCATTTCTGGACGGATCTCATCAGTCCCTGGGGCTTTGCCACTGTGGAGTTGTTTGACTACCTCAGTGACCTCCTCCAGGGAAATTGACGATGACCTCCCCCATCATCTTCCGGCTCTGCCTCGATCGTAGAGGGTGGATTAGTCGGGTTCAGGAGTTCCTCAAAGTGCTCCTTCCAACGCTCAACAACCTCCTCAGTTGAGGTCAGTAGTGTCCCTTCCTTGCTGTATACAGCTTGGATGGTTCCCCACTTTCCCTTCCTGAGGTGTCTGATGGTCTTCCAGAAACACTTTGGTGCCGACCGAAAGTCCTTCTCCTTGGTTTCTCCGAACTCCTCCCACACCCGCTGCTTTGCCTTGGTCACGGCCGAAGCCGCAGCCCTCCAGGCCAACCGATACCCTGCAACTGCTTCTGGAGTCCCCCGGGCTAACATATCCCGGAAGGCCTCCTTCTTCAGTCGGACGGCTTCCCTGACCACCGCTGTCCACCACGGTGTCCTACGGTTACCACCCCTTGAGGTACCTATGGCCCTCAGGCCGCAGCTCCCAGCCGCAGCTTCAGCAATGGAGGCTTTGAACACCGACCACTCATGCTCGATGTCCCCAACCTCCACAGGGATGCCAGAGAAGCTCCGCCGGAGGTGGCAACTGAAATCTCTCCGGACAGGTTCTTCCTCCAGACGTTCCCAGTTCACCCTTACTACACGCTTTGGTTTTCCAGGACTGTCCAGAGGTTTCCCCGGCCATCGAAACCAGCTCACCACCAGATGGTGATCAGTGGACAGCTCTGCCCCTCTCTTTACCCGAGTGTCCAAAACACATGGCCTCAGATCGGCTGATACGATAACAAAATCTATCATCGATCTTCGGCCATAGGTGTTCTGATGCCAGGTGTACTTGTGGGCATCCTTGTGTTCGAACATGGTGTTTGTTATAGACAAACTGTGACTAGCACAGAAGGCCAACAACAAAACACCACTCGGGTTCAGATCGTGGTGGCCATGCCTCCCAATCACGCCCCTCCAAGTTTCTCCATCATTGCCCACGTGTGCTTTGAAGTCCCCCAGTAGGACAGTGGAGTCCCCTGCAGGAGCCCCAAATAGGACTCCACTCAGGGTCTGCAGGAAGGCTGAGTACTCCGAACTGCTGTTCGGTGCATAAGCACAAACCACAGTCAGAGTCCCCCCCCCCCACAGTCCTAAGGCACAGGGAGGCGACCCTCTCGTCCACCGGGGTGAACTCTAGCACAGAGGCGCTCAGCTGGGGGCTAGCTAGTATCCTGCACATCTGCCTTACGCCTCATACCGTGAGCAACTTCGGAGAAGAACAGGGTCCAACCCCTATCCAGGTGTTTGGTTCCGGTGCCGGTGCTGTGCGTGGAGGTTAGCCCCACCAGGTGTAATTGGTATCGCTCCACCTCCCTCACAAGCTCCGGCTCCTTCCCCCCCGCGGTCCGTCAGTGCCCACCGCTTTCACTGCCACCTAGTTGGCAGCGCACCCGACCCCGACAGTTCCTCCCGCGGGTGGTGGGTCCACGGGACGGAGGAGATGGTGTTTCCACGTAGCTCTTTCGGGCTGGGCCCGGCCGGGCTCCATGGTAAGCCCGGCCACCAGGCGCTCGCATGCGGGCCCTCCGTCTGGGCCTGGCTCCAGACGAGGGCCTCGGACTTCCTCCGGGCTGGGTCTCTCTTCCTCTTAGGTCTTTGTCCGTTTAAGATTTTCATAGGATTTTAAACATTTAAATATTGTTATATTGCTCTGATAAATCGAGTGGGATAAGTGATTGAACTCCTGAAAACGCTGTTTGTAGGCCGATGTGTGGGGGATGACAGGTTCACTGTGTACTTGTTTGAGCATTAAAAAAAAATTATAAAAGGTTTGAGGCCACAACTGGTTCAAAGCTTGGAAGTTCTGAAATATAATCAGCAACATGGGAATGTATTTTTGAGCTTTGGGAAGTTGACCACAAACAACCCTCTTTTTTGGAGTCAGGTTAGCCCTCTGTCAGTTAAAACTTGATATGTATTTTGTGTCTCAGGATAACAGGCAGTGTGAGCTGAGTATGCCACAGGTTGTCTTGGAAACTGGGAACATTGAATGTAGAACCTATGGCTTCCTTGAAAGGGAAGGGTCATTTGTGATTCTGAAGATGGACGGACACACACACACACACACACACACACACACACACAGTAGTCACCCTTTCATCCTCTCTCTTCACCTTTCAAGGCCACAAGACGCAAATAAAACAAATAGTAAATAGATAGTTAAATAGATACATTGTAAGCATAAGAAAAAAAAAGAGTAGGCTCAACACGGGCGTCCTTTAGCGCCGCTGGCCACTGAAATAGCAGAATGAGGAACAGGTGCTTAGTAATAATAATACAGTCAGCCATGACAGGACAAGATGGAGGAAGAGAGACACGCCAAGGGAGAGATGAGCTGTGATTGAAATGATACTTCACCAAGTGCTACTACCCATTTATCAGCAACCACGCAATCGTATCTCCCTTGTTATGACTCCTGCTTTACTAGAGCCCTCAGTGTGTAGCAGTAAAAAGCTTTCATGTCACTAAACCAGAACTCCTTATAGAGGACCGAAGACATGCCCATTCTTCTCCAGGTTTGAGGCCTGGAAGTTCATATAAACAAGAGTACTTTTCACATCATCTGCTTCCAAAACAGAAACTCTGAACTTTCAAGGTAACATTCAATGTGATGCCAAACGTTCACAGAGACGCAACATTATCAAATGTAATCATGTTATGGGGGAACCTTGTGTCTTTCAGGTGGGGCACTCAGGGGGACTTTACGACAACGCACCCTCTCCCTGTGGTCAAGGTGAAGCTGTTCACGGAGAGCACCGGGGTCCTCGCTCTGGAGGACAAAGAGCTGGGGAGGGTGAGCGCTGAGTAACACTCACTCTGGACCAATCACAGACACGTCTGCTGCTCCATCGCCATCAATAACGATCATCAACTATCGTTAATATCACCCTCATCTATATAGATTACAAATCAATAATGATCATTGAAGCCAAGTGCTCCAAATCGAATAGACTGTAAAATATTAAATTTATAACAAAGTTTTATTACATTCACTAGCCTAATAATAATCACAATACAAATAGTTTCTAATTCTAAGTCCTATATAAATTGTCCTACCTAAATTAAAATGTGAGGTGGGCTAGCTGCTGCAGCTGTATGTAACGGCTACTGCTAGTACTACTACGGACCGGGCAATCTCCATGCACCCACCGGCGAAGACCGTGCGTCTCTAGCCCACTCAGGGGCTGAATTGTGGCATCCGTGGTGTTGTGGCAAGACTCCGCCCCCTCAGGTCAGAGCTGGTCGTGGACAGTGCACCCCTCTCCGGGCCACCTACCCACCCACACCGGTGAAGACCATGTGTCTCTAGCCCACTCAGGGGCTCAGTTGTGGGGCCCGTGGCATGGATAGTGGCGTGGTGGTGAGACTCCGCCCCCTCAGGTCAGAGCTGGTTGGGGGCAGTGCAATGACCTCCGGGCAATCTCTATACACCCACCGGCGAAGACTGTGTGTCTCTAGCCCACTCAGGGGCTGAGTTGTGGGGCCTGTTGCGTGGATAGAGGTGTGGTGGTGAGACTCCACCCCCTCATGTCGTAGCAGGTCGCGGACAGTGTAGCCCTCTCTGGGCCACCCACCTGCATTCATCAGTGAAGGCCGTGTGTCTCTACTACACTCAGGGGAGGTGTGTGGTCTGTGGTGTCATGCTACCACTGTAGTCATAAAAGTGTGCCTGCACCTTTAAGAGATCCTGCTCGTGTCCCCAAATTCAAATCCCAACTGACGCTCTGAGCAGCCCTAAAGGCATGCCAGATTCAGACAGCTCTCTCTCAAAAAGTATAAATGTTACAGCTTAGATATTGACACCATAGGAATCCTGGGAACTTGTAGCCATGGCGACAAGTTAGAAAAAAGGGTAAATATGCAAAATTAGCAGCTGAAAAGTTAGAGTGTGGCACCATACGTTTCAATGGGGAGCGCAGTTGCCGAGCAAATCGTCATACCGTGAAAACTATGTCACACAGCTTAGATACTTACATTGTACGCATCAGCACAGTGTGAATGTTTTGATGTATAATGTGTATGAGCTGTTAAAACTGTAGGAGTGCCAGCAGTTTACAAAATGTGTGAATATTTCCAAAGCAACAGCTGCCACCACTCTAAAAACATAATTTTCTCTATTCCCATTCAAGTCAATGGGGAATTTGAATTCACTAATAAATGAATATAAATTACACTATCAAAGATATTGCTTAGCAATGAGGAAGCACACGATTCCCGATGAAGCCGGTCGATTTGACATATGACTCGTGTGTGTGTGTGTGTGTGTGTGTGTGTGTGCCGTTAGAACTGTGGGAGGAGTAGCGTGGCAAACTTTTGGGGTTGCTCTAGATCCAAACAAATAAACAAACCAACCAACCAAACAAACAAATAAAGTCGACCAAGTACTAGAGTGTTTTGCCCTTCGGCACATCACATTTGAACGGCTTTTAATGAACGTTCCAAATAGTTCGCATAAACGCAATAATGTTCCAAAATACTGTTAGGCTACAAGCCTGGGTCCATTGTGATCCTTGTTCCGTTACTGGCAAACTACCTCTCCAGAGTGTTAGCTTCTGTTAGCAAACGTTTGCGGCAAACACAAAGCTTACGGAAAATAGTTTGCCAACGTTCGCAAACATTCGCTATGTTCACTGAATTTGAACGCACCCCAGCGTTAGCTTATAGCTACAGAGCGGCAAGCAGAGCGAATACAGAGGTATTATTCAAATGTTAGGGTGCGTGTCCACCGGCAAGCTGAATGTAGTTGCACAGCGCCAAACTTACAGCTTCTTAGAGCGCACTAGAGCTGGGGTTAAGAGCTGGCCAGACAACCAATGTTTTACACCTACGTTAGCAATGAGTGTCGTGTTTTTGCAGACTGCAGATTAACTAGCCTGATTAAGATGGCTAGCTAATGTTAGCTAGTGCTAATGTTTGCTCTGTCTGCAGTTTTGCCAAAAACCGACCGCTGTCGTCATCAGAACAGCCTTTTACAGCCTGCGCTCTAGCCCAAAAAGTTCAACTTTTTTCAACACACCAATTCAAAAAGCCTAGAAAAAAGCGCTTGGAACAGAGCTCTCGACGTTATAGCGCCCTAGAGCTCATTACTGATTGTAAACTACGAGAAAACAGCGCCAGCTCTAAAATACAGCTTGTCGGTGGACACGCAACCTTAAGTTAGATAGATTATAGCTAACTTTACCATTTAAATGAGCATTCTATTCTCTATTGATGTCCAATGGCAATTATTGTCATTAGCTACGTTATCAGTAGCTAATGTTCCAACTAGCAAACGTCACCCATTAGCCAAGTTAGCTTGGTAAGCTAGCTAGCTAATTATTAGTGTTGTAGATGTATTAACTAAAGCGTCAGGTCTCTGTTTAAATCTCAAGAAGTGTAAGTTATTAGCCATTAAAGACTGTGCTGTAGTTTCAATTTCCAATATCCCTGTTAAAAAGTATGTTACCTACTAAGGTGTCATTATAGATAAAGATGAACGTCAACGTAACTCTAATAATTTCAAACCAATTATTGAAAGCACAAAAAATAAATTTAATCCCTGGCTTCTACGCGATTTATCATTAAGGGGCAGGGTTCTTCTTTCAAAGGCTGAAGGGCTGTCTAGATTAACCTATGCTGCTCAATCTTTATGTGTAGATCTGTTATGTGTAAAACAATAGACAAAGTTGTTTAATTTGTATGGAAAAACCACACACACTATCTTCGGAAAGCGGTGGTAATGAATGAATACAGCAAGGGCGGCCTTAGTTTTTTTGACTACTCAACTCTAAATTACACTTTCAAAATCAAATGGATTAGGCAGTACCTACAATGTCCAACCTCTATATGGAATTCTATTCCCCAGTATGTTTTTTCTTTAGTAGGTGGTCTTACATTTTTCTTACTATGCACTTATGATGTTGATAAGATTCCCTTTAAACTGTCCTCATTTCATAGACAAATGTTACTAGCCTGGAACTTAATGTACAAACACAACTTTACTCCTCATAGATTTTTCATATGGAACAATAGGCATATTCTGTATAAGCATAGGTACAACGGTGGTTTGACAATGACATTCTTCTATTAAGTCAATTATTCAACCAAAACGGACAGCTTTTATACTTACACTGAGTTCCTTAAGCCCCCCGCAGACCGCCTCCGCCACCGCCACGACACTCCAAATAAATAGCTCCCATTGTTTCCTATGGAAGCCGGCACACTGGCGGCGTGCCGACAGCTGCCGACAATGTCGCCCCGGATTGATTTCGACTAGGCATGCATGTGATTTCCTGCAATGCCTGTCTATTAAATATATGTAAAAGTAAGCTAATAACTAAAAGTTAAACATTTTAGTTTTATTCCCATCTCTTCCATGTCCTTGTTCCATGTGTCGTTTAGGCCTATTGTCTTGCTAAAATGTAGGCTAGCCTACATCTATTTTATTAACGGTTATTTTAGTCTACCCAGCTGTATTATAATGGAGGAGAAAATAATTGCCGAGGTGCAGAAATATCCAATGCTATATGACCCCATGTCCAAACATTACAAAAGACAACATAAGAGACCGGTGCTGGCGAGAGATTGGTGAAATTGTGGGATTATCAGGTAAAGTACTCGCTATGCTGGGCAGTCTTGAGTCTTAACCATGAACTTTATGGTAACTTGATAGAGTAAAATTAGCTAGTGTTAGCTAGTTAAACTGGTGATAACTGGTGACAAGTTTGAAAAGTATCTTTAGCCACGATCATCTTCGCCTACATTAATCGTATGTAGGTTGTGCTAGTAGAAACGGCACCAGTCACCAGGTCTGCGTTCAGCCCCGACAAAATGTAGCTAACGTTAGCAAAATGTTTATTGAAACAGATCAGGTGGTGGATTGAATCACTCTGCTGATTGGGTTAAAGTGGGAACCGTAACAAAGCGGTGCACACCGGTTTATAGATTAAATATGGCCCAGGTGCAGGCTGTGTCTATATGGTATACCAGACTGCCCTCTAGTGGTACCTAGTGTACAGAATAAAATAACGTTATAACGTATATTTGCTATGTGTAAAACAAGTATGAGTAGCCTACAGGTACATTGGAATTCTTGTAATCGCTTGTCCTTACAGTGTCAGTACCAACCAGTTCCTCAGTCCAGTCCTACGTACTCCACTAGACGGAAAGGTTCCCAAACAGACAATTTACATTACTATCTGTAATCTAGCAGTCTATCAGTATCATCCTCATCTTCTTACCCCATCCCTTCCCTTCTTATCCCATCCGATGATTGTTTGTGTCCATGACATAGTCAGTGCAATTAAATAACATGGGTGTGTTAGGTACATAGCTATAATAAATAATCCTGGGATTGAACTATGACCAAAAAACTAAACCGCTAAATCAATGCTCCTTCCATAGTAGCATAACTGTACTCATGTTCATTTTGAATAAAAAAAATGGCATGAGTGCATGGATTTATATCATGAATTTATTGTTTAATAATACTACTGCTGCTGGTGGTGGTGTTTGTGTGTGTGTGTGTGTGTGTGTGTGTGTGTGTGTGTGTGTGTGTGTGTGTGTGTGTGTGTGTGTGTGTGTGTGTGTGTGTGTGAGAGAGAGAGAGAGAGAGAGAGAGTGTGTGTGTTTGGCTACACCCTTCCATCCCCCAGTACAGACTGCCCTCTGGGGAGCTGAAGAAAGCAGTCAGCTTGTCACAGAGGTGCCAGGTGGTATAGGCTGGTGAGGAGAGCCAGGTGGTATAGGCTGGTGAGGAGAGTCAGGTGGTATAGGCTGGTGAGGAGAGCCAGGTGGTATAGGCTGGTGAGGAGAGACAGATGTAATAGGCTGGTGAGGAGAGTCAGGTGGTATAGGCTGGTGAGAAGAGCCAGGTGGTATAGGCTGGTGAGGACTGCCAGGTGGTATAGGCTGGTGAGGAGAGCCAGGTGGTATAGGCTGGTGAGGACTGCCAGGTGGTATAGGCTGGTGAGGAGAGCCAGGTGGTATAGGCTGGTGAGGACTGCCAGGTGGTATAGGCTGGTGAGGACTGCCAGGTGGTATAGGCTGGTGAGGAGAGCCAGGTGGTATAGGCTGGTGAGGACTGCCAGGTGGTATAGGCTGGTGAAGAGAGCCAGGTGGTATAGGCTGGTGAGGAGAGACAGATGTAATAGGCTGGTGAGGAGAGTCAGGTGGTATAGGCTGGTGAGGAGAGCCAGGTGGTATAGGCTGGTGAGGAGAGCCAGGTGGTATAGGCTGGTGAGGAGAGCCAGATGGTATAGGCTGGTGAGGAGAGACAGATAGTATTCATGGGTTTCAAATGTAGTCCTAGACCTGCCATGTTGGGGACCCAACACAGGTGTTTCAAATGAATGAATTAGTTCTACTGCATAGGATTCTATGCAGTAGAGCAAATCGGATCAATTGAAACACCTCTGTTGGTCCCCAACATGGCAGGTCTAGGACTACATTTGAAACCCATGAATAGGCTGGTGAGGAGGATTGCCAGGTGGTATAGGCTGAAGGAGGACTGTCAGGTGGTATAGGCTGGTGAGGAGGATTGCCAGGTGGTATAGGCTGGTGAGGAGGACTGCCAGGTGGTATAGGCTGAAGGAGGACTGCCAGGTGGTATAGGCTGGTGAGGAGGATTGCCAGGTGGTATAGGCTGGTGAGGAGGACTGCCAGGTGGTATAGGCTGGTGAGGAGGACTGTCAGGTGGTATAGGCTGGTGAGGAGGATTGCCAGGTGGTATAGGCTGGTGAGGAGGACTGCCAGGTGGTATAGGCTGAAGGAGGACTGCCAGGTGGTATAGGCTGGTGAGGAGGACTGCCAGGTGGTATAGGCTGGTGAGGAGGACTGTCAGGTGGTATAGACTGGTGAGGAGGACTGCCAGGTGGTATAGGCTGGTGAGGAGGATTGCCAGGTGGTATAGGCTGGTGAGGAGGACTGCCAGGTGGTATAGGCTGGTGAGGAGGACTGTCAGGTGGTATAGGCTGGTGAGGAGGATTGCCAGGTGGTATAGGCTGAAGGAGGACTGCCAGGTGGTATAGGCTGGTGAGGGGGGCTGCCAGGTGGTGTAGGCTGGAGAGGAGGGCTTGGTTTGCCTACACCCTTCCATCCTGCCAGGCCAAACTGCCCTCTGTGGAGCTGAAGTATGCAGCCAGCTTGTCACAGAGAATGTAGGTCCTCTGTTACCCCCCAAGCATCTGTTTTGCTCAACGAAAAGGGACAAAACAATATCAATAGTAAATATTTAGCTTGTGTGGGAGAAAGGTTGTGTGTGTCTTAATAAAATCAAGAATAATATTACCTGCATATAGTCTACACTGCTAAAATGTTGTAGGCATATTTAATTATGTGGCATGCTCATTGATACTTGGATATATTATACATAGCCTAATTTGCCTACTAACATTTGTTAACTATGTACTGTTGCCAACTTGAAAACAAACACACCAACTGCGGTTGGTGCATATTACTAATGTCTACACCAGATGTTCTTGTTAGCTACAGTACAATGTTTTGCCTACTTGAAAACAGACACTCAAACACTGCGGTTGATGCATAGCCAAATGTTAGGATACATATTAGCCTAGTAACTATGTAGCACTAGCTACGTTATGAGTGCCAGATACAGTGGTTTGCCATAAAATGTTGCCTACTTGAAAATACACTCAAACACTGCGGTTGATGCATAACATAACGTTACATAGCCTATACTAACGTCTGTTAACTACATTGTTACATAACATACATACATAAGGTCCGTTAACTATGTTATCTAGGCTAATGTTAGCACAATGTTGCGAGTGTCAGATAGGCTAGCTACAATGTTTTGCCACAATGTTGCCTACTGAAACAGACACAAAAACGGTTGTGACTGATACAGCATCAAAGTAATTGTTTCCAAAAGATACGAAATCACTTGTAAGGCTATAGCTTAGCTACTATCACCATTGTTTTATTGAATAAATTATAAGATTAACTTACCCATTGCGAGGTTGTTGGCCATTTGTCATTGACTGATCAGTTGGGATTTGTTTTTTTAAAGTGCACTAGAATGTGTCGCATGTCGCAGCCTGTGTGCGGGGCTAGCCGGACACAGCGCCGTCGCACGACATCGTGGCAGAGGCGGTCTGCGGGGGGCTTTAGGTATTTTTTTCAGCAAAACATTGTATGTACACCGTCTGCATTGTCATACTGGTCCACTTTTGTTGGAGACATTAATTGGAAGAAAGTTTGGCTCTTGCCACAAGTTTTTCATTACCAACAAAATTAAAGAGATATCCTACAAAATGATACAAAGATTTTATCCAACCAATTTTTATTTGCAAAGGTTTAGGAAAGATATTGATGTTAACTAGCTTTTGTGGAGAGGAGAGAGAAACATTGGTCCATTTATTCTGGTCCTGTCCGCACACAAAACAGTTGTGGTGTAACTTGTGACGGTTTATTATGGACCATATCCATCCCCGCTTCTCCTTACTCTGGAAGAATGTGTCGTTTGGTATCATTGACCATGAAAGGACTGCCTACTCACTATTTTATTAAATTAACTTGCTTATTATTCTTTCAAAATTCTACATTCACAGATCCAAGTTTATATGTAAGAACCAAATTAAAATATAGTTTATTGTGTTTCTAAAACAATATATTTCTTCAATCTCTGACTGTACAAACCGAAAAGCTGTAAAAACGTCTAACTGTTGTAAGCTTTACAATATATTTATTTAGAATTTAATATTGTCTATTTTTTTTCCTTCTTTCTTCTCTGTGACCTCCCTGGCGTGCTTGTGATATGAGTCTGTTGTTCCATCCATCCATCTTCATCCGCTTATCTGGGGTCGGGTCGCGGAGGCAGCAGCTCCAGCAGGGGGCCCCAGACATCCCTTTCCCTAACATCAACCAGCTCTGCCTGGGGAATCTTTAGCCGCTTTAGCCAGCTACCGGCTAACATTTATAAAGCAATACATTACATTTAATTACATTTCAGAGTAAGAGAGGCTAAAAAGCATCATAGGAGAGACATGGCAAATACTGGTGTGTGTTTGCTATGGCCCAGGCCTAAAGCCGGAAGTGGGCTGGTGTATGTCTGTGTGTACGCGTGTGTGTGTTAACTAAATGCTACGACATCCACAGCAGACACAGGGGTATCTATCGGACTCCGGGAGGTCTGCTGGTGACAGTGGGGCATCCACTGGACCTGGTTAGAAGATAGGAGGGAGAGAGAGAGGCACTAGGGAGAGGGAAGGCAGAACAGGGTTAGTAGCACACAGAGCCATAAAAGCAACACAGATATTAAAACAGGCAACCTGGAGCAAGCTCCTGGAATATATTTGTCTAACGACTAAGAACATTTATAGAGCAATAAATTACATTAAATTACATTTTCAGAGCAAGAAAGGCTAAGAGCATCAGGTCCAGGCCTAAGCCGGATGTGGACTGATGTGTGTCTGTGTGTACGTGTGTGTGTTAACTAAATATTACGACATCCACAGCTGACACAGGGGTATCTATCGGACTCAGGGTGGTCTGCGGGCGACAGTGGGGCATCCACTGGACCTGGTTAGAAGGTAGGAGGGAGAGAGAGAGTAGGGCTGCTCGATTATGGCAAAAATCATAATCACGATTATTTTGATTGATATTGAGATCACGATTATTTAACACGATTATTCATTGATTTTTTTTTTTTATCAAAAGTTTTAACATTTTCTTAACAAATCAAATTATTGACTTTGATAACAATTAATTTATTAAATGTTGACAGTGGCTTTTCTTTTTAACAATGTTCTTTGAATTAGATACATTTCTCCCATGGGAGACAAATAGTGAACCTTGACCTTGATAAATAAATTTATAAAAGTGCCAAAACTGATAAATAAAGAAGCTTCAAAGCACCGCCACCACCACAGAAGAAGACGAAAAAGAGGAAAAATAATTTCACTAGGACAGAACGCGTCTAAATAAGTTATTTAATGTAGCGCCGAGGCTTCAAAACCCAGCATTTGTTAAAATAGACCCTTTTGCTTAGGTAAGTGACGTTTCATGTTTATCTGACACTTGTAAATATGAGCGCCTCTCCTAACTAGGCCGACACCGATTTATTTTGACGGCAAAGTGAATGGACCGGCAAAGGACTGTTGTCTGGCATGAACGAGCGGAATGCGACAACGGGACTGAGAAGGGCTACTTTGAGGGGCAGCTACGACTGCGTAGCAAATTTTACACACCGTGTCAACTTGGTCCAAATCTGTCTCAGCGAACCCATAGTGTTTCCACACCACTGACATTGTTTTAGCTCTCTTGTCCACCTCTCTTTCTGCTGCCATAATCTTCTTCTTGTCGTGTTTTGTTCGAGAGGAGCATGCGTGCGCCTCGATTGACAACTCGTCTCGCTTTGAACTAAAGTGTCTGTTTTGGGGCTTTGGGGGGTGGGGGAAGGGTCAAGCACAGTATAGCTCTGCAGTGAGGGTGCGCTTGATTTGTGCAAAATCGTTTTATGGCGATTATTTAGTTTTAATGATCGTTGACAGCCCAAATCTTAATCTAGATTAAAATCCGATTAATCGAGCAGCCCTAAGAGAGAGGAACTAGGGGAGGCAGAAAATGGTTAGTAGCACGCTGAGCCATTGAAGCAACACTGTTGTCAGAACAGAACAAGCCTGTTTCAGGGTAACCAGCTTCTGTGCACTACTTGATATACATACAGTGCATAGCAGGATATACACCAATGTATACAGAGGATTCACAGGTAGGTACTTGAACTCCTTCACTTGGGGTAAGGACTCATTTCCTACTTGGAGCAGACAGGCCACCGGTTTCCTGCTGAGAACCATGGCCTCAGATTAAGAAGTGCTGATTCTCATCCCAGCCGCTTCACACTCAGTTGCGAACCTATCCAGAGAGTGTTGGAGGTCGCAGGCAGATGATGCCATCATCAGGACCACATCATCTGAAAATAGCAGCGACGCAATCCCCAGCTCACCGAACTGCAAACCCACCTCCCCACGGCTACGTCTCGATATCCTGTCCATGAAAATCACAAACAGGATTGGTGACAAAGCGCACCCCTGGCGCCTCCGCCGCCCCCACCGGAAAGGAAGACGACTTACTGCTGAGGACCCAAACACAGCTCTCTCTCAGGGTGTACAGGGATTGAATGGCCCTTAGTAGGGACCCCCTCACCCAATACTCCCGCATAACCCTCCACAAGACCTCTCGAGGGACCCGGTCATAAGCTTTCTCCAAGTCCACAAAACACATGTAGACAGGTTGGGCAAACTCCCAAGCCCCCTCCAAGATCCTCGCGAGAGTTAAAGTTTATTTAAAAAAAAAAAAAAATGAAAAAAACAAACAAGCTAGCTAGCTAACATTAACGAATCATACAGACGTTACTTCAATAAACATCGGTAGAAAAATTGCCAACGATGTTTAGAAGCTCTTGAAATATCCCGGTTGCCTTTTCAGATTAGTTTGTTGAGATATTTCTCAAAGAAGAGAAAGGTGGATGAGGAAGATAGTCAGGTAACAGCTGAGGATTTAGCTACAGTAGAGATATAAATATCATCTAGTTGTAAAATATGTTGCCTGATGTTGGTGGCTAACGTTACTACAATATTTTAATGCTCTTACTGGTTGCGTGATCAATAATCTAACGTTACTCATTCTTAAATGTAACCATATCAGACTAGACAGGCAGAGGTAGTGGAGGCGTGTGGAGAGCAGAGTGAAGCAGAGAGCGAGAGGGCAGATATAAATGAGAATGGAGGAGAAGAGAGTGGAGGAGAGCAGGGTGGAGGAGAGAAGAGCAGACACACACACACACATCCCGTCACGTGAGTACACACACACACATCCCGTCACGTGAGTACACACACACACATCCCGTCACTGTGCTTTCCAGTTTGTATTTATGCATTTGACTAAACATAGATATCTTGTTCATGTTCTTATATGTATGTTACAGTATGAAACATGAACGAGAAAATGCACAAAATCTCTCTTCGGTCTTGACTAGTGCTCATTTTTGTTTCGGCGATCTAAATGTGATATAAAGGAGATCTCATCTTGAATTTTCCTTTGGGTATGCTTAAAGTCCAGGTTAACCCAGTTCAAATTTTTGTTATGAGCTTCACACACCACAGGAAAACATGTAATTAACCACCCAGCCAAATCTGAGTGATTAAAAATGTCGCTAAGTATATAAAATAAGGCTTCAAAATCGGTTAAAAATCAGCAGCATTCTCTGGTCTGAGACTGTGGGGTGTGTCTGCTGAAGGCACCGAAGCCACACCCAATTGCGTGGGGAGGGGGTGTGGAGGGAAGAACCTGTCAAATAGAACCGTTCTCTGGTCTGCATAGTCACACTGGCACGCCGTCTCTTTTGTGGTAGTGTGATAGTATTTTAAAACTGGTCTAGTCAAAAGATTTACCAAGATACGTTCAAAAGGTTGAGTCTGGTTTATTGTGAAAAACAATACGTGCGCAAGGACTTCCTGAACAACGCAAACAAAGGTGGTTTCGTCAGAGAAGTGAATTCAGCCTCTTCTGCTCTGGCTTATATGCAGTCAAAACACAGGTAAAGTCCTTCTAGGATGTGATTGGCTAACTCATTGCACGTCATGTGAAATGGCAGGCGTGGCCAAGAGTACAGACATGTGAAAGGTCTGAATCAGGACGAGGAAGATGAAGGTGTGGCCCTTCTGACTTAAACAAAGAGATGAGGAAGAGCTAGGCAGAGGGGGTGTTTACAATTACAAAGGGGGGGAGAGTTGAGGTGTTTTCAATTACAAAGGGGAGACTGCAACTAGGGTTTGCAGGGGGCTTGATGAATACTTGGGGGGAGGTGATGAATTACAAGGACAAAGGTTTAAGGTGTTTGGATGTAAATTCCTGGACAATCCCCCATTTGTGCCTGAACAGGTACACAAAAATAAAATATAAAATCCAAACACAGTGTAAACAGTCAGCTATGCTATACATGTGGAAAGGAAATAATCTCTCCACTAGGTGGAGCAAAAAAAAAAAAAAATCTTTTTTTTTTTTTTTTAATTATTTTCTTTCAACGTGCAAAATCAAGCACCAAAACCCCTTGCTTCAGAAATTTGACAGGAAACAAGATAAAAAAGATGACATGATTATATACTATTTATAGTCTAAGAGTGGACAACCATTCACCAAAAAACTTGATTTAACAAGGCAAAAAAAATAAATGGTTACCAGTGTAAGAAGGGCAAAAAACCTCTTGGTCAATTTAGAGGAAAAACCCAAACTTATTTATCAACTCATGTTTCAACCATTGTAACTCTTGTAAACAAATATGATATTTTCCAGATTATTTCAAAGTTCATTCACTCTTGTGAATAATCGCATGTGATGTCCTATGGAACATAGCTTCCATGTGTGCGTCTCTGAATGTTTAATGTAGGTTCCAGTGTGTGCAGGTGTGTGTTGTCATACCACAACCACAAGAAAGAGGTGACCGGCAAGGTCAGTCTCCGATTGCTCATCAGAGGAGAGGAGAGTGTGGCGGTGGCTGTCAAGGTCACTCTTGTTCACAATGTATCCCACAGTCATTTAGGTGACACTTCTCTTTTGGGCAATAGAATGTCATTTGGGGAATGCAAGGCGTCTTCTCTTCTAGATCGCAACTTCAATGTCGCGTTGATTGAATCAGTTATGTTCAATGTTAGTGTGTGCAGGTGTGTGTGCGTGTGTGGTGCATCTTGTGAGGAGGTGACCAGCAAGGTCATTTTTCCTCCGATTCCTCGTCAGAGGAGAGGACAGTTGTGGCAGCTCATGGCTTTGGCCTCTGAGCTTTCTGGTTCAGCTGCATCCTTGATCTCCTGGTGTTGGCGATCCTCTGGTGGACCGTCCTCTGCTGCTTGGACCCGTCGGCAATGGCTTGAATGGATCTACGAAGTCCTCTCAGATTGCTGTTGCGTGGTGAGTAGAACCTGGTACGGCCCGAGCCACCTCGGCGAGTTCCAGCTACTTCGTCTGTGGTCGCGGACCAGGACCCAATCCCCAGGAGAGATGTGATGCAGGAAACCCTCCTTAGCCTCAGGAATGGCGGTCCTCACTCTGTTGAAGACATCCCTGGCATGGAGAGAGTTCAATAAAATCCATTATTACATGTTCCCATGGCCCACTTGGCCGAGGATGTGCTGACAGTTCCATTTTGACGGGTAGGTTCCTCCCGCAACATCTACTTCTCTTCCATGTTTTCTGGCCTGTTCTCAGGCTGCTTATCTGCTCCTGGTAGTCTCGTCTCCCCACTGGGCAGGTCCACATAGAGCGGTCAGCCAGCGAGCTCTCGGAAGGTGAGGAGGGAGTCCCTGTCCTGGTTCAGCAGGGTGAAGGTGCGGTGGGACACCACACAGCCAGGGCGCCAGCAGCACGTACAGGCTCTTGAACTGAACCCGGTCCATCCCTGTACTGCTCCACGTAGGGCCGGCCCGGGTCGTGCTGCTGGAGGGCTCATCTCGGCGCTCCCGCTCCCCCAGTACAGGCTGATGAAGTGCTCCGTCTGTGGATCCACAGATGAGAGAGACAAACAGAGACAAAACAGAAGAGCAAAAGGAGAGTCCTCTGGTCTCCCTGTTCCCCTCCTTGGTCAGGAACGGTTATCAGCAGTCTGTTGGAGAAACATGGTTAAGCGCAAGCTCCTGCTTTGGGGAAAAATGTTGTTATTCAGTCAGGAAAACTTTAAACAGGGTGTCTGTTCAAAGTGTCATTTAGAGCCAGTCTGCAGTAGCCTATAGTGACATCAGGGGCAGTGTTAGAATGACTTCAACACACCCAGTCCCCAGTCATGATCAAGGCAATTGGATTTGGCTCTAGAATTTCTCTCGCGATTTTATGAAAATAAAATAAAAATACCCACATTCTCGTCTCAACAAAACAACACCCCCTAAGGGTGAAAGCAAAAATTTCCTGAAGTCAGGATAAAAATAGAGATGGGGCAAAGAAAATGACACTAAAATGAACTGGCTTCATTTACAATTAACTAATCAAAAAACTCCATCAAAGCTTCATTTGTATAGCTAAAATTTGTATATCTAAAACCCTCCCTCTTCTGCATTTGAGGACAGAGTATTTGGGCACTGCTCCTGTTTCATACTTATCTGTCGCTCACAGTGAGTTGGTGACATGGCGTTGGTCTGCATCTCACGAACCCCAGATCGCCCATCTGTAGGGAAACAGGCCAGTAACCTCCACCTCCACCTCTGGTGTCCTGTGCCCGTCTCCTGGTTCGGCATTCACCCATCACTCCCGGAACGACAGTTGTCTGTAAAACACACTCAGAAAAACACTCAGGCCCGATGAATGTGCCTCAAACTATAAACATGAGATATTTAACATAATCATTTAAAAATATATAATTGGGTTATGAGATGCTGCATTCAGATTAAGACACTGGCAACCCTTATCTATTCCCCCCCACTATTATGCACAAACCTTATGTCTTAAGCTACATATCAGAAAGAGAGACAAAACAAACAATTAAACAGACAAACAGCAGGTCCCAAGCAGTCCCCAGGAAGGCATGATCCAGGCTCCTCAAAGACCTGCCGCCCAGGGTCCATAGCACCCTGAAAAATAAGACTCAAACACAGACTGGGTTCAATAGCAGAGGTGAAGGCCTAAAGCCAACTCCTCAAAAAACACATCATCATTATATGAATGAAATTCATACAGTAGAATGCATAAAACGAACAGCTTATGGCCATTCATTGACTATTGAAACAAACTCCTGAATCAAACACCTATTCAAAACCCTGTCAGACATTTGAGTTCTCCACTATTACCCTAAAAGATCTGCTCAGAAACATTAACAGCAACTTAAGACTCAAAGGCTCTACATCTATTTCATCCTGCCACCATTATCTTAAAAAAAAAATCTCTCTATCTTGGCTAGTTAAAATTTCCCTTATGGGTTGTTCAAGGGAACTCCAGCAGGTGGCGCTCGACCCCAAATCGGAGGCTCTTCCTTCCTGACCTGTTCGGACGAATACCTCGTAGAAAGGGGCGCGCTTAACTCGTAGAGAGAAGGGGCGTGGCTAATGGCGGGGGCATTGTTGTGTGATCATGGCGCAACAAGGCGAGGGGGGAAAATATAATTTTAAATCAGTTATTCTGCTGGGGAAATGGTGGAGAGACTGTTTGCTGAATCTCCTTATCTTTCCTTCCTGACCTAAAAAAAAAAAACTCTCTCGTGCTACTCTCCCAAATCTTAAAAACAGACCAGTCTATAGAATTAACAGGCTTTTCCCTTAACCCTCTAGCTGAGCCCGAATCTTAGAATTTAACACTAAAATGTCAGATGGGGATGTAAGGAATCGAAAATGCTTTAGCGCATAACGAAATCTCATCAGGCTAGACGTAGAATCCTGTTACATCCTCTAGCCATATGTTAGTATCCGGGGTTACAGGGACACCTAGTGGTGATCCCAAAATGTTGCATGTATGACCCGGAAGTTGTCTTTGGCAGCGCGGGGAAATTTAAAGAAACAAATCCCTAATAACCACGACGCAGCCTAAAACCCCAAAACAGCAATGAAAGGAAACCTTATAGTTAACTCACGGCGGGAAAGAATACAATTTCGAAAGAAACAAACACATTAAATTCGACTCACCCAGTCAGGAAGCTCTTTGTTCTCCCTCTGGCTCAAGGCGGATCACCGGGAGAGTTGTTTTCCTGCGTCTCCTAGGCAACCAGCTAGCCTACTGGAATCTAGCAGTTACGAAATTTAACAGTCTAAAAAGTGTACAAAAATACTTACAATACTTTACTTGGATCCATGGCGCGCGTAACAAACATACAATCAAGAGCCGAGGCTCAAACAGTGAACACATAAGACACATAAGACGAAACAAAGGCCCACGTTACAAACAAGCATGCCCGGCTGCACCAGCATCTTGGTCCAGGCTAAACCGGATGTCTAGATCCTACCAAAATACTGTACAACCACTTGGTCAAAGCTAACTTCTCGTTATGTTTACCAAGTCACCCGGGAACAAAGGGGAAAACGTTTCTCCAAGAAACGCGGATTGCAAAAACTCTCAATCACTCCCGTAGCTACCATCTCGTTGGTAATCGTTCTTCAACGAACATCAACAATCACTTCGAAGCTAGTTGGCAATCGTGCTAACACGAACATCAACAAACGGGGCTTAAGCTAGTTGGTATCGTTCTGAAACGAACATCAACAATGAGGCTTAAGCTAGTTGGTATCGTTCTGGAAACGAAACATCAACCATGCTCGCCCTACCCTCGGTAGGACTAAATACCCACGCTGGGGTTCCTGTTTTCAACACTCCAGGGCCGCGTTTCCCAGATTTGCCGAATTGCTCCGCACTACCACCCTTCCCAAGGTATACCTTGGCGAAATGACAGAGTTTCCTACGAGTGTTTCCCAGACTATCCCTTAGCGTGCGCGTGAAGATACATCGTTAGGTCCATCCCAAGATACATCGTTAGAGGAGCTGTCCCTGGGCACGGTGCTGAAAAAAGAATTAATCGATGCCGCACACATCGATGGCCATTCGTAAAGTCACAGAAATGACGTGCCAATATAATACGTGCTGTCTTAATTATTTGATTTCAGTCTAAATATTACCAAAAAGGAAGCTAATCCACCGAAAGCTCATCTGCTAATGTATTTAAGAGTCAAAGCGAGACCTCGTGATAGTCCCAATTCATACATTAAATTACATTACATCAAATAAAATATCCAAGAAAGAGCATGAATCGGATTGGGACATATACGCCCCGTCGAGGATGTCTTGAAAGGCCAGGAAAAAATACTTTAATGATGATAGGCAATGATGATAGCAAAATGACCACTGATTTAGTTATCATACAAACAAAGGTATAATGCCCATATAAATTGCCTCTGTGGCAGTAGCATTCCCACATTAGAATTCACGTGGATACGATGACTAATTTAATCTATCAGGCACCGGTGTTGGCGCATGTGGCCTATAAAAAAAACAAGGGTAACTGCACATATTGAGCGACATGGCAGATATGAAGAGGAAGCGTGTGATAGCGTTCACCAAAGAATAACTAGTGATCATGCTGGACGAGGTGGAGCAACCGAAGGCCGTCCTGTTTGGCGGCTACCAGTAGGGCCTATGCACAACTCCAGTAGGCTACTTCCTGAAATTAGACATGCTTCTCTATTTCCTGACCTACACTTTGGATGAAATGATTATTCAGGAATTCCTGAATAATCATTTCATCCAATAGTGTAAGACAGGAAATAAAGAAGCATGTCTAATTTCAGGAAGTAGCATACTGGAGTTGTTAGCAAAGTTCACTATAAGGACAACAGTATTGGGCCACCTACACATTACAACTTTCATGACATCCCATTCTAAATGAATAGGCATCATATGGAGTTGGTCCCCCCTGTGCAGCTATAACAGCCTCCACTGTTCTGGGAAGGCTTTCTACAATATTCTGGAGCGTGTGTGAGGATATTTGACTATTCATCTAGATGGCCTCATTGGATTAATCAATTCGTCAGGATATCTGTCTGACAATATATAAAGACAGACAGAAAAGTCATGTCATCAAATTATCCCTTTACATAAGAAAATGTTGTTGTTGTTCACAAAGTGGATTATATTAGGCTATGGATAGTCCGTATATGTTGCCTCAATAAAAGTTTTAAAAACAACATTCCCATGATGTGTTCTGTAGGCTGACATTATTTTCATCATTCAAGTTAATTGTATTTTGTGTACACTATGTGAATCGCGCAGGTAGGATAGATAGATGTGCGCTGTATTGCAACTCTCCTTTTTAAAAGTGTAATTTAGCTCGAATCGCGCTAATACTATGACGGGATGAACGGAGCGCATCGCCAAGGTACACTAACGATGGGGTCCGACCGCCCTTCGTAACGTATCCCTTGGCTAAGGTATACCTTGGCTAAGAAGGCTCTGGGAAACAGCGCTTCGGCTCCAAGGTAAGCTAACGATGTATCTTCGGAAGGTACATCGTAAGGGCGATTTACGATGTACCTTGGGTGGAGCTGTTTCCCAGAGCCTTCGTAGCCAAGGTATACCTTGGCTTAAGAAGGTTCTGGGAAACGCATCGCCACCTAGAGGTGGAGCTAACGACGTTCTTAAGAAGCACGTAGCGCTACGATGCCTTAACGATGCCTCTGGGAAACGCGGCCCAGACCAACACAACTGAACCAAATCAAGGCAAATACAACTCAGAACCATCAGAGGGTTCGTTTAAACGTACCTGTGAGCCTCAAGAATCCAGTGGAAGAACTGAGGAAATAATCTCGGCGTGCGCTCTGGCGCAAGAGAGAAAATTGATTTTCCAACGCCCATATGGACCGACACGTCTGTCGATCAGTTCATCCACTGGAATCCCGAAGCAAACACGCAGGCAGTTATCCCATTCCCGTTCGCCAACTGTGATAGTATTTTAAAACTGGTCTAGTCAAAAGATTTACCAAGATACGTTCAAAAGGTTGAGTCTGGTTTATTGTGAAAAACAATACGTGCGCAAGGACTTCCTGAACAACGCAAACAAAGGTGGTTTCGTCAGAGAAGTGAATTCAGCCTCTTCTGCTCTGGCTTATATGCAGTCAAAACACAGGTAAAGTCCTTCTAGGATGTGATTGGCTAACTCATTGCACGTCATGTGAAATGGCAGGCGTGGCCAAGAGTACAGACATGTGAAAGGTCTGAATCAGGACGAGGAAGACGAAGGTGTGGCCCTTCTGACAACAAACAAAGAGATGAGGAAGAGCTAGGCAGAGGGGGTGTTTACAATTACAAAGGGGGGGAGAGTTGAGGTGTTTTCAATTACAAAGGGGAGACTGCAACTAGGGTTTGCAGGGGGCTTGATGAATACTTGGGGGGAGGTGATGAATTACAAGGACAAAGGTTTAAGGTGTTTGGATGTAAATTCCTGGACAGTAGGAAGGCACAGCTTTGTGAAAACAGAGGAGTTGAAATTACACTTGTCTTATGAGTCAAACGCACAGATGCTTCCTCCTAACCTACCTCCTGACAAACAACACAGGTAAAACTGTAGCTACTCTATACCAACGCGCCAGTGTAACTGCCCTTAGATGCAAAATACAAAAACAGGCAACGAGGAATGTATGAGTCTGTCCCTATTTTCTCCCTGCCACCTCCGGACCCATTCCTATCCCTCCCAGGCGATCCTGTCGTCCCTTGGGATCAATGGAAAAAGTTGTTTAAAATGTACCTTTTAGTCACTGGCTTGAACAGCGCTGATAGCGCGAAGAAGCGTACACTACCGGAGTTGATAATCGGGACAGACTCATCCACTCTCGTTGGCAATGTTATGTGTGAGAATAACGAGCACTCGGCTTCAACTTTCCCTCTCATATCCAACAGAACTGGGATGTTCAGCCAGTAGCCGCCGAGCACCGCTTCACTGGGAGAGGGTGCGTCTTTCTCCAGCTGCAGCTGGTCTACCTGGTCTACCTGGTCTACCTGGTCTACCTAACCATCCCCCTCGCTCCCGCCTCCCGGTCTCCCGCTGGACAAATATACTGTAACCATTACCGGTGAACCCATACGCATCAGGTGCCACAAATATGGCAGGCAGTTTCTGTATAGTTAACGCTTATAGTCATAATATATCATCCGTTACGTTATTTGGTGGGTGGTCGCCTGGTCGGTGCTGCTAGCTATGTTAGCTATAAGGTTATATACACACTCCCATCTGCAACAAGCTACATAGCTAATGCCCTACTAACACAATCAGGTTGCAGCAATGTTGCAGAAACGTGCAATTTAGACTTTTGTATGGTCCACTCAACGTCAAGTTAAACGTTCATGCAACGCAAACGCGGTATCTGCACACAAGTTGCTGCAACGTGCAGGTCCAACGTGTCTGCAACGTGCCTGCAATGTCCACACAACGTTGTGATTTCCGCGATGATTTCGATGTATATTGCTGCAACGTTTTATACACGTTTATATATTACTGTGGTCTACACTTCCGTTGACTACATTTATAATTTGCATTACAAAACAAATCAGCTCCTTGCACAAGCTCCACTACTTCCTGAAACTCTACAGGCATATTTCTTTACCGTCCTATACTATTGGATAGCAATAGCGATGAATCCGGTGTGCAGCACACCTGATCAATCACTTCCATCCACTAGTATAGGACAGGAAAGAAATACGCCTGTAGAGTGTCAGGAAGTAGTGGAGCTTGTGCAAAGAGCCTATTAATGTCATAGTCAATGCAGCAAGCAAAATTATGGTACAAAAGTTATGACACAACACCATTCAGTCAAGAACAATTTATTTTATTAAAAAAGTACACAATGTCTGGCCTGCAACATGATAAACAAGTTTAAAAACAAAAAGGATTTTTAAAAAAAAAATACAAAAAGTTATTTACAAAAAAAGTTATTTAAAAAAAAAAAAGGCAGGCTGTGCTCAGATGGGGGGGGGGGGCTGTGCTCAGATGGGCTGCGGGTGGGCGTCAGATGGGCTTGGGGGCAGCTAGGAAGGGAAGTCTTCCTCATCAGAATGCTGGGGAGTGCTCAGATGGACTGTTCTTGGATGGGCTGTGCTCAGGCGGACTTCTGCAGATACCTAAAGACACAATGAAATGGCCGTAAATACACAACGCACATACATGCACAAAAAAGTGGTACACAATCTTTGGAACCATGCAGTGTCACTGGGTAGGAGAAACCAAAAAAAAAGACATCACTTACCCTTCTGCATTTAGCAGGGGCATGTTTCAATGTCTCCTGCAGCTGGGCGGCCACCTACGCCATCATAGCCTTTGGCATGGAGACCATCACTGCACCTTTAAGTTATCAAGAAAGGTAATGGTTTCAATTCACATCGGTCATGGAACAAAGACGATGTATTAAAAAATATTCAAAATATGAACCATTTCTTACGTGTTAGAACATTGAAGAGTGTCATACTCTTCAGTGGCTTCTTCCCGTGCACACTGTAGGCGCTCCACACCGCATGTGTGGCTACAGCTGACAGCACCCGCCGGACTGTGTCCGCCAAGTCTCTGCCACCAATGGCACCTAGGTATTGTGTCTGCAAAACAAAGACAGTCATTTACTGTACCCTTACCTGCACTGCAAAAATAAGACAAAGTTCCGCCCTGCAGACACTCACCATCTTCCTCTGATGTTCCCGGTCCTTCAACCTGGCCTCACAGACCTGCAGCTCCTCGTCCGTTTGGGCAGGGTTCAGTACATCCAGCACTTCTCCCTGGGCTCCAGACTCCACAGGCCGCGTGCTCTGGGCCAGTTCCCTCACAGTCCGTGCAAGCTCACGGAGTTGCTCCCGCATCTCTGAGAACTGCTGATGTACAGACCTCTGGAAATCTAGATAAACACAGATGTGGCTATAAGTACATTGACATAAAACTAAATGAAACTCAAAATATATCCCTGCATGCAACATGAAGTAGTCCCATACCAGCATCTGCAGAGCAGCATCGATTAGGTAGAGGGGTACATGGAGTCAATGGTGCTGGAGCCGTTTTATTGGGCGACGGCATCACAGACCTAACTGAAAAACAAAAGGGATAAAGGAAAGGGATTAGCAGGAAACTGTATGGTGTTGGCAGCATGCTTTGGCTTCTGGCATTTGAAGGAAAATAAATTAAGACATTAACAGGTAGACATCAAAACACCACAGCAGTACATGCCACTCTTACCTGGTCTGGCTGGGGTGCTATACATGAAGCCTGGGCTTGCATGGTTTTCGCTCACAGGGGATGAGCTCGGAAAATCTGCAAGATGAGTAAACGGTATTCAATCTAAAAAAGCCAATCACAGAGCTAACTGAAAACCTAAAGGGATTAGCAGGAAACTTTATGGTGTTGGCTTTGGCTTCTGGCATTTGGAGGGCAACTAAATAAAGACAAGACAGGTAGACACCACAGCAGTACATGCCACTCTTACCTGGTCTGGCTGGGGTGCTGTATGATCTGGCTGGGGTGCTATACATGGGGCCTGGGCCCCGCTCGCCCACATGGGACAAGCTTGGAAAATCTGCAAGATGAGTAAAATGGTATTCAAAATAAATAAAAAATAGTCCAACTATCAGTGTGCAGTAGGCATAGACATTTCATTTCAACACAAACATGCATACCTGGATTGTACAGCACACGTGGATTGTACTGGACCGCTGGCAGAGGCCTTTCAACTCCGGCACCTGGCACCTGGTCTTTGGCCTGCATAGTGGGGACCAATGGCTGCCCGGGGCTTGGAATATGTAGTGGAATATCAGTAAATTAGCTCAGATTACTCGATTTCAAAAGTACTACTCTTTTGGGACTGTTGAATGCACTTTAGTATATTACCTTCGTCACTGGAGTGATAGCGTGTGTTGCGCCGTCTCTTTCGAACGTCTTGGCACTCGTCCATTGACGACTGCTGCTCAAAGACTTTTGCCATGAGCCTGGCACCTTCGTAATGATCTGTGTGCATAAAGTACCATAATCAATACATTTCAGCCATCCTTTTTTCCTCAGAATAATGAGTCATGATCTTCCCCCCACCCCCATCAGTATTTTTTAATAGCTTAAAATGCAAACAGTACCAGTTGTGGACTTTGGGAAAACCCGGACTCTGTGGAGCGCCCAGCCAGGGTTAGGTTCCACACAGCTCTTTATCCGTTGGCTGACTCATTCATTGGCCAGGAACACATCTGCAACTGTGAGTGAAACCATTAGTAGCCGCTTCCCTGTACAATTGAAAAGTAGCACACCAAACACACAAACATGTTCTTACCCCATCCTTTTTGGAGAGCCAGGATACTGGGACAACCGACAGTGTCCTCCCCCAGAAACTCCACACTGCAATAGTCTGCCCAATAAACAAAAAAATATTAAGTTTATAAACACACAAGGACCCTATGGGAAAATAGGCAGAGGGGAAGAAGCGACTAAAACAACAATTCAACAAGTCATTACAGCCGATAAGTAATTAGTGACACGCCACTATTCTATTCTTTTTTTTTGATTCTCTGCCGGCCCAGGACAGATGCGGTCAATGGCGGTCAATCATCAATCAATCGTGTGGGAAACATGAAGCTAGTTTAGGCATTAGCCACTGCAGTGCACAGAATAAATGTATAAGGCCTGTGAATCACGCGTTACTACTCGCAGTTTTAACAGGAACGCCTGTTTTTGACTCGAACTCCAACAATACACACCGATACTACTAATGTGGCAAACAAAGCTGCCTCCATCTTTGTTTCGAGCTATAACGCTATTGTCCATGGTACCCCGCTTACCTCGTGGGTGGCATCGTTCTCAGTCTCCCACTTTCCAGACAAATGGAAAATATATAAAGCATTATCTTGGCTTCGCCTTCACCTTTGCCTATGTAAAATTAGCCTAAGATTCGTGATGGCCTTAGAAAGCCTGACACGAGCGAGCTCCCAATGTGAGTCTCAAATTCAGCAGAGTCAAACACATATTCACATTTCCCTCAGTCCAGCGGCCATTTTAGATTGCGTGGTAGCGTGGTAGCGTGGTAGCGTGGTAGCGTGCTAGCTAGCATTAGCTAACGTTAGCTAGCTATCATTAGGCTTCCAATTCCTGAACTTAGTTTAGCGTGCAGGTTATGAGTTACTTCTGTTTACTTAAATTATTACCGGTAAGTAAACAAATAAATAGCTAAACCAACAGTCAAATCAATGTAATTTGATGAGGAAAAAACCCCCGAGGTAACTGGTATAACTTACCAGAGATGAAGTGCGCACCACACTGTGTTTGTTGGTCCCCAATCTGCTCTCTTTATGGCTTTAAACCACAGCTTTCGACGGTTCCTCTGAAAAGGGTGACATCTCGAGGGGATGCTGAAGAATCTGAGGCCATCATCTTGTCCTTTTCTGTTTGTACAGTTCACAGCACAGCAGCTTTGAGGCATAATAAGCTACATGAAACGGAGCGCCTGGCTACTGTGGCTAGCGAGTTCCTTTTTACCCAGAGGCTGCGTGCTCGCTCTGCTGTGACGTAGGCGGCGAACCCATCTATAGGGAGGGAAAGTGATCTCATCGCCCCCTAGTGGAAGCGTTCCATAATGCCGAGAGAATGAATGGGTTTTCTCGACACGTCTTTTGAAAAATTATATCTTGGTCGACACCGAAAAGTTAGACTTTTTTTTAATTAATGAAAAAGCATTCAATTTATAACAAACAGGGAAATATACAATCAATAACATTTCTAAGATGCGTTATTAACCTCAACATACAGTACAATATGAAGGATATAAGCGAAAATT
The DNA here is from genome assembly GCF_949987555.1 of Borostomias antarcticus. NCBI lineage: Eukaryota > Metazoa > Chordata > Actinopteri > Stomiiformes > Stomiidae > Borostomias > Borostomias antarcticus. The sequence goes on from NC_140251.1 coordinate 23,782,415, forward strand.
TAAAAAAATTAAAAAAGACAGGAGCAGTTTGGCAAAGAATCCTGCCTACTTTAACTGTGAACCAGCAAGCAGTGACGTCACGGGATAGCCCGATAGCAATCCTAATGCTAGCCTAATAGGACTTTAATCCAACGTCACTGCAACGTTTATTTAATGACGTTGCAGGGACCCATATTGCAAATGTTTCTGCAACGTTGCAGAAAAGTCTAATTAGACTTAGGAGGGTAAAGTTATTTTCGACCTTAGATGGACGTTGTCACAACATCGCCTGATGGTAACGTTGCAACTTACCTAAGTACAACTTATGTGCAACGTTGCTGCAACCCACTGTGTTAGTAGGGTGTTAGCTATAATTCCTCCTAAGATTACATATAATTCATCATAGCTGACATTACCACATAAATGTCAAGACACATATTTTGTAGATTAACGTAGCAGTGTATTTTCCTATTGCTTACGTTACCTAGCTAACGTTATAACGTTAATTAGCTATAAGCACACAAGGCAGCGGTGTCGGCACCAAAGGTTGATGCGACAGGAGGAGAATGGAGGCCGGGGAGGGAGATGGTTGACAGGAGGAGAATGGAGGCCGGGGAGGGAGATGGTTGGCTCCGCCGAATTCACCAGGACCAGTCGTGAGTCCGTGAAACCCAAAAGCCTCATATTATAATTGCAGAAGCTTTCGGGAGTGAAATGTTTGCTGCAGAGGCGGGCGCTAGCGGTGACAGAATCCTCTGTAACACCATGGCTCTTCAAAAATGCTAACCATTTGCTTCTCATTTCAGCTTTACTCGGGAGTTGAAAGAAGGAGACCTTATCATCCCATTCCTGCTGGCATCCAGGAAGGATGCATTTTCGTTTAGTTTAATGCATAGGCATTGCTAACTAAGAAAAACTAGCTAATTCTAGACTGCTGGTTAAAACTAGCTAATTCTAGACTCAAGATTGAGCAGGAGAACCGAAGATTCAAATCCGTTCTAGCTTTATATAGTGTTAGGGCGGGGATATGCTAAGAACACCGCTCTACGTCATCCGGTACCGTTTTAAGCCCGCCCAGAAAATCCAGAAATCAAAACTGGTCAAAAACACAAAACTGGTCTAACTTCACAATTCAGTACTACACATGGTTCATCCCATTTTTACATGTTATCAGCAATGCATCAGTAACACATAGAATGTGTTTTCAAGCAAATCTCTGATTTTGGTTAACTTTAACTAAATATGTTCTGAAGTTTATTCTGCAGTAAGTGTAATTTTATTTCATATTTTTAAATTGCCGGTTGATATTCACACGCGCACACCACCCAGGGTACAACAACATCCTTTACCCACGCTGCTGAAAAAAAATCTAGAGGAAACACTGCAATCATATTATAAAATATGCTGACGACACCGCAATTCTAAGTCTAAGTCTCCTTGATAAAGATAATGACCCCTCGGTGTACCATGATGAGATTGACACATTCACTAAATGGTGTGACAACAACCATCTCATCCTAAACGTCACCAAAACTCAGGAGGTTGTGCTAGATCCAAGAAGGGTAACTGACCATGAGCCTGTGGTCATCAAAGTCCAAGTAATCATCCAGGTGCCCACCTATAAATACCTAGGTATTTAGTTAGACAACCATCTCCACTGGAATACACACATAGACAACTTGTGTAACAAACTACAGTAGAGGCTTTATCACCTGAGGCGACTCAGACTTTATGGAGTAAGAAAACAGATCATGATAATTTTCTATCAGTCAATCGTGGAGAGTATAATCAGATATGGAATAACTGTGTGGTTTGGTAACTTAACTGTACAACAAAAAAACAGACTAGTCGGCATGCACAAAACAGCCATGAAAATTGTAGGTGAAAGAGATTGTGCCCTTAAATAAACTCATTACTCGATCATCGCGGACCCCCAACATAGAATCTCATACATCATACATCTCCACAGAATACTGGACGGGCCGGAGGGAGAGGGGGGGACTCTGCTGCACGTCATCAAATGCTCACAGCGGCATCAACCAATCTTTCTGGCATATCTGGCAACATATCTGTAATTTTGCCACATTTAGAGGCATCCTCTGTCAACTTTTTCAACTTATTTTCCCAGATTTCCTGGGCACCCCCTTTGCGCTTTCTATCCACTTTGCCTCGTCATGACTCACGATTTTGACATGGTTGATGCTAGATTGGACGGGCCGGAGGGAGAGGGGGAGGGAACTCCGCTGCATATCATCAAATGCTTACAGCGGCATCAACCAATCTTTCTGGCATATTTTTTCTACATGTAGGACTGCACTCACGGTAATCAACTGTTTAAATATTCAGCCTGAACGTCAACAAATACCTCCTTTCAATCAGTTAAAATGTGGTTACAACATCTATGTGTCACAAAACATACATTTGTTTCATCATTTTGATAATCTGTATTAGTTGAAGCTAGAAAGAGAAACGATATCAAATGAAGGGTCCTTGATATTGTAGTGCTCAATATTATGAAGAATGAGGCAAACAACTTCCCTCTTATAGGCTACACGCAACTGCGTGTCTTTATTAAGTACAACAGAAAAAGGATATACAATAATAATTTCATAGTGTTTCTAATCCATAGGCTTGCCATGACCGCTGCGAGATTGTATCAATAATCATTTGTAATCTGATGATAAGATAATTATTGCTATAAAGGGTTACTGACCATCACCAGGCTTTGTTGATGTATTTAACTCTATATATATATAGAGTATATATATATAATATACTCTATATTACTCTGTAATGCTGGTCCACATTGTAAGAAAAAAACTTAGTCCTCGACTCTTCCTCCACTCCTTTAATGAAAGACTAGCTAGGCGGTGGTATAGCACATTTCTGAAAGGGATTGCAGTCAGATAACCTAACGTTAACGTTAGATATCCCACAACAATATGTTACCTAGCTTTGCTAGCATGAACGCAGGAACGCAGACAAACTGAATTATATGCCAGAAACCATACGCTGCTGTGATTGGTTGATGCCGCTGTGAGCATTTGATGACGTGTAGCGGAGTTCCCTCTCCCTCTCCCTCCGGCCTGTCCAATCTAGCATCAACCCCTAGGAAGGAGGCTTTGCATGCCAAGATGTAATAATAATCGGCTAAAACTATCTTTTGTCCCAGTCTCCATTAAATTGATAAACTCACTTAAGCAGAAACGATAATTATATGACCAGCACCTGCACTTTACAGTATCTGAAACACCACTTGAAGGGTTATGTGCAATATCTATCAGATGTGCAATATCTATCAGATGCCATGTTCAGATGGAAGCTGCTGTCAATATCACTCAATGTTTGCTGTTGTTTCTTTTGCCTGTTGTATGTAACTCTCTGTTGCACTTTGAAGCATTACGGCACTATGCCCAAGACAAGCTTCCCCACGGGGACAATAAAGTATAATCAATCAATCAATCAATCGAGACACATTTTAATGCCAGGTGTAAATGGGGTCTCTGTCTCTCTATCGTTATCTTTCACGTTCACCAGAAACACTGATGGAGACTCCCCTTAGAGACTATCAAAACAGCAAGCTTCTCCAAGATCACACTCCTTATTAGTGGTGGAGTGAGGATCACTCTGTTTCTCTGTCTCTCTTTTTCTTTCTTGCTCACACATTTTTTCTCACCCACACACCCATTCACTCATTCACCCACTCACCCATTCACTCATTCACCCACTCACCGATTCACCCACTCACTCACCCATTCAGGGGCGCCGCCGGGGATTTTGAGCCACACTTGCAATTAACTCTTATCTGCTCCTTGTGCAGTAAATGAAATAACGAGGGAATAACACACACTTAGCCATAGAACAGCTGAGCAGCCAATTGTCCAATTACTTTTGTTCCCCTAAAAAAAGGGAGGGGCACGTATACAATTGTTTGTAATTCTTACACCGTTCACCTGATTTGGATGTACAGTAAATACCCTCCAATTAAAGCTGAAAGTCTGCACTTAAAGCACATATTGAATGTTTCATCTTCAAATCCATTGTGGTGGTGTACAGGGCCAAAATGATGTTGAAAATGTTGTCAATGTCCAAATATTTATGGACCTAACTGTATAGGCATGAATCGTAGCCACCTTGCTAGCCAGCGAGCTTGGCCAAACAGTAGGCTAAAGTTAAAGCAATGTTACCAGTTTGTTACCTAACTACCGTAAAGTTACTAGCTTATGTAAATTTCAGCCAGTCGTAAACCATCAACCTGACATTCAAAACTCTTCTTTGTTTTTGGAAGCCAGATGTGTCTTTGGGAAGCTGAGGCATGCTGCTCCACACGAGCTCTCCTCACTCCCAGCCCACTGCTGCTAGCAAAGCAGGACCCAACCATTTCATGGAAATAGAGAGGGGGGGGGCAATTGGCTCTCTGGATGTTTAATTTTTGCCCAAAACAAGGAAACATAAAGAAATAGTTAGTTATTAGTACATTGTAAAAAAAGATGATATTAATGATGATGGGTTAATCATTTAATATTGAATATTAGAACCATCCTAACTGTTCTCCCCCATACGTCACCCCTGCACCCACTCATCTCATTTACATGATCTTTTCCTCATCTATCTCACTCAAACACATTTATACTCACCCTCTCTATGCAATACGTTTTTCTCTAATCTAGTTTGTGTTTGCGTACACATGGATTGTTGCAGCCATAGAAGCCTGAGAGGGAAACATGTCCTTCACCTATCACAGCCACAATATGACCACCGGCCCTAACAGGCTGCCTGACGAGACAGACTGTGGTGTGTGTGTGCGTGTGTGTGTGTGTGCGTGTGTGTGTGCGTGTGTGTGTGTGTGTGCGTGTGTGTGTGCGTGCATGCCTGCGTGTACAGTGATTTTTGTATCAGTGACTCAACGTATTCTCAATCCAAGTCAGCTATCCTCTTAAAGTACATACTTCAACCTCTGTCTGTCTCTCTCCCTTCCTCTCTCTCTTTCTCCCCTCCTCTCTCCCTCTCTCTCTCCCCTCCTCTCTCTCTCACCCCTCCTCTCTATCTGTCTCTCTTCCTCTTTTTCTCTCTCTGCCCTCCTCTCTCCCTCCCTCTCCCCTCCTCTCTCTCCCTCCCTCTGTCTCTCCCTCCCTCTCTCTCTCCCCTCTTCTCTCTCTTTCTCTCTCTCTTTCTCTCCCCTCCTCTCTCTCTTTCTCTCCCCTCCCTCTCTCTTTCTCCCTCTCTCTCTCCCCCCTCCTCTCTCTCTCCCTCCCCTCCTCTCTCTCTCTCCCTCTCTCTCCCCCCTCCTCTCTGTCTCCCTCTCCCCTCCCTCTCCCCTCTCTCTCCCCTCTCTCTCCCCTCTCTCTCCCTCCCTCTCACCCTATCCCCCCAGGTCATTCTAAACCCCACCACTAACGGGCCCAAGCAGGCGGAGCTGCACAGGATGGTGGTGCCTAAGAGCAGCCAGGACGCTGATCTGCAGATCAAACTGGCCGTGCGCATGGACAAACCCCCCAACATGAAACACAGTGGGTAAGAACTACACTACCCAGCAACACTCTCATACCACCCCACTGGGAACCGTGCTGTGACAAACACATGTGAGGGTTGGTAGGAGCTATCTGGTAATATAGGTGACCAGGAACACGGAAGGCTATCCAGCCCTCCTCCGCAGTCAGAGAATGACTCTCTGCTCCCCTCGCTACAACTATTACTGTGACGGCTACATGCTGACATCACCCTCGTTCCATAGAGCAGCATAGGAGGCAGGTAGTCGGTGGGAACGATGATGATGATGGTGATGATGATGGTGACATCAGGAAAGATCAGGTCAGGAGCACAGATGATATAAAGAGCAGCCCTGAGCTACGGTCCCACAGGAGAGGGAGGGAGAGACGGATATATGTTGATATATAGAGGCAGAGGGATATATGTTGATATATAGAGGTAGAGGGATATATGTTGATATATAGAGGTAGAGGGATATATGTTGATATATAGAGGTAGAGGGATATATGTTGATATATAGAGGTAGAGGGATATATGTTGATATATAGAGGTAGAGGGATATATGTTGATATATAGAGGTAGAGGGATATATGTTGATATATAGAGGTAGAGGGATACATGTTGATATATAGAGGTAGAGGGATATATGTTGATATATAGAGGTAGAGGGATATATGTTGATATATAGAGGTAGAGGGATACATGTTGATATATAGAGGTAGAGGGATATATGTTGATATATAGAGGTAGAGGGATATATGTTGATATATAGAGGTAGAGGGATATATGTTGATATATAGAGGTAGAGGGATATATGTTGATATATAGAGGTAGAGGGATATATGTTGATATATAGAGGTAGAGGGATATATGTTGATATATATAGAGGTAGAGGGATATATGTTGATATATAGAGGTAGAGGGATATATGTTGATATATAGAGGTAGAGGGATATATGTTGATATATAGAGGTAGAGGGATATATGTTGATATATAGAGGTAGAGGGATATATGTTGATATAAAGAGGTAGAGGGATATATGTTGATATAAAGAGGTAGAGGGATATATGTTGATATATAGAGGCAGAGGGATATATGTTGATATATAGAGGCAGAGGGATATATGTTGATATATAGAGGTAGAGGGATATATGTTGATATATAGAGGTAGAGGGATATATGTTGATATATAGAGGTAGAGGGATATATGTTGATACATAGAGGTAGAGGGATATATGATGATATATAGAGGTAGAGGGATATATGTTGATATATAGAGGTAGAGGGATATATGTTGATATATAGAGGTAGAGGGATATATGTTGATATATAGAGGTAGAGGGATATATGATGATATATAGAGGTAGAGGGATATATGTTGATATATAGAGGTAGAGGGATATATGTTGATATATAGAGGTAGAGGGATATATGTTGATATATAGAGGTAGAGGGATATATGTTGATATATAGAGGTAGAGGGATATATGTTGATATATAGAGGCAGAGGGATATATGTTGATATATAGAGGTAGAGGGATATATGTTGATATATAGAGGTAGAGGGATATATGTTGATATATAGAGGTAGAGGGATATATGTTGATATATAGAGGTAGACGGATATATGTTGATATATAGAGGTAGAGGGATATATGTTGATATATAGAGGTAGAGGGATATATGTTGATATATAGAGGTAGAGGGATATATGTTGATATATAGAGGTAGACGGATATATGTTCATCATCCCAATGGGTATTTTTGCGTTGTCAAATTTGGTTAATCAATAAGATGAAAGAAGCAAATGAGGGCAGCATAAAATATGAAGGAAGGAATGACCACGGGAGTTGGGATGACTCTATAGCCATGCATAGAGATGAGAGAAGGATGATGAGAGTTGGGCTCACCCTATAGCCATGCTAGCCCCATAGCCATGTAGAGACAACTGGCCATGCTGAAGGGAAGCCATAGGCAGGAGAGCAGCGCCCCCTTGTGGGCTTGAAGAGAGATGACAGCGAGTGTGAGCAACAGGAGGAGAGCAGAGGGATGGAACGTGTATCTTTAATTATAAATGGACATCAATATTAAATTAATCTTAAAATCATATAGTTGTGCAATTTGCTGATCACAATTTGATTAGGAACAGCACACAAAAAAGTATTCCTGAATGTGCTTTCATTGTTGTACCAGGAGAGGGCAGCACAGCCTCAATTGTATATCCAGGCAGCCCCTGGTAGCCTGTAGCTGTCCCCCACCCAATGGGGGGGGGGATTAAAATGACAATTGTCCGTTCATTTGTCCATCCGATGAGATGTACCAGAGCACACCACTAGGAGTGCTAGCCACACTACTCTATTCTACTCAGGGGCCCTTCTACTTACAGATCCACAGAGTTCAGAGGTTGAGGCGCTTCCTGCAATGTTTGGCCCTTGTTCTACATGTTAGGCTTCTCATAGGTTAGTGAAGTGGTTAGGTGCATTGTGGGTAACGTTATTGATAGTTGTATTGCACAGGATAAATTAGATGGTTCTTGTTTAGGTAGTTTGATCATGTTGGATAGATTGAGTAGACTAGTGATACCGTATGGTTACAGTAGGTCATGTACTGTATGTGTCCAAACATTAGGCTGTTTGTCATGACACGTCAGGTACTACTTCTTCCTCCTCCTCTTCCTCCTCCTCCTCCTCCTCTTCCTAGGAAGTCTGACTTCCTATGCATGAAAAATCACCAAACTTTGCACACAGGTCCAGTCCTATGCCAGAGGTCCTCAACTGTCAGTGGTAGAAGTTTTATTACAAGTTCAAGTGAAGGCCAAACTGCCATCTCCTTACTGGGCTCAACACGAACATGACCTTCCCTTTGTGTCTGGTTGTGAGTTCAAGCCCTGGGTGATGCAGAATAAACATGCTAATGCTACTCAGTGCTGCGCAGCAGCTATAGTTCTATTGGAATCTGCGCTGCCATGCGCAACCAAGAGTACGTTTCCAGGCGCATGCATCTGAAGCGAGTACAGGACTTGGCCCTTGTCATTTGTTGGTTTGTTATGAGATTCACCCGAGCTCAGGACTAGGACTAACCCTCACTCATTACCTTCGCCCAGACTACTACTATTACCTCCCCCAGGATCCACGTCCACAGACGGCTTATTCTAAAATGGCTAAAATTATTTATTTTTCTCTAAATTCTACACACATACCCCATAATGACAAAGTGAAAAGTGTTTTAGAAAATTTTGCAACTGTATTAAAAATAAAATAAATAAATAATCCCTTAGTATTCACTCCCTATGCTATGACAGCTCAGGTGCATGCTGTTTCCACTGATCATCTTGATTGGAGTCCACCTGTGGTAGATTCAATTGATTGGACATTATTTGGAAAGATTGTAGAACACTGACCCAGTTGTCAGTATTACAGTGTTCTGGCCAAGACAAAACAGAAGTGACACACGCACACGCATGGGTCGGCCACACCCATACAGTTCCCTATGATGGGTGTGGATGCCTCCCTATCTTATAACATAGTAAAGTACTAAATAAGACTAAAAAGCTAAAACACTAAACATCTAACTCAAGCAAATGCTCTTCCTACATGTACCATAGTGGTTTCTGGTTGTACCTCCGGTTGTACCACCAGAAAAGGTGAAAGACAACAAAATAAAACAAATCTATAGTATCTACTAATAAAGAGGTAGTCTATACTCTAAGCTAAGGATACATGAGGTAGATATAGTGTTGAGCATGAGGCTTAACTGGTTCTCCTAAACTAGATCATGCTCTTGGCATCAGGGGTGAGGGTCAGGAGATAAAGTGCGGGGTGGTTGCGGGGTGGTTAAAGTACGGGGTGGTTGCGGGGTGGTTAAAGTGCGGGGTGGTTGGTTGAGTCTTTGACTTCCTCCTCCACTACACCTGTCTTTTCCTTGTTCTTACGTTTAAAGATGGGGCAGGTGATAAGGCTTTTCTTGAGACTATATTCAAGTTGCTTAGTCTTCCTATGGAACACAGGCCATGCCCATAGAAACCAGGTAGCTCGTGATAACTAGGGTGATGGCGAAGTTATCTAAGGCAGCACATTCATGAGTGAGTGGGATGGAGGGACCTTGGTTCGTTCGGTCATTAGCATGGCAACGGTTTGAGCATGAGCATAATCAGTTCGAGCTACGGCGGTTAGGCTCATGGCCTTGGCCGTAGAGGTTCCCAGGTTAACCCAGGGAACTGAGGCAGAGTCAGCGGTGAAGGTGGGTCCTAGAACCCGTTTCGAACGACTAGGTGCTCCACTTTATTTGGCCTGTGATGTAGTGAATTTCTCATGCTGTTGTAGCATGTGGGTGACACTATCTAGGGACGAGTGTAATGCTGTATAGTTAATGTCTAAGGGGGCAGCATCAAAATGTTTCCTACAGACTGCCGAGGGTTTGAGTCTGACTCTCTGAGCAGTTCATGATCAGGTTTCTTGATTGTTCCCACGATGCAATTCCTGAGGAGGGACCAGGCATTATGGTTTTTGGGTCAAATGCTACAGTGGTCATGCAGGTCATGCAAAAGTGTGTCTGTGTCTGAAGGAAGGACCTCAAGCTTAAGAGTCTGTTGTAAGGTATTCCATGTATAAGGAGCATCGTGGAAAAAAGCAGCCCTTCCAAGTTCAGAATGCACTCGAGGAACCCTGAGAACAAACCGATCATTAGATCGGGTCTGGTAGGTGCCAAGGCTCCAGTCCAACAGAGATGAGATTTAAGGTGGAAGTTTACCAATAATGGCTTTGAAAATAAACAAATACCAGTGATAGTTATGCCTTAGAGAAAGAGATGGCCAGCCCACCTTATAATAAAGAACACAGTGGTGAGTGTCATATCTATCACCCGTAATAAATCTTAGGGCAGAGTGGTTGACAGTCCAAGAGTTTCAAGGTTGTCACGGAAGCATGTCTACAGACAGTGTCACTATAGTCTAATACTGATAGAAAAGCTTGAACAATTATTTTCCTACTGAACATAAGCAAGCTAGAACGGTTTCTGTACAGGAAGTCAATTTTCTGTCGCAGTTCAGAGGCTAGATTATCTACATGAAACTTGAAAGAGAGTTTATCATCCAACCACAAACCAAGATATTTGTACTCTGTGACTCTCCATATGAAAGCCATTAGCAGTTGAAAGGTGGAGTAGTGTTGTCACGATACCAAAATTATGACTTCGATACGATACTTGCCCAAAATATCTCGATAACGATACCACGGCAAAAATCTAAAACATAAGGAAAAGTAATGGAATAATAGATGACAGAACATGGAACTTTAAATTGTTGGCTTTTTTTTGTGCTCTGCTCAGTCTTTTTGCATCTTTTGAGTCTTTATCATATTTCCTGTAGCTTTCAAACACAGCTGGAAGGGAAGGCTGCCTCGACTGGGTGGTTTGGGATTGTGCTGGCATCTGATTGTCTGTGTGGGGAGAAATCAATACATTATGCCTATGTTGTTGCAAACTGTGAGATAATCAGAAGAACTTGAAAAGCTTATTATTATTATTATGATTAATTAATCCAGGCCTAATGAAGCATTTTTGCTATTCCAAATTATCAGAAGAGATAATTGTCTCACGGTTAACAGTTCTCTCGCTCTAGGAGGTCGGAGCAGGTATTGATTTTTTTTTTTGTCACACGTGCGCTAGGCTTGCAGCCAGGCTGCAGCTAGGCTAGCTAAAAGTCTCATGCTACGGATGAAAATTAGCTTCTCTAGCTATCATCTGGTGCAATAAATGTATTGTGCATTCATACATTCAAACATAAGGTAGGCTAAATATCCTTTGGTTGTATTCAGTTGTACTCAACAGTACTGGTGTTGCTGCTGTGTGTGTCTTATCTTCTATCACATGCGCTAACCTGTCGCTCTTTGAATTCTTTGTGTACTGTAAAAAGTCGGCATGTCTGTCTGCAAGATGCTTTGCCAGGTTGGTCGTATTGTCTCGTTGAGAGGTCACTTCTTTTTCAACTTGTAATCTTTCCCATTCTGCCTTGTGTTCATTCAATTCCTTCCTGTGTTCTTCCTCTAAAGCTCAGATTTTTTCCTTTTGTCTCTTTTCCTCCAATAGCATCTTATATTCAGCCTCCTTTGCAGCTAACTCCGCCGCTGCTTCTGCTCGCTTGGCTGCAACATTTGAGTATGTGGAATGATGACTGCCAGCCAGTTCTGAAGCAGAGGAGCCAAAAATGGACCGGGCATAGTGAGGCTCACGTAGCTCACGCAAGCGCTGTCCTTCATGTTCTGCATCGTATTCTCCATTTACACCAGTCAGTCTTTCGTTCAGGATTTTGACAATGTCACTCGTTACTGCTGCACAAGCATCAACTTTACGTCTTAGCTCAGTGTCAGGGGTGCCGTGCACTATCAGTTCATCATACAGTTCCATGATATCATGTTTCCTTTTTTCCAAATTGTCCGCAAGGTGTGCCAGGTTTTCATCTGTTATCTCAGATTTTAGGTTTTGCCGTGTTTCACGAGCTTGGGCTTTCCACTGTTCATAAAGGCTAAAAAGTCTCTTTTCCCTTTTGCTCTGTTTTTCTTCAAGGTAAGCTAGCATTTTTCAGTGGGGACTCGCGCTCTTTCTGGCCGCCTGGCTAAATCTGCATTATCATCTTCCTCATAGCTTAACAGTTTGGTAAGATTTCTCTGCTTGTTTTGCAAAGTCTCTTTTAGTTCTTGCCTGACAGCTTGTTCTGATTCTATTTCAAGCATTTACCTTTTGGCGAACTTCAATCTGTTCTTCATTATCCATACCGCGCAAAGTATCATCGGTTCCGTCCATTTCCGTCAGCCTTTGTTCTTGTTGCTCCTTTTACCACGCCGTCTTCAAACTCAACGCTGCTCTTATCCTCTTCGTCCATAAAAGTATTCCTGTCCATCCATAAAAGTGTTCCTTTATATCCGTACAAATGTCCATTTATCCGTGGAAGTCGTCCTTTTCGTTCGTTGTAACCTTCGATAGAGCAGGTTGGCTGGAGAGGTGAAGCTCTTACTGTAACGGATCCCCGTATATAAAGTGGCTGGCAACTTACTGCTGGTTAAATCGCTGTTTTATTTTCCGTTTGCATGTTATTACATTCCTTAAACCTTCTGTAGACAAGCGTCCCACCGTAAGAGCTATGGCCTCATACGGGTCCATTAAACATTAAAACTTTTCTTAGCGTCCTTCTAGAGCTAAATTGAACTGAACATTTTTACCGTCAAAAGCGGAAATGTAAACATCTTAGCGTCGCAGGACTTCAAAATAAAGGTCACCTATACACACAGTAGTGCGTCTCTGTCAATTCTTCAAATAAAATGAAAACTGAGTGATATCACAAATGTGAAGCAGGTAATTAATCAAAAAATAATAAACCTTTCATGGGGTTATTTACATCAATACAGACTACTACAGACATCCTAGGCTTGAAATGAGAATAATAATAAATACGAGAATATTTGTATCAGTAGTTCTGCTTCCTGAATCCCCTCTGCGGATTGATCTACACATCTACAACGGTCGCTTCAAAACAAGTCAATGGATTTCATAAAATGATCATTAAAACCCTACAGGATTCATACTTTGTGGCGAATTTGATGTCAGAACACCAACGGACACCAATTAGCCCCTCGGTGAGCTTCTTGTCTTTGAAATCAAGAGTTTAACATGTTTTTGAATGATTTTTCAAGGTGCCCACCCACATCCATTGTATGACCTAAACGGTGGTAGAGCAATTATCAACTTTCTCAAAAGTGCTAGTTTTGTCAACGTTTTGATCTGAACCATTGTTTATGATCATACAGTAAGTAACCTTAAAACAGGGCTAAACATGCATTTTCCCTTTACTACTCCTTTAAGCTTAGATTGCACGTTATAAGAGCCAGCGGAGAAACATCTCACTGCTCATTTTACTGGTATGTTGTATGTGACAAATAAAACGTCGAATTTGCATGTGAACTTGAACAAAAATCAACTTTTTCCGCGCTGTCTGGGGATTCTGTGTGCACACGACCCTGCAGTAAGGAGCTGGCGGGGCGTTTATGTATGCAAATTCAGGTGTACGAGAATGCGCATTCAACTTAAGAAGGGGAGCACAGCTGAGAACACTTTGGCAGTTTAAGAACACATTTCCACACGTTCATGAATCCGGCGGGGTTCTTTCTTAGGGTTGGTCTTACGAAGTTCTTAAGAAGACATTTAAGAAGACAGTTAAGAAAACGTTCAGGAATGAGGTCCAATATCCTTAATATAGATGGTGAAAAGGACAGGACCCAACACCGATCCCTGGGGCACACCTTTAGCTAGAGACAGGAAATAAGATTGAATGTTACCCGATTTCACACACGGACATCTTGATGAAAGATCATCCTGAAACCAGTCACAAGTATCTCTATCCAAATCAATACTTGATAGTCTGTTTAAAAGCAGCTGGTGATCGTCTGTTTAAAAGCAGCTGGTGATCGACTGTATCAAATGCTTTTGAGATATCTACAAAGAGGGCAGCACAATGTTTCCTGTTGTCTAATGCTGAGATTGTCATTAGTGACAAAAGTGACAGCTGAAATGTGCTATGATTAGCTCTAAATCCAGATTGGTGAGGACTTAAAACTGAATGACTTGAAAGAAAGGATTTTAATTGGTTACTTACCAAGGTCTCCAGAACTTTGGCTAGGCATGGTAACCTTGAGATAGGATGATAGTTGTCCATCTTATCCCTGTCACCCCCTTTGTGCAAAGGGACCACCCGGGCAGATTTCCAAACCTGAGGAACTATACCTGATGCAATGGAGAGATTAAAAATGTATGACAACAGCTCACTAATGATTGGGGTTGCCAGTTTTATAAAAAACTAGTCTAGATTGTCCCTCCAGTAGAGCACTTAGGATCTATGGATTGCAAGATTCCTAGAGTTTCGCTGGGTGTAAAGGGCTGAAAGGAGACATGTTCCGATTTGGGAATGCAACCAGAGTCAGCATCCAAGGGAGCCAGACCAGTATAGTATAGAACCTCTCAAATAACGCAAAATAAACGCTACCATTGAGCATTCCACACCAGTAGTCGGCAATATAATATAATTTTAACCCTATAGCCCCGCTGGCCTATCAGACGGCAGGTAAACAAAGCTACTACCGGTTCTTCCGCGTTACCGCAAAGCACAACATTCCGGCCCCTAGCCAATGTGCAGGTAAAAAGTCCTGTTAATGTCAAACCCCTGAAAGGGGAAGAAATAAATGATAAAGGGTTGAAGAGCTGGGCTGCTGCTTGGAACCGAATCATTTAATGACAAAAAACAAATTACAAACAATACACTACACACTGTACATCTTCATTTCAATTTACCATTCCTAATACATAGCTACACTGCTTCCTATACATTACAAAACTATAACTATAACCAATCTGGTAATTCAGTAAAGGCATCAGTCTTATAAGCATTCATTTTATGAACAAAATACATTGGCATCCGTCGAACTATAACAGCTGTTTTAGAGCAACTGCGGAGCGTCGCCATGGCAACGACGACGAACTATCGTTAGTTAACCCCTCGGCTCAGCTAGGTTCCGTGCCGTTAGTTAGCCGCTCGCCTTACGTTACTAGTACTATTTTGCTTAATTTTAACTATTTTTTATAAATATTAAATCGATGGAAAACAGATCCACCTCTCGAAATATCATCACAATAAGTGTCAAATCACCTGAAAGCGGAAGAAATAAATGATAAAGGGTTGAAGAGCTGGGCTGCTGCTTGGAACTGAATCATTTAATGACAGCCCAAGGCAGCGCGAGCTATATATATGGGGAGCACAGACCACACTAGTCGCGTGACGAACTCGCCAGCCCCGATCAACCTAGAACTAGAAGTGACTTTTTCAGCCTACTACATAAATCCATTTTGTCTGAAAATCAGCTCGCATGTGAAGCCTCGACCACCGTTACCTGTTGTAAACAAAGTAGTTAGTGGCGCCATGTGCTGGCGCGAGTGTGTGTCAGGCTCTTTGGGTTCACGCGAGGGCTAGTAGGCTACCGGTTAGTTAGTAACCAGTAACGGCTAGTTCACGTTAACGAGAGGCTACTGTACATTGATTTTAGAACAGAAAAGGCAGACGATCGCGGAATAGACTAAACAAATGCAGACAAAATATAATAATAATAGGTTGCTGGATAAGGAAATAGGTGGAGTGACGAGCCGTTGTTATAGAAACGGTAAACGGTCTCGGCTCGTTGCTTTGGTGTGAATAGTTCAGTTTTAGAACGTTGCAAAGCACAGTTTTGGGTTACTGTTGCAGGTGGTTGCGAGTTGCAACCAGTCTCATTGCAAATCTTGTATGTGAACTAGGCTTTAGAACGCTGTCCCAAAGTATTAGAATGGATGTAATTCTAGAACACTGCCCCAGTTGTCAGTGCAGAGCAGCATGGGAGGATCAGCTGGGACTATTACAGTGACCCTGCCCCTGAAGGAGCTGGATCGTGAGGTCACACTTTAACGATGGCTGTACTAATTAGAGAAGAGGGCCCCGGAGTCCTGGGTAAAGTGTGCGTGTGTGTGTGTGTGTGTGTGGGTCTGGGTGTGAAGTGGTTCCTCCTAATTGGCTAGTGCCTTTTCAGATGGTAATTACCATTTCAACTGACCCCTTGAGTGCCAAGGTGCAGACCAGGGCATACACACACATGCACACACACACACACACACACACACACACACACACACACACTGGCACACACACACAGACAAAAGCCCACAAACGCATACACACAGACATGTACTCACACAAGCTCTCATGGGCACACACCCAAAAAAACACTTAAATGAACACATATATTGAGACACTCTTCGGAGTTTCCAGATTTGGTTTAACACACACACACACACACAAACACACACACACACACACACACACACAGGACATGTCTTTCATGTCACCGACATGTCACAAGCATACTGTAGAGAAAGGCTTTCTCTGATAGACTGTCTTAAACACATGTAGCTAATAACACCCAAAATCCCCACACCACACCAGTACACACACACACACACACACACACACACACACACACACACACACACACAGGCACACCTGAGCTCTCTCTGTGATGAATGAGCAGAAGCAAGGAGTAGGAAGAGGGAGAAGCATGGTGAGTGGGAGAGAGATTGGGGAGGTTAGATTTTCAGGTTGAGCGCTCCCCATTAAAAGCAGCCATCTGTTGAAGGGTTGAAGGGGGTTGTAGAGAGAGAGGAAGATTGGATGGAGGAGGGGATGGGCCTGCCAAGTGGGAGGAAGGTGAAGAAGTCAAGGAGAGGGGGGGTAGACATGGTTTCCTTCCCCCTCTTTACCTTTCTCACTCAAGTTATGTATCAGGTGTGTGGGGGGGGGCTTTTTCTAGAAATGTATCCTCTTCCTCTTTACTTCTTGTCCAGGTCTCACCCTCTCCCCTGCCTTCCCTTCACTTCTGCAGTGTGATTCCTCCCTGTTTAAATCATTATTATATTAATAATTATAAATTACATGTATATAGCGCTTTTCTAAAAACCCAAGCTTTACAGTGAGACAAGTCAGACAGACAACAGAGACAGACCAGAACAAAAAAGAGCACATAAACCAATTAACTAACTAATGACTTACAAACCAATTAACTAACTTACAACTTACTAATGACAGACCTCTCCCCTCCCTTGCTGTGTGCTGGATGAGGGACATGTCACCTGTGATGCAGATGTACTGGCTGGCAGAATCCAAAGGTGAAATAAAGGACTTGCCTATATATGTACAGTATTTAGTAGACAAATAGTTTGACAGCAAGCAGTCTTCGTCAGGGTGTGTCCTGCCACATGTGAACTGATGTGGCTTATATCCCTTTCCCACTGGGCAAAAAATCCACTAATACCCACTAACATCTGGGTTTAGTCTTCGGTGGTAAAGGGAACACTCAGCATCCAGTCCTGTGTACGGCTCCAACTCAGATCAGTAGATTCAAGAAGATTCAAGATCAGGTTTTTGTGGCCCGCAGTCTCCTGCCAGAGGGGAGTGGGTCAAAAAGACCGTGACCAGGAGGGGAGGGGTCGGCCACAATCTTTCTGGCCGGTTTCAGGCCGATCACCCTTTCAGCGGAGCGGATGATGCACTGCAGTTTGGCCATTGTCTTTGTCTGTTTGACCAGGTGAGGATGGACTCGATGGTGGAGGTGTAGAAGAGAACCATCATTGCCTTTGGAATGCTAAATTTCTTCAGCTGCCTCAGGAAGTACATCCTCTGCTGTGCTTATTTGGTGAGGGAGCTGATGTACAGCTCCCAGTTGAGGTCCCAGGAGATGGTGGTGCCCAGGAAGTGGAAGGAGTCAACAGTGGTCACTGGGGGGTCATTCAGTGTGATGGGGTGGGGGGGGGATTCTTTCTAAAGTCTACAACCATCTCCACTGTCTTGGCCGTTTTGTTGTTTTGGGGGCATCAGGACAGCTGATAGTCAATCTCCCATCTGTAGGCGGACTCGTCACCCTTGGAGATGAGTCCGATGAGGGTGGTGTCACCCCAAACTTCAGGAGCTTGACAGACTGGTGGCTGGAGGTGCAGCTGTTCGTGTTCAGGGAGAAGAGTAGAGGGGAAAGAACACAGCCTTGAGGGGAGCCTGTGCTGATGGTCCTGGAGTCAGAGACGTGCTTGCCCAGTTTCACATGCTGCTTTCTGACAGACAGGAAGTCTGGATTCACCTGCAGGTGGGGTCGGGCACGCGCATCTGGGGAGTGTGTGGCAGGATGGTGTTGAAAGCAGAGCTGAAGTCCACAAACAGGATCCTGGCGTAGGTGGCTGCAGACTCCAGGTGCTGGAGAATGTTGTGAAGGGCCATGTTCACTGCATCGTCCACTGACCTGTTGGCTCTGTAGGTGAGTCCAGGAGAGGGTTTGTGATGGATTTGAGATGCTGCAGAACAAGGCGCTAAAAAACCTTCATTGCTACAGAGGTCAGGGCGATGGATCTGTAGTTGTTGAGGCCAGAGATCCTTGCTTTCTTGGGGACGGGGATGATGGTGGAGGTCTTGAAGCAGGCTGGTACATGGCATGTTTCTAGTGAGGTGTTGAAGATGTCAGCATACACGGGGACAGCTGGTACCATACTTCACTCTCTTGCACATTATCTTTCACATGCACCCATTCACTCATTCATCAGTCCATTGTTTACATCTTTAAGGACCGCAATGGAAACACGCTTATGGCTTTATTGTGTTTTTATCCTTATAATGGTGTTGCCTATGTATTTATTATACATTTTACATTGTCAATAAAGATGTCTAAGTCATCTTTCATACAGATACATTCAGATCAAAGTGCTTTACAATAGAGCATTTAAATTAAAGAATTTGAAATTTAATGATGCAATGAAAAGGCTTGTCTTCATTCGTAGACTACAGGAGAAATACACTGTGAGCCAAGCCTGCTAAATCTGTGGTGCATCACTAAAATGAAATAACGCCCGGCTGAAATTCCACGAGATTTCCCACGGGATTTCCCGGTGAAATGCAGCGATGGTGAAATGTCGCAGCATTGATAAGTGCTAGAAGCTCCCGACTGTACATTTATGAACATAATATCTACAGTATCTATGTCAGTAACTGACGTTGGGTCAAGACGTGATGTCTTGACCCAAGTCGTATGTGCAAAATAGCATAGTTAGTTGTTATCAACTGGTATTGCTAACAGTGACTAACAATAGCTAACTTGCCTAGAATTACAAAGATGGGGCGAAAGTGAGTTCTTTACGTTTTGTTTCTGGAACGCTTTCAACTGGGATGTATGGAGGACCAAACCTGTCAAAATGAAAAATAAATACATGAATAAATGACTCAACAAATGACCAATAAATAAATGAATGAATAAATATGCACAAAAATAAATAAATTAATGAATAAATGCATGCAGTAAATAGTAAATAAATACATTAAATTTGATATAAATGTATACAATTATATATTTATTTATTGTTTGATTAATTATTTATTGATTTATTTCCATATTCATTTATTTATTCATTTATTTATTTATGTATTTATTTCCACATTCTTTTCCACATTCTGTTCCACATTTATTTCCACATTTATTTATTCTTTGTTTGCTTGCTCCTTATATGCTATTTAGGGGGCTGTCCAGGGATGTCAATCTTGGTGATCCCTTACTCCCATTGGTTAATCAGTATCTGAGTGCATAGATCGACTGTGTATGCCTGCTGTGGATCGGTTGCATAGCAACTACAACGCAACTTGAAGCTGCCGACGAGTTTGCCAATCTTCCGAACTGATGGTAACGTTAAGGTAACGTTATACGTTATAACGCTATAAAATTAATTATTTAAAATAGCCTGCATTTTCACCAGAAAACAATTTAACAGGTGTCTGGCCGTTTTAGCTAGCACTACCTAGCTACGTTTGTTAACGTTAGCTTACGCTAGCCAGCTAGTAGCATTAGCTAGCTAGCTAGATACGTTTTTAGGTAAGTTATATAACTAGCTTGTCATTTTGGCTTTAATGGTTAATATTAGACTACAGTAGCTTGCTAGTTTATGAGCATGGCCGAAATAGCTAGCCTGAACTACAGACATTCGGTCATGATACATTTGATCCCATTGTATCGCATTGCATCAGTGTCCTCTGTGTTTGTGTGTGTGGAAGAATTACATTTGTGTATTGAGGTAAAACTCGTAACCATATCATCAACAACCCCAGTCCTGCTGACACTCTTATATTAACATGCACACACGTGTACAATCTAAGGTGTCTCCTTGTACTGCAGCCTGGACAGTCTCTTCCTTAGAATGCTGTCTCATTGATGATAAACATACTAAATGTCTACAGGCTCCTGCCTCCTCTAGATCACACATAAACAGACAGTACACATGCACAGAGGATGTCCAACATGTACCCTGACTCTCTCACTCTCTTCCTTTCCAGAATCCCCATTACAAGTGTGTGACAGACACCCACCAGATATGCCGGGCCAAGTTCTGCAAAAGGGAGTGCTATGCCTTCGTATTGTACTCCTTGTAACAGTATATCGCTGTGACAGGTTATAGAGTAATAGGTTTACCGTATGTGTGCTGTACTTGTATTGGATGTTTTTGACATGAATATAGGTCCTTCAGCATCCATTTGAATGTGTAATACAAATATTATCCTAAGTGTCTCCACGTTTTAATGCAACTATGAGACAATAAACAATACATATTTATTGCTGATCACTGTCCTATCGTTTGTTCTTTTTGCTATATTGGGGATATTCATGGTATGTTCCCAAAACATGACCAACCTTCTACATGAAGGTAACCAAACATGTACTGCTAGACCAAAAAAGAATTCCCTAAGATCTGGGGGTGATATTTTGGCTGCTCGGTAACTCATAACAACGTCTGCTACATAGGCAGTATTGGTTAGACATGTAGAGAGATGACTCCTTAGAGACCAAGTTTTACAGTCACAGAGATTTTGGTCATCCAGTAGCCTAATATCCAGTAGCCTAATATTCAGTAGCCTAATATCCAGTAGCCTAATATTCAGTTCTCTCCCTGCTTTGCTGGTCTCATACACCTTACACAGACAGGTTATTGTGAATTTACCCTGGCCAGGGTAGAACGAAGCTTGTTCAACATATCCAGAATAACTTTCTGCTAGCTCGCTCGAGTAAACCGGACAACTGCAATCACGGATAAACGGTACTACGACGGTGGCTATCAACTTGTTAAGTCGACCCAGCTGGTCCAATCGCATACCTTAGTATGGGTATTCGGACACGGCCATGGACAAGGCAAACAATATGCATAACCAAGTTCCGTCCACTGTACTTTACACAAGAGGAGCAATACAATAGAAATATGAACTATAGGCGCAACACAGTTGCCACTGCCAAAGGCAGGAAGGAAAACTGGAAAAATACTGCCTACGTTTTATCATTATCCTCCACATGAACACGAGTAAGCTAGATCATTGGGCTATGCCTATTATTATGGCATGTAAAGCAATTGTAGCCTATATCAATATATCTTATTCTTTCAGCTGCAACCCCTAGACTGGCAGGGGACGCTTAAATAAAGCAAATGTAGGCTATGGTTTTTAATGGTTTCAAGTTGGAGTAGACAATGGGAAGTCTCTATACAAGAGAAACTAGAGATAAACAGCCTATTAAAATGTAAAAAGTGAAGCTCGAGATGGAGAAGTAGGCTCTAAGCCTACGGGGAAAAGTAGCCTATTTCATTGTCATATCGTATACCATCATTGATTGTCAGGCATTGGTGCTATCACAATTCAATTAAAATAATATAATACTTATCTTTGTTCCTAGGAACGGGAGGCTAGTCTAATAAATCAACATTAAAGACTTGACAATTGAATAAAAGATGGTTCTCCGCATCACCCACAGCCTAAACGAAACTGCAGGTAGACTAATAAAACGCAAGCCAGTGCATAGCCTACAGTCTACGACTGTAAATGCACAAGGTAAAATATGGCTCAAGCACAAGCAGCTGTCATTCTGCACTTTTTCATGATATCGGGGAAAGCCAAAGAGGGTTTTGTCGGTTTGTAAAAAGTCTTTTTTAAGAACCTCTTGCTGTTCGCGCACAGTAGATTATTGTTTAATTCGCACACTGAAGTTCCATATAGAATCTTAACGTCCATATGCCTTTTTCCAAGTGAATTGATCTGTCAGCGGGCAGTGCTTCATACGTTTTGATCCATAATCTGGAACTTAACCCCGGAGCAGGTTAACTCAGCAGCATAAGTTACCACGGCGATATAACACGGTGAAAAGTGAACCACCTTCGTAGTACGGATAAACCAGGCTTGAACCTGAAGTTATCGCGCTAACCCCGTAATCCTGTTTCGTAGTACAGGGCCCTGGTTAGGCAAGGATCTTAACTCTGGTCGGGTAGGACTGACTTAATCTACCATGCCTGGGCTTAACTACTAATGCCTGGATATGAAAACCACGCCCCCCTAATTAGCATATAATGAGCGAGCAAACAAAGAATAAATAAATGTGGAAAAGAATGTGGAACTAAATACATAAATAAATGCAAGAAATAATGAATCAAACAATAAATAAATATATAATTTTATACATTTATATCAAATTTAATGTATTTATTTACACATTACTGCATGCATTTATTCATTCATTTATTTATTTGTGTGCATATTTATTCATTCATTTATTTATTGGTCATTTGTTGAGTCATTTATTTATGTATTTATTTTTTAATTTTGACAGGATTGGTCCTCCTTAGGGATGTGACGCCGTCCTGGGCACCAAATCCCGAGCTCTAATACAAATGGAACGCAGCATCAGACCTTATTCGTAAACCCCGGAAGTAGCTTTGAAGATGGGACACCAGCCAGTTTACTTGAACGCAGTATGGCTTCTTCACAATACGAAGAAAAAATACGTTTGATCGTAGGCGTGGATCCATACAAAATGTACATAATCATCATGAGTAAAAATCACTCATTATTGCCAATTATATCCAGACATTAACTAACGCATCTTTTTTTCTCCATCTGTATGTAATTTAATAATTACGAACATATCTATCTACAGTAGGCTATCTCTAGGCTATAGCTGTAGTCTAGACTATAACTGCCTATAGTTTAAACTAGTTTATTATTTGTATTATATTGTGTATATATTGTACATGGTATTGTATTATAGTGTAGCCTAAATTGACATAGTCTATAAGCAAAATTCTCATGAGATTTCGACCCTCGACAATATCTAGAGTTAGCAAATCACTTCCTTCTTTTGCTGTCACTTCTACGGTTAGTGTTGTATTTAGTAGGCCTATTTTAGTATTAGTATTGTACTATCTTAAAACATTATGATGCCTTGTTTAGGCTATGTTGCGTATTTGCATTACTTTCAAGGGTGCTGCAACTTGCAGTATGCCTAGTATTTCAGTATACTGTGACATCTCGTACCTTATTGCTATGAAAATCAGAATTTCCCACCCTGGGGAATAATAAAAGCTATCCTATCTGATTAACCAGCAGTATTCCTACTGCTCTGAAGTAACGCTGTAGCGTGTTCTAGGGTTAGAGCTAGGACTATGACCAGCATAATTATGATTATACCGCGGTTATCACAAATATGAAGGAAAATTGATTTTTAGCAACTCGTATGGGGCACCACTCTTATGTACAGAGCAACAGATAACCTTTATCAATAGTCTAGTTTATTCATCAATCTCATTCTGTAGGCGGAGTCCTTGACTCAATCAAGTGACTTAAGATAATGTGATGGCGCTCGGACGTGGTCAAAAGTTAATAATGTTTATTGAAATTATACTAATCAGTTATCAAAATAATATTATAACACAATTCAAATAACAGATGGAAAAACACGTGGCAATATGAAAACACAGCAGAAATGAAAAGAATGATTTCAGAGATTATCACAGCCTATCCTAAATCTTCTAAGCTTAAACAACACTTTGGCATCTCACACCACAATCATAGGCGACTGTTGGATACAACCTTAGTAGCGGTGTGTCAGCGCGTTGTCCGGGCGGTGTTGTCTGGCTCGAAGCATGGAGGAGGCCTGTGACTGAAGGTCGCTCGGTTTGATGAAAGGGGCAGTGCGCCTGTGCTCCCGTTGAAACAGTGATAGTAGCGTTGCTGTGCGAAGTTGATGTTCGCGGAGTTTAAAAGTTCAGTTTCAGAGTTCACCAGTCATTCAAAACCTCTGCTCTCGCCAGAGGTGGATCTTCGAAGAGATGGTGGAGATTCCTAAGCCCTGTGTCGAGTCAGAGTTCTTAGATAACGGTTCAGCATTCCACAGATACAGGCTGATTTGATCAACCAGGCACAAACTTAGTTCCTGGGTCACGTGTTACTTGGAGAGACACGGACCCTGGCAGTTGAGGGTTACAAGAGAACAAGAGAGTTCACGAGAGAGGGCATGAGAGAAAGAGAGATTCCTGTCTGCTCGCTTTTAAGGAACAGAGAGATGAGGCGTGACCTGGGTGTCGACAGGCACACGATTGGTCACTTGGGTCAATAAACCAGTGGCCCCTGTTAGCGTCGCAAAACAGAGCTCACATTCTGTACTCACTCTGGAATCATCAAATATCCCGGTTATGGTTTCAACATGATTATGACAATTCCACAACATGCCTAATCACCTGAGTCATGATTTTAGCTTCAGACTAATACCAAACACGGCTATACAGATTAAGCAGCACAGAATCCGTTATTTATAACATACAGTACAGTTGGATTACCAATACAGTGTATCACACAATAACTTTGTTCACCTGCCTTATTCACGTGGTGTTTGCATCACGTGGGGGAGAATGGAGCAGTTTCATATTTATTAAAGAAATAAAGCAAGAATGGAGGTTTCCTTTGTTCCACTGTGAGTGTCTGTGGATGTGTATTGTTGTTCTGGCCTGTCGCGGGGGATGGGGGAGCAACAGGGTGTGAGAGGGTCTCTTTATCAAGATCCCACATTCCAACCTGAAGCAGAGTGTCCCACAATATCACAGACCTGTTTTGTGGTCAGTAGAACGGTCAGTAGGCTGTGTCATGTCCTACACCACTACAACGCCCACTCGCTAACGTTTGTCATTCAAACACTTCTGCAATGAATGGACTATAATATCCATTCATGAATAGGGCCTATTGGTCTGTAGGCCTAATGGTGAATGCGTGTGAATAGGCTATGTTGTCAATAGCGTAATCATCACAAACATTTGAATAGATTTGTCTTTCTGTGACATTCGCTACCAGCAAAACACTAAAAATACATGTCCTCAATTTATTTATATTAGGCTAGCCTATCCAACCATACAACTGGACCGCTTGAATGAATATTGAATGTGCTTTTATTCTTTAAGTTTTACATAATACAGTGTCCACACATGCATGTGCCATCTGACAAGAAGTAGGCCTACTGAAATAGCCTAACACGCAATGATCAAAACGGGCCCTGATTAGATTAGATTAACTTTATTGTCATTACACAGCACAAGACAGTGCAACAAAATTATGTGCGTCTAACCAGAAGTGCAACAACAGCAATTATATTGCAATGATAAGGAAGCATTATTCACAACAATCTATACAGTAAAGTGCAATGGTAGCGCAATGTGCAATGGTTATATAACTGGTTATACTGTATACTGTATGTGCAATGGTTATATATAGTGAGATGATATACATTATTTAAATTTTCCTAACTATCTGGGCTACTATCTATCGGCTATGATACACAGGGATGGGCTACTGTATGCACATGTACACTATGATCATATGTACAGTAGGTTACAGTAGAACAGCATGATCTTCACACAAGCACAACTGCAGCTGTGTGGGTCAGGCAGAGTGAGACAGAGTAGAGTTTTGAGTCAGTAGTAAGACAGCTGAGGGGAAGAAGCTGTTAGTAGTCCTGTTGGTTCTGCCCGGGAGGCTGCGGTATCGAGCCCCAGAGCGAGTATCACGTTGGAGGGTGAACAGTCCATGGTTGGGGTGAGAAGCGTCTCTGATGATGTTCCGTGCTCTCCGTAAGCACCGCTTCTCGTAGACTGATACGGAAGGTAGTGGGGTCTTGGTGATGCACTAAGCTATTGAATGCCGAGCTGAAGTCAACGAACAGGAGTCGTACGTACGTATTGCTCTATGGAAGAGGGTAGGGTGTAGTGCGGCGGAGATGGCATCGTCCGGCCTCCTGTTCTGACGGTAGGCAAACTGGTAGGGGCCAAGTGCGGGTGGGAGGCAGGATTTGAGATGAGAGAGGCTAGTCCTGGCTAGTCGAGAGGCTAGTCCTGGCTAGTCGAGAGGCTAGTCCTGGCTAGTCGAGAGGCTAGTCCTGGCTAGTCGAGAGGCTAGTCCTGGCTAGTCGACGAGAGGCTAGTCCTGGCTAGTCGAGAGGCTAGTCCTGGCTAGTCGAGAGGCTAGTCCTGGCTAGTCCTGGCTAGTCGAGAGGCTAGTCCTGGCTAGTCGAGAGGCTAGTCCTGGCTAGTCGAGAGGCTAGTCCTGGCTAGTCGAGAGGCTAGTCCTGGCTAGTCGAGAGGCTAGTCCTGGCTAGTCGAGAGGCTAGTCCTGGCTAGTCGAGAGGCTAGTCCTGGCTAGTCCTGGCTCATCTCTCGAAGCACTTACCTGCAAGATGCCGGGATTCAAACCACCGACCCTATGATCACTGAACGACCGCTCTACCTCTTGAGCTATACCGCCTTCTCATGGTTGTTCCTGTCAAAGCCAGTGTAGAAGTTGTTTAGTTTGTCTGGGAGGGAGGGGTCGGTGGTCGTGGGGGAGGCGTGGTTAAGTTTGTAGTTTGTAATGGCCTGCAAGCCTTGCCACATGCACAGAGGGTCAGAGTCATTGAAGTGCTCCTCAACCTTAGCCTTGTGGTCATGCTTGGCCTGTTTGATGCCCCTTTTCAGATCAGCCGGGGCTAGACTGTAGGCTTGTGGGTCCCCTGACCTGAAGGCAATGTCGCGTGCCTTCTGGCCGTCCATCCATAGCTTCTGATTAGGGAAGGTTGTGATCTGCTTGGTGGTGGTGACCAGTGATGCCAACTTAGCGACTTTGTCGCTAGATTTAGTGACTTTCCAGACCCCCCTGCGACTTATTTCATGAAAAGCGACTAGCGACAAATCTAGCTACTTTTTCTGGTCATTTGGGGAATTATTGTGTTGACAAGGAAGCGAGCTCAGCTCACAGCTCAGTTCCATTTACATTTGTTTCTGGTCTGCCGCAGGTGTTGGGCTGAATTCGCTAGTTTGATTGATAGATGGAGGGATTTAATGCCCAAAGTATTGTGCAAGTATTGTGTAGGCCTCTGTGTAAGAGATGATGGTTGTAACGATTAACTCAGCCAAGTAGATTATCAGCATTTATCACCAGCCTCAATTTATTTGATCATGCTTTTGCATGAGGACTTTCCTCTACGTGTTGTCATTCATTTAAACCACCATCTCACCTAGGCTACTTCCTGTTGCTGCATTTTAACCTTTATGCTTTTATGTTTTTAGAGCGCAATCAACATTTTCCAGGATTCCAAATTAAGTCCATCCATTCATCCAACTTTGTCCTGAGCGCAGCGCGCTCTCCAATGAGCACAGCGGTCCATGTAGCGCAGCGCGCTCTCCAATGAGCACAGCGGTCCATGTAGCCTACTGTAACCAACCACACCAACATGTCCATATGGTTAGGGTTAGGGCTTGGCTGGTGCGCATTCCCCTTGTTATGCTTAAATTATGCTAGCCAGCAAGTTCCCAAGCAGGACTGGCTTTATCCAAAGCGACTGTAGTACCACTCTACTCGCCAGAATAGCACAAGTTCACCTCCTTTCTAAACAAATTCCCTACATTCTTTCGATTAGGAAGTAGGGGAAATTGAATAAGAAAATCATAATTTTTTATCATTGACTTGAACAAACCAATTCATTGTTTAATGATTATACAAATCTGATAATAGGCCTAAATCATGTTTGCCCATATCTGCGGTGAGGTTTAAAATAGTAGGCCTATTTATCTCTTGAGGTGATGTTACGGAGTGACAACATGTGGGACATGGACAGAAGTCAGCGTATTTGTAAAAACATTCACACACCCTAATATTTATTCACAAGTAGGCCTACAAACATCTGCTTCATTACTGATATAAACCTGAAACAGCTGGTCAGTTCACTCTTGACAAAAATAGCCTTGTTTTATATTTACTGTTAGTGTTAAGCCATTACTCTCGCTCAAGCGAAGGAGGACAGAAATTAAACCACTACTGCTGGTCTTGAAACAACTGTGCTAGCCTACTCGTCCTGATGTCTCGTTCCATATGAGACCCTTCCTGGGTCTAATTTCGCACAGTAGATCAGCATGTGTCCACGCAGTTGGTAGCTAGCTGGTACAGTAGCTAGCTACTGTAGCTAGCTGACCCTAGCTGATCTGATGCCTGTGTCACATGGATGGTGTTCATGCACGGTGCATGTCTAGCCTACAATTTCTCCACTATACCACAATGCAATGCTGCAATGATTTACCAAAGGAGAAGAAGTGAAGAAGACGATAGCTATCACTGGCTAAAGCAGTTAGCTAACGTTACGATAATTCCTGTAGCTGTTGCACATTTGAGTTTGTCTCCGTTCCTGCCCGAGGAACAGAAGTTGAACCAACAGTATTAAAATAGCTTCAGGAATCATTGTTGTAATGTGAGATAACCTCTTTTTAGTCACTGATAGCTACCATTAATATTAGGGAAGCTGCTGTCGTGAGTTGGCTATCACAGTCTTATTGCGCAACTTCACAGCTTGCTATTTGCAGACAGCACTAAAGTTGACAAAAGCATCATCTTCTGTCGAATCATCAATTTATTGAGCATGCCTAACAGGGCCAGAACTACGGCAAATACTGACTTTCTCATACGAGGCGCCGAACTTATATCTGGCTTCAGGCCAGGAATCACATGACAAACAAATTTGCATACAAGGAATACAAACATGGTCACAAACGGTCAACTGATGTTCTGACCCCCTCGGACATGGGGCTATTTGTGTCCTTCCTGGGTCCTCCTAGGATCATGTTACAACTGTAGGCTAACTGACTTCAGAGACACTATCTTATTGACTCAGAGACAAAGGAATGTTTACTCGGGACAAAAGACATCTGTTGTAACCCACCTGTTAAACTCCTTAAGTTAACACAGTTCCACCTAAAGTGAAGTTTATTCATTATTCTTAATAAAATGATTACTACATGAGAGTAATACAGTATGATTGATGTAATACAGTATAATACTGTATAAAAATATACTACACCACACTTGCACATCTTTAGAATTTCAACCATTTATTTGGGATTGAACATTCAACTGAACATGGAAACTGAATACTACCTGATATTTCAACCGGCTGCCATCAGTGCTCGGGTTGTTTGCATGATACTGAGCTGCTTGCTGCTCGCTTGCGTCCATGAATATCCAACACAATGATGTTCCATGTAGTCTCCAAAAAACGCTTAATCGTTCCCTATCTAGTTCACTATATGGGGAGCACTACATAGTTAATAGGGAGTGAGTGAACCATTTCAAACACATCTCTAGTTAGCTCGGAGTAAAAGTATACATTTTATTTAAGAAAGTAGTGGAGTAAAAGTCAAAGTTGCCAGAAAAAAAACAACTCAAGTAAAGTACAGATACTCCCCAAAACTACTTAAGTACTGTAACGAAGTATTATTACTTTGTTACAATACACCACTGACAGAGACGAATGTCTTTAACGAACAGACAGCATGCCTTTATCAACAAAAAGACAGCATGTCTTTGAACAAAGAGACATGTCTTTAACAAAGCGACTGTATTTAACAAGGTTTAGTTTTCTCTTGACATCATGTCTGTCAACAGAGACAGCATGTCTTTAACAAAGTGACAGCATGTCTTTATCAACAGAGAGACATTTCTTTAACAAAGAGACAGATGTCGTTGAACAAAATTGACAGCTGTCTAACAAAGAGACAGCATGTCTTTTAACAAAGTCACAGTGTTTCTCTATGAACAAAGTGACGTCTTTATGGAGGGAAAAGTCTTGGAACAGAGTATGGTGATAGTTTGTTCAATATGGCAGATTTGTATTGTCACATTCTTACATTCCCATGTCTTTGTGATCTGCTCTCTCTCATTCTTACATTCCTTTCTGGTTTTTATCCTTTAATTTCTCTCTCGTGCTATCTCTCTATCTCATACTCTGTCTAGCATTCCTGTTCCACCCCCCTCCCTCTGGGGGTGCCCATATGTGAGATGAATGAGTCTTTTCTCCCTGCGGCCTGTTGTTGTGGCCATGACTCTAACTCCTGAAGGCCCCTGTGCTCTTCAATGATGAACTGAAGACAATCAGAGATTCTCCCATGTGGACGGACACTGTGCGTGTGTGAGTGTGCGCTTGTGTGTGCACACGTACCTGTATGTGCATGCATGTGTGTGTGTGTGTGTGTGTGATCCTCAAGAGATGTGGGAGCTTGATGAAGTGTGTAGTGGGTACCAGAGAGGCTACTGGATTGTGTTAGCAAAATATTTAACTAAGACTAAGACTAAGTTCCACTGATTGTCACACACCTGAGTGTGTGAAATTTGTTCTCCGCATTTGACCCATCCCCTGGGGGAGCGGTGAGCAGCAGCGGTGCCGCACTCGGGAATCATTTGGTGATGTAGATGTGGATTTAGAGTCCATTTCCTGTCCGAATGTCCCACATTAAGACCTACACTCCGGACTTTGGATTTCTTGTTGACCAGTGACATTATGGGCAAGCCTATACAGTATGTCTCTCACGCAACCATGATATTTTAGATGTAGTTGTAAACAATGACCACATGGGGGCAATGTTTTTTTCTTTATTTTAGTTTTCTCTTCATTCTTCACCGCCTCTTTAGGCTCTAATGGATATGATGCATTTCTTTTCCTCCAGCCTTCCTGAGACTGTGTGCAGATAGAGTATTTACCCAGAAAGTGTTTGTTCGAATGTATCTGAGTTTAGCTCACCTTAACAGTCAGTGGCTGTTTGGAAGGTTTCAGATTAACTGCTGTGAAAGTTGGAATGCATTGATATTGAGGAAGTATCATAACTGATTTGAGAAGGTCTCATGAGTATTCCATCTGACTGAATCATTGAATGTGACGCAAGTTTCCTATTTTAATTTGATATGTGATAGTATCATTAAAACATGATGATTAGGCTATGTGAGTTACCCTTTGAGAGACACATTTTGTTGGATGCCGTATGCCTAACCAATGTTAAAATGTAGCATATAATTTTATAGGCCTATACCCAAATTTCTTTAGTGAGCTTCTTTTTTTCTGATGCTCACAAAGGATTTGGTTTCTTACCGTTTCTTACATTCATATGCAGACTATTACCTCTTTGGTGCAAATGCTGTTTGCTGCCTGTCATGGCAAGGTATCCCTCGGAAAAGAGATGCGTGTCTCAGACTTCTGGTTAAAGAAAGGTTAAATAAAATGAGGAGCTGGTGGATTGGCTGGGCAGTCGGCCTATGGGGTCCCAGAGGCCCTGCATTGTTGTTGGCTGAATGGGATCATGAGTGGCTGGAAGGTGTATGAAAACCAATGGAAAATCATTTTCAGAAGTGAATGATTTCTCTTGAGTCTTGGCGCATGTGAACACAGCTCGTGTGAACGGCCCAGATGGAGGATCCTCCCCGAGGCTTTGAATGCGGGCCCTTCCCTAGAACAGCCAGGAGGTCCTCAGAAAGTTACACTGAAATCTATTGATTTCTTTGTGTAATGCATTAGATATGTTCTTCCTTAAGAAGCACTTTACAAGCCCTGTCATGCACTGTCCTGTCCTGTCCTGTCCTTGTACCTGGCCATTGTTGTTTTGTTGTAAGCACCACTGTGTCGGAAAAAAATGTATGTAAAAGTACAATGGCAATAAACGTATTCTGATTTTGATTCTGATTCTCTAGAACGTGTAGAGCTAGTTCTGCCTGAAGAACTATCTCTAGAACGTGTAGAGCTAGTTCTGCCTGAAGAACTATCTCTAGAACGTGTAGAGCTGATGTCACGTCCTTTAGCTAGTTGTATGGTTATTATTTTCATTAAAGAAACAACTTTTTCATATTATTCATCTTCTTTCAGGTATCTTTATGCGTTGGGACAGCGAGTATGGAAACGTTGGAAAAGACGATATTTTGTTCTTGTCCAGGTAAATATTTATTAACCCCAATATGGTTTTGTTAGAATGTAATCTATTTCTTATACCTAAAAGTCTTATTTTTATTCTTTGAAATTGTATGTTTACAGCCACTTTTGCTGGCAGAACAAATACCTGTATGTCACTTTCTCAAGAAAGTATACTAGGCCTATATTTTTGTTTTATTCATCTCAGGCCTACTTTTTTTTTTTTTTTTTTATTATAGTCTGCATTTGGTTATTACCTAATAATACCTAATACTACCTCTTTCCAAGTTTTTTTCTGACTGAAGATTATTAGAAAGTCAATATTTGAAAAGAGAAACAAGCTGCTGAACGATCCCTCCTAATGTCCTAGCTGTGCATTGGGCTGCATGTGTGAATGGATGAGCTGGTATGTGCTGCAGCGTCCTGACGGGCTGTGCATTGGGCTGCATGTGTAAATGGATGCTGCAGCGTCCTGACGGGCTGTGCATTGGGCTGCATGTGTAAATGGGTGAGCTGTATGTGTGCAGCGTCCTGACTGGCTGTGCTGTTGCAGGTGAGCCAGTACACCTTCGCCATGTGCAGCTACAGGGAGAAGAAGTCTGAGCCTCAGGAGCTGATGCAGCTGGAGGGATACACCGTGGACTACTCCCAGCCCCAGCCCGGTACTAGAACCCTAACCCTAGCCCCAGGCCGGTACTACAACCCTAACCCCAGCCCGGTACTAGAATCCTAACCCTAACCCTTTATATAGCACAGGGTGGACTGCTCTGAGCCAATGTAATGATCTCCTCCATCTACCCAACCGTAGCACCGTTTTACTCTCCAAGAGACTGCATGATTCTGATTAATGTGTGTGTAAATGTGGATCTCTCACTGTGAATCCATACTTCTATAATGTGACTCCATGATGTGTTTAGAGGCCCAGTGTCAGAGGTGTACTGGCTGACCTCTGAGTCTTAAAGGGTTCAGTCAGTGTCTTGTAATGTATAGTTTATGTACCATTTGTATTTTCAATCAATCAATCATCCATTCACTCTTTTTGTTGTCTAAATGTTTTATTTAGCCAGTGATAAAACAGATCAAACTTGTTCGTAAGCTAACCAGGCGTGGCCACCATGTTTTCTGACCTGTTCTCTCCGCAGGGCTGCAGGGGGGTCGAGTGTTCTTCAGTGCCGTCAAGGAGGGGGACCTGGTGGTGCTCGCCAGCGATGATGAGCAGGACCGCATGCTGTGGGTCCAGGCCATGTACCGGGCCACAGGCCAGTCCTACAAACCAGTACCGCCCGCCCAGAGCCTGAGACACAACCACAGGGGAGGGAACCCCCAGACCGAGGCTCCCGTCTCCCTGCTCAGTAAGCTCAAGTCCTCCCGTCTGTTCTCCCGTCTCCCTGCTCAGTAAGCTCAAGTCCTCCCGTCTGTTCTCCCGTCTCCCTGCTCAGTAAGCTCAAGTCCTCCCGTCTGTTCTCCCGTTTCCCTGCTCAGTAAGCTCAAGTCCTCCCGTCTGTTCTCCCGTCTCCCTGCTCAGTAAGCTCAAGTCCTCCCGTTTCCCTGCTCAGTAAGCTCAAGTCCTCCCGTCTCCCTGCTCAGTAAGCTCAAGTCCTCCCGTCTGTTCTCCCGTTTCCCTGCTCAGTAAGCTCAAGTCCTCCCGTCTGTTCTCCCGTTTCCCTGCTCAGTAAGCTCAAGTCCTCCCGTCTGTCCCGTCTCCCTGCTCAGTAAGCTCAAGTCCTCCCGTCTGTTCTCCCGTTTCCCTGCTCAGTAAGCTCAAGTCCTCCCGTCTGTCCCGTCTCCCTGCTCAGTAAGCTCAAGTCCTCCCGTCTGTTCAAACACAAATGTTATGTGGACACATGAGCGCAGACACTACAGGTATGACACACAAAGCTCCTCAGGCCATGCGTGTATGAGACCCATTAACGCACGCCATGGATACAGACACACACATTCACAGTATATACAGCCATTTTCTGCTATAAAATTACTTATGAGCCATACTTGTTACTTAACAACAACAATGTGATTTCTACTACTACTACCTTGTTGAGGAAAATTTGTTAAGTTCTTAACACCAGACCAGGACACATGTTTACAAAACCATACAATGGACATTAGATCTGCCCCTGATCTTGGAACATTCAAAAGAGAGCTGAAGTCTCACTTCTGTCGGCTGCTAGACTACTGAGATGTCCTCTGTGTTGATTGTGTTTTTGTGGTCCCTTTTGTTCCTATCCCCTCGCCTGTTTGTTGTTGTACAGTTTTAATGTCGGTATCTTGTCTGTCTAATGTTGCTCAATGGCTGTGTCTGAAATGCCTGCTACCTGCTATATGTACCTACTACTCCAAGAAAACAATATAGCAGGCGAGAAAAATGTAGCAAGCTACAGTACTCGAGTCAGGTGACGGGAATGCGTGGGTTACGTCGTTACGCTGAGGCGAAAAAGGCGTTCAGTTACCCAGACCTCGAACCTGTGGTTAGTTTATATTCTGGTTATATTGTCAAATATATAGTTTTTAAAAAATATTTATTTATCCAGGCATCTTAGTTTTAACAGTTTCATTATAGCGGAGCAGGTCATATTTGCTCGTATGTGGTATTTATTTTGTGCACAAGTTCGCAATCGTACAGCCAGGCTACAGAGCTCCAGAAACCGTAGCCGTAGCAGAGGACTCTGGGCCGGCCACAATGTGATCCAGCTCTGCTTGGTATAGGGGTTCCTGGAGCTCTGTAGCCTGGCTGATCGCGAAGTTGTGAACAGAATAAATACAACATACCAGCAAATATAACCTGCTCCGCTATAATGAAACTGATAAAACTAAGATGCCTGGATAAAGAAAGAATTTTTATAAACGATATTTCACGGAATCGTGATTTGATGGCAGGTACTTAACAATGCTAATGCACTGCTTACTGGCGTCGGCCATGACAGCTGTCCTGAAAATTTCGCTGAACAGTGACGTAACATCCGGAATAGCATGCTCTGGACTTTGCTACGTTTTTCGCCGTTTTTTTCGACAATATAGCAGGCGAGGTACCAGTCGAGAATAGCAGGCGAGAGGTAGCAGGCACATTTTTGAAGTAGCATGCTACTTCTCACCTGCTATATAGCAAGTAGCAGGCATTT
The DNA here is from genome assembly GCF_949987555.1 of Borostomias antarcticus. NCBI lineage: Eukaryota > Metazoa > Chordata > Actinopteri > Stomiiformes > Stomiidae > Borostomias > Borostomias antarcticus. Next base: position 23,817,649 of record NC_140251.1, read on the forward strand.
TGGACACGGCCAATGTTTCAATGTTTTCTCCTCCTTGGAACCCACGCTTTGGGCAACCTAAACAGTTGTAATTAGTATGCGTGTAAAAAATAAATTGACTATGACTATACAAGTACAAAACCAGGAAAACATGTTACGAAAACCAGACCAGGTAAACATGTTACCAAAACCAGACCAGGAAAACATGTTACCAAAACCAGACCAGGTAAACATGTTACCAAAACCAGACCAGGAAAACATGTTACTAAAACCAGACCAGGAAAACATGTTACCAAAACCAGACCAGGAACACGTTACCAAAACCAGACCAGGAAAACATGTTACCAAAACCAGACCAGGAACACGTTACCAAAACCAGACCAGGAAAACATGTTACCAAAACCAGACCAGGAACACATGTTACCAAAACCAGACCAGGTAAACATGTTACCAAAACCAGACCAGGAACACATGTTACCAAAACCAGACCAGGAAAACATGTTACCAAAACCAGAGCAGGAAAACATGTTACCAAAACCAGACCAGGAAAACATGTTACCAAAACCAGAGCAGGAAAACATGTTACCAAAACCAGACCAGGAAAACATGTTACCAAAACCAGAGCAGGAAAACATGTTACCAAAACCAGACCAGGAAAACATGTTACCAAAACCAGACCAGGAAAACATGTTACCAAAACCAGAGCAGGAAAACATGTTACCAAAACCAGACTAGGAAAACATGTTACCAAAACCAGACCAGGAAAACATGTTACCAAAACCAGAGCAGGTAAACAGGGCTGATGAGACAGTTCAGTGTGTGCTGATCGGCTTGCTGTGTGTGGCAACACCTGCTGCTGGATGCTACTGTCTATCTTTATACTGTACGAGTCCCTCATTAGGATGCTACTGTCTATCTTTATACCATACGAGTCCCTCATTAGGATGCTACTGTCTATCTTTATACCATACGAGTCCCTCATTAGGATGCTACTGTCTATCTTTATACCATACGAGTCCCTCATTAGGATGCTACTGTCTATCTTTATACCATACGAGTCCCTCATTAGGATGCTACTGTCTATCTTTATACCATACGAGTCCTCATTAGGATGCTACTGTCTATCTTTATACCATACGAGTCCTCATTAGGATGCTACTGTCTATCTTTATACCATACGAGTCCCTCATTAGGATGCTACTGTCTATCTTTATACCATACGAGTCCTCATTAGGATGCTACTGTCTATCTTTATACCATACGAGTCCTCATTAGGATGCTACTGTCTATCTTTACACCATACGGGTCCTCATTAGGATGCTACTGTCTATCTTTATACCATACGAGTCCCTCATTAGGATGCTACTGTCTATATTTATACCATACGAGTCCCTCATTAGGATGCTACTGTCTATCTTTATACCATACGAGTCCCTCATTAGGATGCTACTGTCTATCTTTATACAGTACCATACGAGTCCCTCATTAGGATGCTACTGTCTATCTTTATACCATACGAGTCCTCATTAGGATGCTACTGTCTATCTTTATACCATACGAGTCCTCATTAGGATGCTACTGTCTATCTTTATACCATACGAGTCCCTCATTAGGATGCTACTGTCTATCTTTATACCATACGAGTCCCTCATTAGGATGCTACTGTCTATCTTTATACCATACGAGTCCCTCATTAGGATGCTACTGTCTATCTTTATACCATACGAGTCCCTCATTAGGATGCTACTGTCTATCTTTATACCATACGAGTCCTCATTAGGATGCTACTGTCTATCTTTATACCATACGAGTCCCTCATTAGGATTCTACTGTCTATCTTTATACCATACGAGTCCCTCATTAGGATGCTACTGTCTATCTTTATACCATACGAGTCTCTCATTAGGATGCTACTGTCTATCTTTATACCATACGAGTCCCTCATTAGGATGCTACTGTCTATCTTTATACCATACGAGTCCTCATTAGGATGCTACTGTCTATCTTTATACCATACGAGTCCCTCATTAGGATTCTACTGTCTATCTTTATACCATACGAGTCTCTCATTAGGATGCTACTGTCTATCTTTATACCATACGAGTCCTCATTAGGATGCTACTGTCTATCTTTATACCATACGAGTCCCTCATTAGGATTCTACTGTCTATCTTTATACCATACGAGTCCCTCATTAGGTGCTTATTGGCGGTAATGGAACAAGTGGAGTAGTGGGGGGCGGGAGTTGAAGGCCTCTCTAAAATAGTTTTCTAACTGTGTGTTATGATTTACCTTGTCTGTGTGTGTGTGTGAGAGAGAGAGAGTGTGTGTCTGTGTATTAACTGCATGCTGGGCTGTGATTGGAGGATGCTACGGTATGTATCTTTATACCATACGAGTTCCTCATTAGGTGCTTATTGGCGGTAATGGAACAAATGCAGTGGTTAGCGGGGGGTTGAAGGCCTCTAAAATAGTTGAGTAACTGGGTGGTGTTATGATTTATCTTGTCTGTGTGTGTGCGCGTGTGAGAGTGTGTGTGTGTGCGCATGTGTGAGAGAGAGAGTGTGTGTGTGTGTGTGAGAGAGAGTGTGTGTGTGTGTACGTGTGTGCGTGCGCATGTCTGAGAGTTTGTGTGCATGTGTGTGCACATGTGTGTGAGAGAGTGTGTGTGCGTGTGTGTGTGCGCTCTGCTGTAGCTCCCTATTTGTGGAATGTCAGGGAGCTCATGTCTACTGGAGGGATTTCCACCAGGGTGAGTCTGTGGGTGGAGCAGGGGGTGTTCTACTAAGATGGCTAACTGACTACGCCTGACTTGCAATGAGTAAAGTCTGAAGACTCTTCACATCTGGAACATGGACTGAAGTAGAAAACAGCTCTCCAGGTTTCACTCTGTGTACTGAAGTAGAAAACAGCTCTCCAGGTTTCACTCTGTGTACTGAAGTAGAAAACAGCTCTCCGGGTTTGACTGAAGTCAGGCGTCCTCAGTTGTCCAGCCCTGTGGTCCTCCCTGCAGGAGACTGATCAGCGGGGGAGTGTTTGGGATGAGCAGACAGGAGGATGAGGACGGGGGGAGGATTGAGCAGACAGGAGGATGAGGGCGGGGGGAGGGTTTGGGATGAGCAGACAGGAGGATGAGGGCGGGGGGAGGGTTTGGGATGAGCAGACAGGAGGATGAGGTCGGGGGGAGGGTTTGGGATGAGCAGACAGGAGGATGAGGACGGGGGGAGGATTGAGCAGACAGGAGGATGAGGGCGGGGGGAGTGTTTGGGATGAGCAGACAGGAGGATGAGGGCGGGGGGAGGGTTTGGGATGAGCAGACAGGAGGATGAGGTCGGGGGGAGGGTTTGGGATGAGCAGACAGGAGGATGAGGACGGGGGGAGGATTGAGCAGACAGGAGGATGAGGGCGGGGGGAGTGTTTGGGATGAGCAGACAGGAGGATGAGGGCGGGGGGAGGGTTTGGGATGAGCAGACAGGAGGATGAGGGCGGGGGGAGGGTTTGGGATGAGCAGACAGGAGGATGAGGGCGGGGGGAGTGTTTGGGATGAGCAGACAGGAGGATGAGGGCGGGGGGAGGGTTTGGGATGAGCAGACAGGAGGATGAGGTCGGGGGGAGGGTTTGGGATGAGCAGACAGGAGGATGAGGGCGGGGGGAGGGTTTGGGATGAGCAGACAGGAGGATGAGGGCGGGGGGAGGGTTTGGGATGAGCAGACAGGAGGATGAGGGCGGGAGGGAATGAGACTCTCACCTACTGAACACAGCAGCATGCTGCCTCGTCTCCTTTGTTTTCTCATTCTTCCTTTCAGACAATCTGTCTCGCACACACAAACACACACACACACACTCACACCCTTTCACTCTCACTCACACACACACACACAAACACACACACACTCACACCCTTTCACTCTCACTCACACACACACACACACACACACACACACTCACACCCTTTCACTCTCACTCACACACACACACACACACAAACACACACACACTCACGCCCTTTCACTCTCACTCACACACACACACACACACACACACACACACACACACACACACACACACACACACACACAATCAAACACATTCTGTCTTTGTCTCTCTCTCTCTCTCTATCTCTCTCTCTCTCACACACACACACACACACACACACAATCAAACACATTTTGTCTTTGTCTCTCTCTCTCACACACACACACACACACACACACACTCTATCTCTTTCTCTCTTACGCACACACACACACACACACACACCATTTGCTAAGTCGGTGTTTGCTGAAGGTCAGTTTATACTCAAGGTGGGTTTGTCCCATTAGTAGCTGCTATGCTGCTGCAGCAGTAACAATGCGCTTGGTTCAAAGGCTGCTCTTGAGTGTTGGGTTTTATAAGTGAGTGAGTGAGTATTGGGTTTTGTAATTGAACAGTCGGAAACATTGACTCCAGCAAACACAGTTTGGGCCATTCACAGTAATTGCTGGGGATGACATGACACCATTTTAGCAGTGTTTAGAAAGCACAAGACTAGAGGAACATCTTATTGAGCAGGTTTGAAGCAGCATCAACATATAGTTATGCTGTTGACCCATTCATTTAGACATGCAGACATGGTTGAGCAATATTGTATACAGTAGTATACATGTTGGTATGTATGATATTACATGTGGATTTGATATTGACATTTAATATTGAGATTTAAAATTTTTGGATGCTTGGTTGAATTAGTAGGTTAATAAAATCTGATTTCTTATCAAATCAATCAAAACCAAATTATTCAAATGTACTTTCCACAAACCTGCACCCGTTTAAATGCAACTGTCCTAGTTTGTAATGTTTTGTCTTCCCATGGTCGTATTCAGATGAAATTCACTGTGATGTGATATTAGAAGACCTCTTTACGTAAAGATTCAGTGTGACCTTGAGGTAAGTGTAACAGACTGTCATTTCAGATTAAGGAGGAGTATGAGGCGAAGTCTTGATCAGCTGTGAGCTCTTTCTCCTGACGTGTCCGTGACAGGCCAGGCTGACGTGCGTCGGGCTGATGTCTGTCAGCGTTCTGGTGGGCTGTGTTTGTGGAGGAGCAGGTGGTTCTTTGGGGTGGAGGTGAGATGGACGACCTGTCTCATCCCCTCAGGCTCACCCAGACTGGGAACAGCTGAGGACCTGAGAGGACAGGCTGAAGGTGTGTGTGTGTGTGCGTGTGTGTGCGTGCGTGGGTGTGCGTGCGTGTGTGTGTGTGTACCACAGTTCTTATCAAGCATGACTTTGTGTTAGATCTCTGAAGGTTCTTCCTCTCCTGCACACCCACGTGTGTATCTGTGTGTAACGCGTGTGTATCTGTGTGTAACGCGTGCGTATCTGTGTGTAACACGTAATATGTGTGTACCTGTGTAACACGTAACGTGTGTGTATCTGTTTGTAACGTGTGTGTATCAGTGGCGGCTGGTGACTCAAAAAACTGAGGAGGACAGGAGGAAGAGAGGCAAACCGCCCATGGGCGCCGGGGGGCACTTTCCCTTAGTCAGTTATTATTTGAAATATCAGCTTTAAAGTGGATTTACAGTAAATTTTAGCATATGAAAAACTGAATAACACTTTCTTTAACTACATGCAGCATTTATTTATCATATTCATGATAAAATATTACAAAACAACAATAAAACATTGTAAGCAATAGTTGATGTAATGGATTGTACTCTTCTCTCTTTATTCTGTTTTTGTTTTAGTTTATTTTATATATTGTACAGCACTTTGGTGCAACTTCGGTTGGTTTTAAACGTGCTTTATAAATAAAGTTGACCTTGACCTTGACCTCTAAAGAGAGAAAATAATTGATATTGGTGAGGTGCTGGAGAGGTAAGGTGATATATGAAAAATGTTCTTGATTAGGGGACACTGAGGTGTGCTGGCTCTCAAACAGTTTGTTGGCAAATAAATGACAACTGGACAATGGAATACGTTGCACAGCAAATGCAGTATCCAACAGTTCGCTCATGACTAGCTAGCAATGGTACAGCTATGGGATTAGCTCATTTGGGTTGCTGTCAAAGCTGCCACTCTTATGTTGCTATAGCCTACAATTATCAGAACAATATGAACATTCAGTTGAAAGTTTTCCATCCACCCATCCATACCTGGATAAGGAATAAGCAGCGCAAAGCGATCAATTCTCACACAAGCAGGAGCCAGGCTGTGGATTTCTCCGATCCGGTGTTGCGACCCAGTCTCTAGAAATGTTTTGGACGAATTTCCGACAGTTTGCGCCTCCAGCCAATCAGCGCACCTGCCTATGCCGTAGCCTGACGTGCACCTCGTAGCTAACGTTACCGGTATACATCGTGTTCAGACGGCTCTAGCACAAAAGGTATTTATGTCAGCTTAGATTATTTAGGTGGCTAGAATCAAGACAAATAGACGAACAGTTTGATGTATAATATGTCCCATAATACTCTCGGATGTATTATATTATGGAGCTACGAACACACAAAAAGTCTCCAATGACACAGGGAAGATAAACACAGACATCAACACCGACTCAATCGGCCTTCACTGTGGTAAATCTGTAATCTGGAATGTGATTGGAATAACAAAATGTCAATATCTGAATCCTGTTCAGACAGGGCTGGAGGACTGTCCTCCCTTGCGGTAATCTTTCAGCGTTTTGGCCAATCACAAATTAGCAAGAAAAAAGGCATTACATTGATTTAAGAGAAAAGAACCGCCCTAAGAGAGGCTAGCCTCCCTTCCATAGATATCTATGGGTCCTCCAGCTGCATGTTATAGATGTCACTGTTGGAGCTTTAGAATTTCAATAATCGGCATAGGGAAAACCTGCTTTATGAACAAAACTAAGATAATATTAATTATTAATAAATAAATTCATATTTATATTTTAATCCCTCTCTTCTCTCCAAAAACTGAGGAGGACTGTCCTCCCCTGCCTTAATGGATAGATCGATAGATAGATAGATAGATAGATAGATAGATAGATAGATAGATAGATAGATAGATAGATAGATAGTTAGATAGATAGATAGATAGATCTTTATTTTTGTGTCACTCCTTAACAAACATTTCCATCACATTAATACAAAAGTGCAATAATAAAAAGTTAAGGACCACTCACAATGAGTTGTGAGACACAATACAGTTACAGATCAAAATAGAATAAAGCGTACATGATAGTACTACACATATGCAACCATACAATTGAGAATACAATACAGTACAGGGACATACAAAATACAGTATAAAGGAGAATGAGGACTAAATGAATAGAGAGGGATAGAAATGGGTCAGTTTATAGACCAGTACTCATGAAAGCTACTCTTCTTTTTAGGATGAGGTGGCAGGCTTTGGCGCATTCGTTGATACAGTGTCTACCGGCTAAAATTATACACAATTTATTTGAATCATCAAGGTCATTAAATAATTCAAAGTGCTTTGAGAGGGAGATATAAAGATGTGAGCGAATGTCCTTGTAAAGTTCACAGTGTAGTAGGGCGTGGGCTTCTGATTGGATGAAGCCGCTGTTGCATAGTGTTCAGAGACGACTCTCCACTGGAGTGTTAGTGTATCTACCGGTTTCTAGGGCTCAGGGTGCGACTCCACATCTAAACTTGGCAAGGGCACTTCTATGCTGCCTGGGCATAATACTTTGCACATAGGGTTCTGGTTCAAAGGCATTCTTAAATGAACAATAGGTACGTAGTTTGTTTCCGTCTGGCCTGTTAATCAGCAGGAGCCATTTCTCCTCGTCCGTCCACTGGTGTGTATGTGTGTGTATCTGTGTGTAAAGCTTGTGTATCTGTGTGTAACGTGTGTGTATCTGTGTGTAATGTGTGTGTATCTGTGTGTAGCATGTGTGTATATCTGTGTGTAACATGCGTGTATCTGTGTGTAACGTGTATCTGTGTGTAACATGCGTGTATCTGTGTGTAACATGTGTATCTGTGTGTAACAGGCGTGTATCTGTGTGTAATGTGTGTAACACGTGTATCTATGTAACGTGTGTGTATCGTGTGTGTATCAGATCCACCTGTCCGCCCGCTCCAAGGAGCCAATCAAATCGCTCCACCTGGTGTCCCTGAGACATGGCAGCCTGGTGTCCCTGAGACATGGCAGCCTGGTGTCCCTGAGACATGGTGAACCTGAGACATGGTGAACCTGAGACATGGTGTCCCTGAGACATGGCAGCCTGGTGTCCCTGAGACATGGCAGCCTGGTGAACCTGAGACATGGCAGCCTGGTGAACCTGAGACACCCATACATTCCCCTGACCCGCTCTCTGACCGGGATCTCTCCTCCTCGCTTCACATGTCTCTGTCTTCTTTGTCACTACTAATACTGCTATGAGAACTCTTGTCTCGGTGGTGTATAGTGAGTGGAGGTAGTTGAATGTATGGGTGTAGGGGTGTTGGATAGTAAGTGGAGGTAGTTGAATGTATGGGTGTAGGGGTGTTATAGTGAGTGGAGGTAGTTGAATGTATGGGTGTAGGGGTGTATAGTGAGTGGAGGTAGTTGAATGTATGGGTGTAGGGGTGTTATAGTGAGTGGAGGTAGTTGAATGTATGGGTGTAGGGGTGTATAGTGAGTGGAGGTAGTTGAATGTATGGGTGTAGGGGTGTTGGATAGTAAGTGGAGGTAGTTGAATGTATGGGTGTAGGGGTGTTATAGTGAGTGGAGGTAGTTGAATGTATGGGTGTAGGGGTGTATAGTGAGTGGAGGTAGTTGAATGTATGGGTGTAGGGGTGTTGGATAGTAAGTGGAGGTAGTTGAATGTATGGGTGTAGGGGTGTTATAGTGAGTGGAGGTAGTTGAATGTATGGGTGTAGGGGTGTATAGTGAGTGGAGGTAGTTGAATGTATGGGTGTAGGGGTGTTGGATAGTGAGTGGAGGTAGTTGAATGTATGGGTGTAGGGGTGTTATAGTGAGTGGAGGTAGGTGAATGTATGGGTGTAGGGGTGTTATAGTGAGTGGAGGTAGTTGAATGTATGGGTGTAGGGGTGTTATAGTGAGTGGAGGTAGTTGAATGTATGGGTGTAGGGGTGTTATAGTGAGTGGAGGTAGTTGAATGTATGGGTGTAGGGGTGGTGTATAGTGAGTGGAGGTAGTTGAATGTATGGGTGTAGGGGTGTTATAGTGAGTGGAGGTAGTTGAATGTATGGGTGTAGGGGTGTTGTATAGTGGGTGGAGGTAGTTGAATGTATGGGTGTAGGGGTGTATAGTGAGTGGAGGTAGTTGAATGTATGGGTGTAGGGGTGGTGTATAGTGAGTGGAGGTAGTTGAATGTATGGGTGTAGGGGTGTTATAGTGAGTGGAGGTAGTTGAATGTATGGGTGTAGGGGTGTTATAGTGAGTGGAGGTAGTTGAATGTATGGGTGTAGGGGTGTTATAGTGAGTGGAGGTAGTTGAATGTATGGGTGTAGGGGTGTTATAGTGAGTGGAGGTAGTTGAATGTATGGGTGTAGGGGTGTTGTATAGTGAGTGGAGGTAGTTGAATGTATGGGTGTAGGGGTGTTATAGTGAGTGGAGGTAGTTGAATGTATGGGTGTAGGGGTGTTATAGTGAGTGGAGGTAGTTGAATGTATGGGTGTAGGGGTGGTGTATAGTGAGTGGAGGTAGTTGAATGTATGGGTGTAGGGGTGTTGGATAGTAAGTGGAGGTAGTTGAATGTATGGGTGTAGGGGTGTTATAGTGAGTGGAGGTAGTTGAATGTATGGGTGTAGGGGTGTATAGTGAGTGGAGGTAGTTGAATGTATGGGTGTAGGGGTGTTATAGTGAGTGGAGGTAGTTGAATGTATGGGTGTAGGGGTGTTATAGTGAGTGGAGGTAGGTGAATGTATGGGTGTAGGGGTGTTATAGTGAGTGGAGGTAGTTGAATGTATGGGTGTAGGGGTGTTATAGTGAGTGGAGGTAGTTGAATGTATGGGTGTAGGGGTGTTATAGTGAGTGGAGGTAGTTGAATGTATGGGTGTAGGGGTGTATAGTGAGTGGAGGTAGTTGAATGTATGGGTGTAGGGGTGTATAGTGGGTGGAGGTAGTTGAATGTATGGGTGTAGGGGTGTTATAGTGAGTGGAGGTAGTTGAATGTATGGGTGTAGGGGTGTTGTATAGTGAGTGGAGGTAGTTGAATGTATGGGTGTAGGGGTGTTATAGTGAGTGGAGGTAGTTGAATGTATGGGTGTAGGGGTGTTGTATAGTGGGTGGAGGTAGTTGAATGTATGGGTGTAGGGGTGTTATAGTGAGTGGAGGTAGTGAATGTATGGGTGTAGGGGTGTATAGTGAGTGGAGGTAGTTGAATGTATGGGTGTAGGGGTGTATAGTGAGTGGAGGTAGTTGAATGTATGGGTGTAGGGGTGTTATAGTGGGTGGAGGTAGTTGAATGTATGGGTGTAGGGGTGTTATAGTGAGTGGAGGTAGTTGAATGTATGGGTGTAGGGGTGTATAGTGAGTGGAGGTAGTTGAATGTATGGGTGTAGGGGTGTTATAGTGGGTGGAGGTAGTTGAATGTATGGGTGTAGGGGTGTTTAGTGGGAAAACATGAGAAACAACCAAACCAGAAAGGAGAGAGAGAGACTGTCACGTTTCAGCTGTGCGTCTCCTGAAACAAACACGGTCTTTCCAACTAACTTGTTATGTGCGACACACCACTTTTCCTTCCTTTAAAACCAGCCACGGGAATGTTTTCTGCCACTGGGTATTGTAGGCTATCTGTAGACCTTCGACTTCGCGTTGGCAGTGGCACCGGTGCCTCCTGAGCCTCCCCTGACCCGCTCTCTGACCGGGATCTCTCCTCCTCGCTTCACATGTCTCTGTCTTCTTTGTCACTATTAATACTGCTATGAGAACTCTTGTCTCCACCTGTAGTCATCAGCGAATGATAAGACCAAATAGGCCAGAGATGGGAAGGAGCTGTCGGCACTTATTACTGGAACGTTATCTAGATCTATGCTGTATACATGTATGAGTCCACTTATTGATTACAAACATTCATATATTTTAAACTGTACGCTAGTAGGCTAGGTATACCAGCACATTTTGGTCCAATTCAAACACTGGTTAAACACTCGCCTACATTATTTTGTAATAGGCTTGCTGAAGAAAACATTCCTTCAGTCTTTTGAGTTGACCACAGAAAGCAGCATTCACGGAGCGCACGGCCCAAACTATTGTTGAAAATAAAAATGTGGACACGAAATTGTCATGGTTTTGAAAGCGCATTTAGGCAGAAATATTTAGAAAGTTTACGATTTTTAATTTAAGACTTGTGGCGGCAAAGATTTTGCTGTTGCACGGCAAAACCTTACCAGTGGAAACACTGGTTTAGATGAGTAGCACTGTGGTCTTATTAAAGGAGTAGTAAAGGGAAAATGCATGTTTAGCCCTGTTTTAAGGTTACTTATGATCATATACAATGGTTCAGATCAAAACGTTGACAAAACTAGCACTTTTGAGAAAGTCTGATAATTGCTCTACCACCGTTTTGGTCATACAATGGATGTGGGTGGGCACCTTGAAAAATCATTGAAAAACATGTTAAACTCAAGATTTCAAAGACAAGAAGCTCACCGAGGGGGTAATTGGTGTCCGTTGGTGTTCTGACATAAAATTTGCCGCAAAGTATGAATCCTGTAGGGTTTTATTGATCATTTTATGAAATCCATTGACTTGACGGTGTAGATGTGTAGATCAATCCGCAGAGGGGATTCAGGAAGCGGAACTACTTACGGTAGCTATTGTTATTGTTTATATTGCTAGGTTACCTAGTTTGCGGAAGTTTACACACGTATGTGCTGCGACTAAATAGTTCTATGCTAAATATTTAAAAAAGCCTTTCCAGATGAACTAGAATCTTACTTTATGGCGAATTATGTCAGAACGCCAACTAACACCTCGGTGAGTTTCTTGTCTTTGAAATGGCGAGTTTAACATGTTTTTGAAAGATTTTTCAAGGTGCCCACCCACATCCATTGTATGACCAAAACGGTGGTAGAGCAATTATCAGACTTTCTCAAAAGTGCTAGTTTTGTCAACGTTTTGATCTGAACCATTGTATATGATCATAAGTAACCTTAAAACGGGGCTAAACATGCATTTTCCCTTTACTACTCCTTTAACGCACATAGATGACAGCAGTGGAGGTTCGTCCATTGAGGCAGGGGAGGACAGTCCTCAGTTTTTGGAGAGAAGAGAATTTATTTATTTGGGGGCCAGGCAGCGCAGCTGCTGCAGGACCCATTGTTCTTGTACCTTTTCTTCTTATTATTTATTTATTTATTTATTAATTATTCTTCTGCCATTGGAGTCTATGGCAGCCCATAGAACCATATGGTAAAAAGTTGTGAAAATTGGCACACTCATTCATGACAGTCCCCGGAGTCTTTTCACCAAGACCCATGTCCACAGCTGTAACCCTCTAGCGCCACCAACGTGTCAAAGTTGGAGGTGCGTTTGTGTACGCAACTTTTGACCTGTTAGCCTGATTTTCAAAAACAAGGTACCGTTGGATAACTTGGCTCAAGCCGAGTTCAAGGGACCCTATGACATCATTTTCTGCCATATTGGATTTCCCGCCATTTAGGATTTAGTGAAAAACACTTAAAATGTATCTCCTCCTAGGAATTTTGACCAATCTGCACGAAACTCGGTATACACATTCTCTAGACCAATCTTTCGATTCTCAAAAGCGTTCGCCCGCTACAGCCTATCAAAATTGGCAGAAAAGCTGCAAAACAGGAACTGGGGTCATATCTCAGTAATGTTTTAATCTATCAAAACCACATTTGGCACACTCATCCGGGACACACCCATGACATCTGTCACCAAGCCTGATGTTGACATCTCGTGCACTCTAGTGCCACCAGCGTGTCAAAGTTGGAGTTGCGTTTTTGCCAGTAACTTTTGAACTGTATGTCCAATCTTCAAAATTATGGTAGCAATGGATTCCCTGGCTCATGCTGAGTTCAAAACACCCCATGGTTTCATTATTACTTCATTGTTTTGATTGCAGAATGCAAGGAACACTTTTTGTCTTCTGCATAATTTCACCAGTTTCAGAGTGGTGAAAGGCGCATTTTGGAAAAAGTCACATTTTCTAAACTGCCATCCCTCTTCCAATTATCACAGCTCATACACATATTATATATCAAAACGTTCACACGACTCTTGGGATTCATAAAATCAAAAAAGCTAGGCTCAGCTTTTCAATCAAATTTGGCGTCCAAGCCGCCAAACAGGATATGGGGTCATATCTCAGCAAATTGTTAATGTATCAAAGCCACATTTGGCACACTCATCAGGGACAGTCCCTTGACCCCTGTCAGCAAGTGTCATCGCAACAGCTCGAACCCTCTAGCGCCAACACCATGTCAAAGTTGGAAGTGCGATCACATTCCAGATTCCAGATTTACCACAGTGAAGGCTGATTGAGTCGGCGTTGATGTCTGTGTTTCTCTTCCCTGTGCCATTGGACGCTTTTTGTGTGTTCGTAGCTCCATAATATAATTATGGGACATATTATACATCAAACTCTTCGTCTATTTGTCTTGATTCTAGCCATCTAAATATCCAAGCTGACTTAATTCTTTTTGAGCTAGAGCCGTCTGAACACGACAGTTCCACTAGCTGGCTATAACTGGTAATGTTAGCTACGAGGTGCACGTCAGGCTACGGCATAGGCAGACGCGCAGATTGGCTGGAGGCGCAAACTGTCGGCAACTCGTCCAAAACATTTCTAGAGACTGGGTCGCAACACCGGATCGGAGAAATCCACAGCCTGGCTCCTGCTTGCGTGAGAATTGATCACTTTGCGCTGCTTATTCCTTATCCAGGTATGGATGGGTGGATGGAAAACCTTCAACTGAATGTTCATATTGTTCTGATAATTGTAGCTATAGCAACATAAGAGTGGCAGCTTTGACAGTAACCCAAATGAGCTAATCCCATAGCTGTACCATTGCTAGCTAGCCATGAGCGAACTGTTGGATACTGCATTTGCTGTGCAACGTATTCCATTGTCCAGTTGTCAAATCTATTTGCCAACAAACTGTTTGAGAGCCAGCACACCTCAGTGTCCCCTTATCATTTTTTTTTTTCATATCACCTAACCTCCCCAGCACCTCACCAATATCAATTATTTTCTCTCTTTAGAGAAGAGTAGAATCCATTACAACAACTATTGCTTACAATGTTTTATTGTTGTTTTGTAATATTTTATCATGAATATGATAAATAAATGCTGCATGTAGTTAAAGAAAGTGTTATTCAGTTTTTGATATGCTAAAATTGACTGTAAATCCACTTTAAAGCTGATATTTCAAATAACTGACTGAGGGAAAGTGCCCCCCGGCGCCCAGTTTTCCTCCTCAGTTTTTTGAGTCACCAGCCGCCACTGGATGACAGCTAGATTCAGAATCAGAACAGTAGTCTAAACATTAGTCGTCTTTCCGACAAAGAAACCAACTGACGTTAATGTTATACAAGAAAACAACTGTCTGTTCTATTCTGGATGAAAACTCAGGAAAAACCACCAACATTTGAAGTCGCACTGGTGCTACTGAATGTATTACCGAGTCGCACAGAAACTCTTCACTCACAAATGCGACCAAAACAGTCGCACTGTCGAGCCCTATACAGTTATTGCCACATGACTTAGCCTACTCATAATAGATACCTCTGAATATGTCGATCAAGGCTGTCAACCTGTCAAACTCTGAGAAGAGCTCGGAGATCCCTGCCTTCCGGGTTTGACTCACTGCTGTTCCTGTTCGGGATGCAGCTACTTGTTCTTGTTGAAGAACTTCTACTCTTGGCCTTTGTACTTCTACTCTTGGCCTTTCTAATTCGAATACTCAAATGTTAGTGTGCCTTTCAAGCACTTGATTAAGAAGCCATCTGCAGCACGTGCATCCACACACACACACACACACACACACACACACACACACACAAGCAACACACACACCACTAAGGATGTTTCACTGTTGATCACTAATTAAAACTCATTAACCAACAATAATTTAAAGAAAAATCTAAACTGCTGATTAACAGGCAGCACATTACTCTAGTCTGCATTCACACATTACTCTAGTCTGCATTCACACATTACTCTAGTCTGCATTCACACATTACTCTAGTCTGCATTCACACATTACTCTAGTCTGCATTCACACATTACTCTAGTCTGCATTCACACATTACTCTAGTCTGCATTCACATATAGCACAATCATTTGCATTCACTGTCATTGTCACTTGTCACGGTCATTCTGCTGAAGACCTCCAGCATCTGAAGAGGCTGCTGATGGGCCTGGTCAAGCTCTTGACTACTAGATGAAGAGGAGACTGGCCTGGTCAAGCTCTTGACTACTAGATGAAGAGGAGACTGGCCTGGTCAAGCTCTTGACTACTAGATGAAGAGGAGACTGGCCTGGTCAAGCTCTTGACTACTAGATGAAGAGGAGACTGGCCTGGTCAAGCTCCTGACTACTAGATGAAGAGGAGACTGGCCTGGTCAAGCTCTTGACTACTAGATGAAGAGGAGACTGGCCTGGTCAAGCTCTTGACTACTAGATGAAGAGGAGACTGGCCTGGTCAAGCTCTTGACTACTAGATGAAGAGGAGACTGGCCTGGTCAAGCTCTTGACTACTAGATGAAGAGGAGACTGGCCTGGTCAAGCTCTTGACTACTAGATGAAGAGGAGACTGGCCTGGTCAAGCTCTTGACTACTAGATGAAGAGGAGACTGGAACTCTGCAAACATCTGCTTCTGTCTGGGTCACCTTTCTATGTCGTAACAGACCACTGCAGAATGCTTCCACCTCTGAGTAAAACAGGCTCATGAGTGTCTTGGCGGAATTGGACACCATGTGAATAGAGTCTCCACGTATGTCGAGCAGGTTAGGGTTCTTTCTTACTTGCGTTTCCACTCCTGTCTTCTTGCCTCTCATCACTGCACAGTTGTCCAGTAGAATACTAATAGCTGATGACCAGTCAGGACCATTAGACTCCAGGATATCGTTGAGCCCCTGCGTTAGGGCTGGTGCATTGGCCATATTTACTCTCCTGCTTGCTAGATGTGTTGTTTCTTTGGACAGGTCATCATCAAAAAAAGTGAACAAGGACATTCAGGATTTTGTCCATGTTGACATTAGTAGCTTCTTCAATATTCATTGAAAACATTGCTTTTTTTTCAGATAGACCTTGTCTAAACACTGGCGCAAGGACATGTGTGTTTAAATAGCTGCCATGTTGATTTGACACAGACAGATTTGTCAATGCAGTTTTGTCTTCAGATAGTTTGTTACACAGATCGACCAGTGGCTGAGCCATTGAGAATGACAAATCATGCTCTGCTATGAACGTGCACACACATTTTTTGGTTGCAAACGCGGTCGGTTATTTAAAGCACAGTGGTGGCTGTAGCCGTCGTTCCTGGCAACGTACTCGCATGACAGAGTGGACGCACCGGAGCTTTGTGACCGGACAGGACCGAAGCTTAGTGATTGGACAGGACCGGAGCTTTGTGATTGGATAGGACCGGAGCTTTGTGATTGGACAGGACCGGAGCTTTGTGATTGGACAGGACCGGAGCTTTGTGATTGGACAGGACCGGAGCTTTGTGATTGGATAGGACCGGAGCTTTGTGATTGGACAGGACCGGAACTTTGTGATTGGATAGGACCGGAGCTTTGAGACCGGACGGACCAGAGCTTTGTGATTGGACAGGACCGGAGCTTTGTAATTGGACAGGACAGAAGCTTTGAGACCGGACAGGACCGGAGCTTTGTGACCGGGATCTGATTGGTGACGAGCACTTTCTTCCCGCTGCTGCCGTATCGTAGCTCCTGGAGCGCTCGGTGCAGAGCAGCCCCTGGCTCCCTCAGCTTGTGGCACCAAGTGCTGAATGGCTTCCCAGCTCCACCATTTTCCTCTGTCCTTGCCAAGCGCCATTTGTTCCCAACTCCTCTCTCAAGCAAGGCGGTATCTTCACCAGGTTTAGTACATTTGGCTTCCATTCCAGCCGAGCAGCAGGGTGGAGGGCTAGCATGCTTCTAAACGCTAAGGCTAGGTTAGGTTACACCACACTTGCATTTCTTGGCAAGACCCGCCCTACTCTGCCTGTGATTGGCTTGCACTTGTCAGTTGGCTTGAGAATGTAAGGTTGGTTACACTCATACTCGTTGCTTCGCTGAAGATGATTGGTTAAACCACGTCAAAAACAAATACCATGTGGAAAAAAAAAAATGTCTTTCTAAAATAGTCATACGCAGGAATTCAGCCACCAAGACCTTTAAGCCATGTAGACTTCCCACAACTCCGTATGACATCCCTCTCTCTCTCTCTCTCTCTCTCTCTCTCTCACACACACACACACACACACACACACACACACACACACACACACACACACACAGCAGACTTCTCACAGCTCCCCATGACTCTCTATCCCCCTCTCTTACACACACATGCACGCACACGCACTCATGCACACACACAAACGCACGCACACACAAGCACACGCACGCAAAACGCACACACACACGCACACACACACACACATGCACACTCTCGCAGCCCCCCTCCCCTCCCTCATCTGTAGATAATAGCTGTAAGTTAAAGAAGACACGGATCAGTAGGATTTCTCAGAGTGACTGGATAAGTTAACATCACGCCTCCTTCTGCCGCCCTGCAATCAATACTGTCCGTCTTCTCTGAGTGACTGGATACGTTAACATCACGCCTCAGTCAATACTGTCCCTGTCCTATTATCAGCTCTGATCTATAGCCCATTGTCTTCTTGTCTTCAGAGGCCCTCATCCGTCTCTTTCTCCTGCTTCTTTAACATGTTATTGAGGACGCAGGGCGTTGGGGGTAACCAGGGTAACCAGGGTAAAATGACCTACATCAGAATCACGAGAAGAAAGGAGGCCGGAGGTGCCAAAGGGCGAGAGAGAGGGAGAGCAGAGAGGAGGAGGAGAAGAAAAGAGAGAGTGTTGATTCTGACTTGATTGTGAGGATTGCACTTCTGCTGCCTTTTTATGGGCGGACAAAAGCGAGGGGAAGCCAGATGTGAGTGAGAGCGCCGCTGGGCAGGCGGGCGGGCCGCTCCGTCCTCAGAGGGCCGGGCCGCACGGCAGCGTGGGTAAGAACAGGCTAATGCTGGTCTGGGGCAGGGCGCCGCGGGCGGCAGAGGCGCGAGGGAACGCCAGCCTTTCTCTCTGAGCTTTGGTCTTTTGTGTGTCTGTGTTTTGTGTGTCTGTGTGTGTGTCTGTGTGTGTGTGTGTGTCTGTGTGTGTGTCTGTGTGTGTGTGTCTGTGTGTGTGTGTGTGGCAGCCATTAACCGACCCATCTGAAAGGACTGGAAATGAACTTGGGGAGGAACACACACTCGAGGCTAACGTTAGCTGTCTCCTCCTCTCCTCTGTCTTCTCCTGCAGCCTTTTCCTTGTTCCTCTTTGACCTCTGACCTCATTACAGCTACTAGTCTAGCAGGAGGGGCCCTCAGATTTTGAGGTACCCCTACCCGAGTTAGAACAAAACACAACCATGTTTTTTCATATCCCCTATGTGTCCCATTAATGAGATGGATGGTTGTGGAACTTTATTTTTGTGGGAAATAAGTTTTTTGGGCTATTCTTTAGACCTACCCTAATATCTGAAAAAGAGCCAAATTAGGCTTGTCCAGATAGGAGTGAGGTGACAAAAAAGATGAATATCAATAAAGATATTTCTGGGGGATGCAATGGTTACATTGCGCAGTCTAGTTTTCCAAAGGAAGCTCTGATCCACTTAAAGTTGTGTGAGAGTCGTCAGGTACCTTGTGCACATGGATTACCTGAATTTATGTTGATAATTTGTTTTAATTATGTACTGTTGACCTCTAAACACAGTGATGAATAGGCGGAAAGCATATACAGTAAATTATTTTTCATGGTGAAATAACAACTTTTTCATTTGAACAAAATAAAAAGGTTTTGGAAGTCAATATCCTTTTCATTTACCATAAGCAAGCCCTTCCTGAAAGAGATATATTCATTGTTTAGTGTTAATTTGTGATATGCAATCCATATCACCCTCTGAAGTCAATATAGCACCACATTCCATTCAGGCATTCCATTCCATCCAGCAGTGTGCCTCCTTGTTTTTAAAATTGTAACTGCCATTTTCAAACTGCCACATCCAAAGGATTGCCATAATGTTATGTGGCAGAAATAAAAAAAGAAAGAAACCCTTCACTACCAGTCTAATGACAGATCAGACAGGTACGTCTAATGATTCATTCATTTTTATATATTCTTAAATTGAGTATAACATGTTTTGTGTTGAAATGATTATTAGTATTTTAGCTAGCTTAGCCAGTGTACTATTCCTTTAGCTAGCTAGCATACCATTGTACAATGCTAATTGCAGATACAAAGATAACTCTTGACAGTGTGTGTGTGTGTGAGTCTGTGTGGCAAATATGTTAACTGTGTTTTCCGTATTCACCAGCTGTGTCTGAGTCCAGCTGTGCACTTATGGAACCAACAGAGCCAGCACAGTCAACAAGCCAGACACTGGGACTAAATGAAAAGCTATGCCTGATATGTAGTAAAGCTCTGCAAGATGATAAAAAAAAATCCATATATCAAGAATCCCAAATTGGAAGGACTAAAAACAATATTGAAAGTTGCCCAGGAACAAAATGATGAGGTTCACAAGAGACTCTCTCCCCACTCAAGTGACCTACTCTCCTTCAAATTGAAAGTGTCATACCACAAGTCATGCAGAGCAAATTACTCCAGCACAACCAACCTGGCCTATTGCACTACTTCCACCGTGACTGTGCAAGACACAGACAAGGATCAGTCCCTAATCAAAAAAACAAGACTGAGCAGAGACACCGAATTTGACATCCACAATCAGTGTTTCATCTGTGACGACAAAGCCCACTATAAAAAAGGGCCGTTGACCGCAATAAGTACTGGAACAGGTGAAAGCACAAGGTTAAAGGTCCTTAGTGCTGCCTCAGAGAGGCTTGATGAAAAAAGACATCTTCGCATGCTGACACATCAAGATCTATTTGCTTATGATGCTAAGTACCACAGAAGCTGCCTCGCACACTACATTTCAGCAAATAATATTTCAGCAGCCAGAAACAAGCATCTTTCAGAAAAGAAGTTCACCGAACATCAAAGAGCCTTCATTGAGCTAACTGAAGAGTTAAATGAGACAGTCTTTTCAAATAATATGACTGTCACAACACTGAGTGCTGTAACTGAGAGCTATGGGAGAAGACTTAGTAAAGTGGAAGAATCAGCTGCAGTATACAAGTCATGGAAGCTCAAAGAAAAGTTGGTCCAAAATGATGGAGACAGGCTCATTTTCATTGAACGTCCTGGAAAGTCAGATCTAATTTGTTCCAGCGGCATTACTGTTGGTCATGCAATGAAAGAAGCATCACTCCTCAGAGAAAAACTAGCAGAAGACAGGGTAACAATGCCTCCTCAGAGAACAGAGGCACTAACTGATACTCAAATCCTACACCAAGCTGCAGGTATACTAAGGAAAACCATGGAAGAAGTTGAGCATGAGCATCAATTCTACATAAGCAGTGATCAGCTTTCCCTTCCCCAGTGCTGTAAATATGTTCCAAACATTCTATATGATTTTGTGAATTGGTGTGTTAACTCTAGTGCATTTAGAAAAGTGCAGACCTGTAATGAGGACCCATCTCTGAAGAATAATCTAAGTGTTCTAACCTTTTGCCATGACCTGATTGCACAGTGCTGCAGCAGCCGTACACCTATCACACTGGGACTTGGCATAATGATCCATCATGAGTTTGGAGGTATCAGGAGCATTAAGCTTGTATCTGAGGCTCTCTTTAGGCTCCTCTGGATAGCAATGGTATCCTGGCTTGACAAACAAGATGAAGCTCCACTGGCTGGTGCACAAGAGGACCTCCTGCGAAATGTACAGCATGCCTTTCATGGCAATAACCAGGGTTCTGCCAGACAGTCCTTAAAGGAAATGGAAACAGACCTTCCCGAGCTGAGGAGAAAAATACAGCAGTTTTCAGAGAGTGGAGTTCAACAGTCAGCAACCTTTAAGTACTGGCTACATTTTATCGAAGGGGCTGATCTCTTACTTAGAATGCTGCGTACAGAGCGTGAGGCTAACTTTGAACTTCATCTCAACTGCATGTCTGAAGCAATACCATGGTTCCGGGCTGCTGGCAGGATGAACTATGCAAAGTACATGCCAGTGTACATAGCTGAGATGAAAGCTCTTGAGAAAAGCCAACCAGAATCCTACAGATTCCTGAGAGAGGGAGGGTTTGTTGTGCGGCACACCAAAATCCCACAAAGAGCATGGAGCAGCCCGCATGGACAGGGATGAGAGGGAAATAGCACATATAATGGAGTTTGTACAAGACAGGCAGAACCCTTTTGATTTGGAGACAATTCCTGATGAGCTAATCAACATTGCAAGTGGACAAGTAGCATCACAAAAAGTGACAAAAGATCTTTCAAGCTTTCTGGAATATGGAGAAAGGGTAAATACAGCTTTCATAGAGGAACGACTAAAGAGTGAAAAACCAACAAGTTTCTGGAACCCAGAGAAAAGACACAAATTGGCAACATTCACTGATATGAAAACATGCATTGCAACCAGTAAATCTACAAAGCTTCACATGGATTCAGATGTGCTCTTCAGGAGACTCCTGGCTGTTTCAAAACAAAGAGACGTGTCATTGGAAAATGTAATGTCTCATGAGTTGGCTGCTGTCCCACCCTCTCTCTTCTATGATGATGGAGAGATGAGGAAAACCACAAAATCTGACCTAGCAAAGAAACTGGAGTCTGTAGTGGAGGTGATGCAAGAGCTGCCTGAAATCACAGCAAAATCAGCCTATATCATTGATGGCATGGCTCTGCTCCAAAGTCTTCCTGATTCAGCCTTCCTGACTTTTAGTGACCTTGCTGAATGCATCCTCAAGAAGATCTTGTCTCTTCTAAAGAAGTAAGAGATAAAATGTGTCGTCATAGTCTTTGACAGATATGACAACCCAGTCAATAAAGATCCTGGAGAGGCAAAGGAGAGGAGCAACTGATGGGCCCACACATGTGATCACAGGTAACGCAAATGTTCCGACCTACAGGAGGTACCTGAGGAGCAGTGGAAACAAGACGGCACTGTGTATCTTTGTGAGCAGTTACATCATCTCTGCAGGCCCACAGAGGATCCAATCAGATGGCTCCATCATCCTGGCAGGTGGGTTTGCCAAAGCAGAGGAGGTGAGGAACATAAGCAGAGCAGGAATCAGCACTCTCACATCACTTTACAGTGATCAGGAGGAGGCCGATACGAGAATGGTCTTACATGCCATACATCTTGCCGATTCATATTTTTCCATCATTGTGCGGTGTGATGACACAGATGTAGAAGTACTGCTGGTGTATTATGCAAGCAAAGGCGTGTTTGGATCATCTCAAGTCTACATGCATGCAGGGCATGGAACGAGAGAGAGGTATTTCCCCATCAACACTATAGCAGACAAACTCAGAAAAGACATGTCCAGCTGTCTTCCAGCATGTTATGCGCTCACTGGCTGTGACACAACAAGCAGTTTGTATAGAATAGGCAAGACAACAGCATTCAACAAACTCAAGACACATCTCAGTGAGCTCAAAGACATGGCCCACTTTGGACTCTCTGGATGCTTGGAGGAGTCTTTGCCAGTAGCAAGAGAGTATGTGCTTCTCCTGTATGGGAAAAAGAAAAAAGAAAATGGAAGACTGTGCACTAACCTGGATGAACTCCGCTACATCATTGCATCGACAACAGATGCAGCCTCTGGAAATCTCCCACCAACAGAGGATGCATTCGAACAACATGTACAGAGAGCAATGTTCCAGACCGCAATATGGTGCCACAGTCATCTCCCCAAACCGACAAGGGATGGACTGTCAGTGATGGAGCCCTCAAACCTGTCCTGTTTAAGAAACCCCCGGCACCGACAGAGGTTAGAGACATTACACACTTATATTGCACTGATGCAAATTGTGGACAGACTGGAAAGTGCCAGTGCCTCTCTGTTGGCCTTCCCTGTACAGAGTTCTGTACTTGCTGTGCAGGATGTCAAAATGTATCCCCAGATGTGTCTGAAGAACCTGTAATTTGACAATTCAATATCTAAAGTAAGAAGAAAGTTTTGTATGGTATGTTCTTGGTTCTGATTTAAATGGATTATTTCAATGAAAATTATTCTACCTACACCTTGGATCTTTATGTTTGTAATTTTAGTTAAGCTTTATTGGGTTATACACTCACACTCTGACTGTTTGGTGTAGCCTACAGCACCTGGCCTTTCCCTCTCCAAATATGAGCATTTTGTAATCATCTAATTTGTTTGGTTCCAGAGTAGTAGTAGGTCTTAAGTCGACTTGTTTGCAAAAAAACATAATATATATCCACACAACCAAAAAAATTTTGGTTTTAGTTCAATAGCACCCTAGACCAACCAGTAACAGAATATTGCATGCAAATCTATGTTTTCCCGATGAATAAGAGAAAAAGTTAAGGAGTGCTCTTGTCCTATCCACAAAAATACAAATTCCGCCTAAGTTAATGCTATGTTTACATGAGTTTATATCTGTATTTATTTATATATAAATACAAATTTGACTCTCTGGTTATGTTGGGCAGGTACCTACTTCATACCACAGCAAATTTGATGAAAATCGGAGTGGGCATTATCAAATGATGGGCTTTTTTGTAACCTCACCCATAATCGGACAGGCTTAATTTGGCTCTTTTTCAGATATTAGGATAGGTCTAAAGAATAGCCCAAAAAACTTATTTCCCACAAAACTAAAGTTCCACTGTGTGTGTGTGTGCGCGTGCGTGCGTGCGTGTGTGTGTGCGCACGCTTGTGTCCGCTGTTTATTCCCTAGCCATGAGATGTTGAAAATATCCATAAAATGCAGATAGATACAAATAGAACACACATAGACATGTCTACAGTGGGGAGAGGGTTATTGGGGAGAGGGTTATTTGATACAGTAGGGAGAGGGTTATTTGATACAGTGGGGAGAGGGTTATTTGATACAGTGAGGAGAGGGTTATTTGATACAGTGGGGAGAGGGTTATTGGGGAGAGGGTTATTTGATACAGTGGGGAGAGGGTTATTTGATACAGTGGGGAGAGGGTTATTGATACAGTAGGGAGAGGGTTATTTGATACAGTAGGGAGAGGGTTATTTGATACAGTAGGGAGAGGGTTATTTGATACAGTAGGGCGAGGGTTATTTGATACAGTGAGGAGAGGGTTATTTGATACAGTAGGGAGAGGGTTATTTGATACAGTGAGGAGAGGGTTATTTGATACAGTGGGGAGAGGGTTATTTGATACAGTAGGGAGAGGGTTATTTGATACAGTGGGGAGAGGGTTATTTGATACAGTGGGGAGAGGGTTATTGGGGAGAGGGTTATTTGATACAGTGGGGAGAGGGTTATTTGATACAGTGGGGAGAGGGTTATTTGATACAGTGGGGAGAGGGTTATTTGATACAGTAGGGAGAGGGTTATTTGATACAGTAGGGAGAGGGTTATTTGAGAGGGTTATTTGATACAGTGGGGAGAGGGTTATTTGATACAGTGGGGAGAGGGTTATTTGATACAGTGGGGAGAGGGTTATTTGATACAGTAGGGAGAGGGTTATTTGATACAGTGGGGAGAGGGTTATTTGATACAGTGGGAAGAGGGTTATTTGAGAGGGTTATTTGATACAGTGGGGAGAGGGTTATTTGATACAGTGGGGAGAGGGTTATTTGATACAGTAGGGAGAGGGTTATTTGATACAGTGGGGAGAGGGTTATTTGATACAGTGGGGAGAGGGTTATTTGATACAGTGGGGAGAGGGTTATTTGATACAGTGGGGAGAGGGTTATTTGATACAGTAGGGAGAGGGTTATTTGAGAGGGTTATTTGATACAGTGGGGAGAGGGTTATTTGAGAGGGTTATTTGATACAGTGGGGAGAGGGTTATTTGATACAGTGGGGAGAGGGTTATTTGATACAGTGTGGAGAGGGTTATTTGATACAGTGGGGAGAGGGTTATTTGATACAGTGGGGAGAGGGTTATTTGATTCACTGCCCATTTTGCAGGTTTTCCCACTTACAAAGCATGTAGATGTGTGTAATTGTTATCATAGCTACACTTCAACTGTGAGAGACGGAATCTAAAACAAAAATCCAGAAAATCACATTGTATGATTTTTCAATAATTAATTTGCATTTTATTGCATGAAATAAGTATTTGATCACCTACCAGACAGTAAGAATTCCGTCTCTCACAGACCTGTTAGTTTTTCTTTAAGAAGCCCTCCTATTCTCCATTCATTACCTGTATTAACTGCACCTGTTTGAACTCGTTACCTGTATAAAAGACACCTGTCAACTGTGAGAGACGGAATCCCCCCCAAAAAAATCCATCCATCACATTGTATGATTTTTAAGTAATTAATTTGCATTTTATTGCATGAAATAAGTATTTCATACATCAGAAAAACAGAACTTAAAGGAGTAGTAAAGGGAAAATGCATGTTTAGCCCTGTTTTAAGGTTACTTATGATCATATACAATGGTTCAGATCAAAACGTTGACAAAGCTAGCATTTTCGAGAAAGTTGATAATTGCTCTACCACCGTTTTGGTCATACAATGGATGTGGATGGGCATCTTGAAAAATCATTCAAAGACATGTTAAACTCTCGATTTCAAAAACAAGAAACTCACCTAGGTGTTAGTTGGCGTTCTGACATATAATTCGCCATAAAGTAAGATTCTAGTTCATCTGGAAAGGCTTTTTTAAATATTTAGCATAGGACTATTTAGTCGCAGCACATATGTGTGTAAACCTCCGCAAACTAGGTAGCCTAGCAACATAAACAATAACAATAGCTACCGTAAGTAGTTCCGCTTCCTGAATCCCCTCTGCGGATTGATCTACACATCTACAACGGTCGCTTCGATACAAGTCAATGGATTTCATAAAATGATCAATAAAACCCTACAGGATTCATACTTTGCAGCGAATTTGATGTCAGAACACCAACGGACACCAATTACACCAGGGGCGTGCACAGATAGACACGAGGTGGTGCTAGAGCACCTGCCCTTTGCCCTCTGGACAAGGCAAGTGCCCTTTTGAAAGTGACTTTTTTATTATTATTATTTTTTACAGTGTATGCCTACTGTATGTGGCCCATGGTGACATCGATCAATTCTCGATTAAAAGCGTGTAATAATAATGCCCCAAAATGTGTTGTAATTGTGCCAGCCCCCCCCCCCCCCCCCACCACGCACACACACACACACACCCGTGCCCCTCCCCTCCCTCTCTTCCTTTGTCAACGGTAAACGCAAAAAGTGGACACAAACGGAGGCGCACTGCACACAGCACACACATCTCCTCCACTGCCCTCTCCCCATCCAGAGTGCCCGAGTGATGACAGCTAACCAGTCAGGTAACACATTAACGAAATGAGTGTATTGTTTGCCCCCTAAGCCTCAGTTGCCAAACTATAACTTGCATTTATTTGTCTCTGTTGTGAAGTAAGTCTCATACCGCACCAAACAGCTGAGCCTAAATTAGCCGACTGCCCACCTGCTTAACAAGTCTATTGTATTTATTATGTTGTGTAAAGTACACTGAGAGGCACGTTATGTCTGAAATGTGCTCTATAAATAAAGATTATTATTATTATTATTATTAGACGCTAGACATAATCAATTAATGGATTTAACGTAATGATGACCACCACGTGACCAATGCCAAGGTACAACATGTGAGGCTGTCAGTATACTTAAGATGAATATTTAGTATTATGTAGTAATCATAACCAAGTCCCCCCCCCCCCTCCGTCAACAACTCGCGCGACAATCCAAATCCAAATTATCTGTCAGCACCCCGTTAACGTCTCGTCAAGGTGCCCTCATTTTTCACTGAGCATCTGCCCCCCAAAATGTCTGTGCACGCCACTGAATTACACCCTCGGTGAGCTTCTTGTCTTTGAAATCGAGTTTAACATGTTTTTTTATGATTTTTTGAGATGCCCATCCACATCCATTGTATGAGCAAAACGGTGGTAGAGCAATTATCAACTTTCTCGAAAATGCTAGCTTTGTCAACGTTTTGATCTGAACCATTGTATATGATCACAAGTAACCTTAAAACACGGCTAAACATGCATTTTCCCTTTAGTACTCCTTTAATATTTGGTAAAGAAACCTTTGTTTGCAATTACAGAGATCAGACATTTCCTGTAGTTGTTGACCAGGTTTGAGAACGCTGCAGCAGGGGTTTAGGCCCCTCCTCCATACAGATCTTCTCCAGATCCTTCAGGTTTCGGGGCTGTCGCTGGGCAACACAGACTTTCAGCTCCCTCCAAAGATTTTCTATTGGGTTCAGGTCTGGAGACTGGCTAGGCCACTCCAGGACCTTGAGATGCTGCTTACGGAGCCAGCCTGGCTGTGTGTTTCGGGTCGTTGTCTGCTGGAAGACCCATCCACGACCCATCTTCAATGCTCTTATTGAGGGTAGGAGGTGCACAGCGAGTGGAGTTTATACCAAAAAGCTCTATTTTGGTCTCATCCTACCACATGACCTTCTCCATTCCTCCTCTGGATCATCCAGATGGTCATTGGCAAACTCAGACGGGCCTGGACATGCGCTGTCTTGAGCAGGGGGACCTTGCGTGCGCTGCAGGATTTTAATCCATGACGGCGTAGTGTGTTACTGATGGTTTTCTTTGAGACTTTGGTCCCAGCTCTCTACAGGTCATTGACCAGGTCCTGCCGTGTAGTTCTGGGCTGATCCCTCACCTTTCTCATGATCATTGATGCCCCATGAGGTGAGATCTTGCATGGAGCAATAATAAATGAAGGAAAGCACCGGCACTCACAAGATAGACAATGGTCTTCAAAACTTTAATGGGCAAGAGTGAACGTTTCGGCCTCAAGCCTTCATCTGCATCAGCCTTCATCACCCTGCTGACCGAAACGTTCCATTCCTGCCCATTCAAGTTTTTAAGACCATGTCTATCTCGTGAGAACCGGTGCTTTCCTTCATTTATTATAGCACTTGACCTGGCACCCGTGACTGCTTTAGATTCATTTGGAGTTGTGCGAACTCGTATGCTTTTTTGTATCTTGCATGGAGCCCCAGACCGAGGGAGATTGACCATCATCTTGAATTTCTTCCATTTTCTAATAATTGCGCCAACAGCTGTTGCCTTCTCACCAAGCTGCTTGCCTATTGTCCTGTAGCCAATCCCAGCCTTGTGCAGGTCTACAATGTTGTCCCTGATGTCCTTAGACAGCTCTTTGGTCTTGCCCATTGTGGAGAGGTTGGAGTCTTGGGTGCCGTTTACACGACAACGATCCCTGCCACTTTTGTTGCGGTGTGGCCTTTCGTTGACATGACAACGGCGTTTTGCGGGCCTGAATCCGTAAACTTTTGACACCGGGTCCCAGAGTGGAATCTTTAAAAACGCCACCGTAATTCTCGCTGTGTAAACTGGCAATACGCAACTCTTGCGAAAAGGTTGACGACATGGTCCCACTTCGTGCCTAATAGGCATGCGCGAATAAAATAATATAGGGATATAGCCTACTTTACTCATTACTACACTACATTACTCATTTCAATGTCCCGGACAAACGGGAGAAATTCTGGTCATTAAATTATTTATTTTGACTTTTCAGTCTGTTGGCCTTCTTCAGAATCTATCAGGCCAACATGTCCAAACGTCCAAATAAAATAACTGCATATGGAGCCAGAGTGTGCAACACTTTTCCTTATGTCTTATGACCAGTTCTTCCAGTGATCGGCACCTCACAAGATTACCTTTGTGTGCCATACCTTTTTGTTATCTATAAGCTTAGGCTTTCATGATTCGCATGCTCTATAGATGTCCAGGACTGCACAAGCACCACTGGACAGCCTTTCACTTTATTTTGTCACCTTTTCTACTTTGAATTACTGCTGTAGGCTAGATGGCATAAATTGGATTTGAAGATGTAATTGGTCATTTTAAATAGGCCTACTTTTGATGCCTATTTGAACGGACTGCATCGATCAATGCAATGACTCCACATTACGCAAGTCTGTTTGTTTGGGACTAACGACAGTAATTTCTATAATAATAGAATATTTTCCCTTTCCATGTTTTTCAGTTTTACCCTTTTCATCAATACAACATCATTTTTACAACCAAGTCTCATTGACTGGGAAGGCATTTAGAGCTGCCGGTCAAATCATAGCCTAGGCTACTGGGAGGATGAGGATGACATAACTGTTTATTGAGAAACAATTGATAGGCAGGCTGGGCTATATAAAGAAATACCACAATGCATGTAGTCTAGATTTATAACATTATGGTAATACACTTTCTGGTAGACTGCCCTCTCACTCGCTATAAGCGTAGCACCCAGCTTCTTTTTTCCGAGCGCTCCGGCTGTTTTTGAGCGGCCGCTCCGAGCGCTCAAAGTTGAAAATATCACAACTTTTCAGAAAGGAGCTGCATGGTCTCGTTACTGCCACTCCTACTGTTGTCTCCTACGGATCGTGTCATGTACCCACTCTAACGGTAGGCCTATCGCTGTCAGGTTCACCGTCAAGCTCGTTCATGGAATGGTCACTGGGCACAACGATTGCTGTCCATAATCTGGGCATTAGAACAACATTCAGAACGACTAGCCTATTGATTGCAGGCATAGAGACCTACTGCATATTAGAATAACATAGTCATATAATAACAATAATAATACTATGTATTATTATTATTATTATTATTATTATATTAATAATAATAAAAAAATAATAATACTCATAAGTATTATAATAATAATAACATTGAATAGCTAAACATAATATAATAGAATCGAAAAGAATAGCCTGGTAACAAAATGACACATTTTATAGCATGCATAAGTACAAATCAGCTAGGCCATGAAGCCCAAGGTTGATATGGTTAAAAGACGTGTCATTTTTAGGTGTAGGCCTACATCATATCTGTGTGCTGTTAAGGATCCTTTTTTATATAATAGCCTATAACAAAATATAAATGTGTTAAGACTGTGCTTAGGCTAGCCTACTATTGTGAAATAACGACAGGCCTACATTTCACACAGTGGTCTGACAGGTGTGTGAAAACCTGGCGGAAGCGGTGTTCATAAAGGATGTGAATGAATTAGATTTATTTAACAGTAATGTCTAATAAGGGGAAAACGTCCATAGGCCGTGTCCAAGGCCTGTTGCCTGCTGGCTTGGCATGGGTACTACAGCCTTTGCAAACATGTTTTCGGATCCGTGTGAACGCGGATCCTTATCGCAATACTGTTGTGTGAACGCGGAACCTTTGGGAAACGCAAAAGAAGATCTTTCCCGTTTTGGAAAATTCGTTGTCGTGTAAAGAGGGCCTGATTGATTGAGTGTGTGGACAGGTGTCTTTTATACAGGTAACGAGTTCAAACAGGTGCAGTTAATACAGGTAATGAATGGAGAATAGGAGGGCTTCTTAGAGAAAAACTAACAGGTCTGTGAGAGACGGAATTCTTACTGGCTGGTAGGTGATCAAATATTTATTTCATGCAATAAAATGCAAATTAATTATTGAAAAATCATACAATGTGATTTTCTGGATTTTTGTTTGAGATTCCATCTCTCACAGTTGAAGTGTAGCTATGATAA
Organism: Borostomias antarcticus; assembly: GCF_949987555.1. Taxonomy (NCBI): domain Eukaryota; kingdom Metazoa; phylum Chordata; class Actinopteri; order Stomiiformes; family Stomiidae; genus Borostomias; species Borostomias antarcticus. The sequence continues at coordinate 23,848,370 of NC_140251.1, forward strand.
CAATTACACACATCTACATGCTTTGTAAGTGGGAAAACCTGCAAAATGGGCAGTGAATCAAATAACCCTCTCCCCACTGTATCAAATAACCCTCTCCCCACTGTATCAAATAACCCTCTCCACACTGTATCAAATAACCCTCTCCCCACTGTATCAAATAACCCTCTCCCCACTGTATCAAATAACCCTCTCCCCACTGTATCAAATAACCCTCTCCCCACTGTATCAAATAACCCTCTCCCTACTGTATCAAATAACCCTCTCCCCACTGTATCAAATAACCCTCGCCCTACTGTATCAAATAACCCTCTCCCCACTGTATCAAATAACCCTCTCCCCACTGTATCAAATAACCCTCTCCCTACTGTATCAAATAACCCTCTCCCCACTGTATCAAATAACCCTCTCCCCACTGTATCAAATAACCCTCTCCCTACTGTATCAAATAACCCTCTCCTCACTGTATCAAATAACCCTCTCCTCACTGTATCAAATAACCCTCTCCCCACTGTATCAAATAACCCTCTCCCCAATAACCCTCTCCCTACTGTATCAAATAACCCTCTCCTCACTGTATCAAATAACCCTCTCCCCACTGTATCAAATAACCCTCTCCCCAATAACCCTCTCCCTACTGTATCAAATAACCCTCTCCCCACTGTATCAAATAACCCTCTCCCCAATAACCCTCTCCCTACTGTATCAAATAACCCTCTCCCCACTGTATCAAATAACCCTCTCCCCACTGTATCAAATAACCCTCTCCCTACTGTATCAAATAACCCTCTCCCCACTGTATCAAATAACCCTCTCCCTACTGTATCAAATAACCCTCTCCCTACTGTATCAAATAACCCTCTCCCCACTGTATCAAATAACCCTCTCCCCACTGTATCAAATAACCCTCTCCCCACTGTATCAAATAACCCTCTCCCCACTGTATCAAATAACCCTCTCCCTACTGTATCAAATAACCCTCTCCCCACTGTATCAAATAACCCTCTCCCCAATAACCCTCTCCCTACTGTATCAAATAACCCTCTCCCCACTGTATCAAATAACCCTCTCCCCAATAACCCTCTCCCTACTGTATCAAATAACCCTCTCCCCACTGTATCAAATAACCCTCTCCCTACTGTATCAAATAACCCTCTCCCCACTGTATCAAATAACCCTCTCCCCAATAACCCTCTCCCTACTGTATCAAATAACCCTCTCCCCACTGTATCAAATAACCCTCTCCCCAATAACCCTCTCCCTACTGTATCAAATAACCCTCTCCCCACTGTATCAAATAACCCTCTCCCCAATAACCCTCTCCCTACTGTATCAAATAACCCTCTCCCCACTGTATCAAATAACCCTCTCCCTACTGTATCAAATAACCCTCTCCCCACTGTATCAAATAACCCTCTCCCCACTGTATCAAATAACCCTCTCCCTACTGTATCAAATAACCCTCTCCCCACTGTATCAAATAACCCTCTCCTCACTGTATCAAATAACCCTCTCCCTACTGTATCAAATAACCCTCTCCCCACTGTATCAAATAACCCTCTCCCCACTGTATCAAATAACCCTCTCCCTACTGTATCAAATAACCCTCTCCCTACTGTATCAAATAACCCTCTCCCCACTGTATCAAATAACCCTCTCCCCACTGTATCAAATAACCCTCACCCCACTGTATCAAATAACCCTCTCCCTACTGTATCAAATAACCCTCTCCCTACTGTATCAAATAACCCTCTCCCTACTGTATCAAATAACCCTCTCCCCACTGTATCAAATAACCCTCTCCCCACTGTATCAATAACCCTCTCCCCACTGTATCAAATAACCCTCTCCCCAATAACCCTCTCCCTACTGTATCAAATAACCCTCTCCCCACTGTATCAAATAACCCTCTCCCTACTGTATCAAATAACCCTCTCCCTACTGTATCAAATAACCCTCTCCCCACTGTATCAAATAACCCTCTCCCTACTGTATCAAATAACCCTCTCCCTACTGTATCAAATAACCCTCTCCCCACTGTATCAAATAACCCTCTCCCCACTGTATCAAATAACCCTCTCCCCACTGTATCAAATAACCCTCTCCTCACTGTATCAAATAACCCTCTCCCTACTGTATCAAATAATCCTCTCCCTACTGTATCAAATAACCCTCTCCCTACTGTATCAATAACCCTCTCCCTACTGTATCAAATAACCCTCTCCCTACTGTATCAAATAACCCTCTCCCTACTGTATCAAATAACCCTCTCCCCACTGTATCAAATAACCCTCTCCCTACTGTATCAAATAACCCTCTCCCTACTGTATCAAATAACCCTCTCCTCACTGTATCAAATAACCCTCTCCCTACTGTATCAAATAACCCTCTCCCCAATAACCCTCTCCTCACTGTATTTCAGCTCTGTCCAAACCCCAACCCAGCAGAACTCATTCCAGGCCATTGAAATGCCGCTCATTCAGATGCCAAGGGCATTTCCCTGCTGACCAAATGGCTTACCGTAATCGAAGCGCTGCTTTTTAAGTCTCTTGTTAATAGCAAACGGTGTGAACGATTGCTATGTGAGCGTGCGTTTAGACGCTCGTTTACACACACGCCCTGCTGTCAGCGCGCCCCTCCCCTCCCACGCTGGGACTGCTTCTGTCACGTTCTATCGTTTAGAGCTAAGTCGGGGAAACTGGATTTCACAGACGATCTCAAGCCAACCGAGGTGGGAACTATTAACCAAAGCACAGACCCCCCACAGTGGCAATGCAGCCAGGGGGAAAGACACTCCTGTAGATGACGACGCCATCATGTGTCACGGTTGAGCTAGAAGGCGTGCGTTGCTCTGAGAGATATGGCATCATCTGGTCAGTCCCAGTTTCACATAGTGAAAGTGTGTTTGGTTAGATCTCCTAATGGTGGTGGTTTTCTTCACCTCCTTGATCTCTCCCCAGGATGGAGCTCTTCTGTCCTGTTCTGACCTTCCTCCCTCGCAGGACAGCCCTCGCTTTCCAATTCTACGGTGTTCACTCACATACTCTCTCTCTGTGTCTCTCTCTGTCTCTCTCTCTCTGTCTCTCTCTGTCTCTCTCTCTCCCTCTCTCTCTTGCTCTGTCTCTCTGTCTATCTCTCTCTGTCTCTCTCTCTCCCTCTCTCTCTTGCTCTGTCTCTCTGTCTATCTCTCTCTGTCTCTCTCTCTCCCTCTCTCTCTCTCTCCCTCCCTGTCTCTCTCAGGTGTGGACGGTTCTCAGAGGCAGGGCGTGGAGGAGCTGATCTCTGCGGTGCCGTGCGTGTTTGACCACGCTGCCCTGTTCACCATGTTACAGAAACACACCTTACAACACCGCATGAACGACTCCTACTCCTGCCTGGTAAGACAACTTCACATGGACAGGCAGACAGACAAGCAGGCAGACAGACAAGCAGGCAGACAGACAGACAAGCAGGCAGGCAGACAGACAAGCAGGCAGGCAGACAGACAAGCAGGCAGGCAGACAGACAAGCAGGCAGGCAGACAGACAAGCAGGCAGACAGACAAGCAGGCAGGCAGACAGACAAGCAGGCAGGCAGACAGACAGACAAGCAGGCAGACAGACAAGCAGGCAGGCAGACAGACAAGCAGGCAGACAGGCAGACAGACAAGCAGGCAGACAGACAAGCAGGCAGGCAGACAGACAAGCAGGCAGGCAGACAGACAAGCAGGCAGACAGACAAGCAGGCAGGCAGACAGACAAGCAGGCAGGCAGACAGACAAGCAGGCAGGCAGACAGACAAGCAGGCAGGCAGACAGACAAGCAGGCAGACAGACAAGCAGGCAGGCAGACAGACAAGCAGGCAGGCAGACAGACAAGCAGGCAGGCAGACAGACAAGCAGGCAGACAGACAAGCAGGCAGGCAGACAGACAAGCAGGCAGGCAGACAGACAAGCAGGCAGACAGACAAGCAGGCAGACAGACAGACAGACAAGCAGGCAGACAGACAGACAGACAAGCAGGCAGACAGACAGACAGACAGACAAGCAGGCAGGCAGACAGACAAGCAGGCAGGCAGACAGACAAGCAGGCAGACAGACAAGCAGGCAGACAGACAGACAGACTGAGATGATCTATATTTCTCGCATTTGCACAGTAAAGCTACAGTGAAGCTACAGTGAAATGATGGTGTCCAGATTCCCGAAGGAGAGGAAGCTTCTCCTGGTGCTCAGAGCAGCCTGGTCTCTCAGAAGGAGAGGAAGCTTCTCCTGGTGCTCAGAGCCGCCTGGTCTCTCAGAAGGAGAGGAAGCTTCTCCTGGTGCTCAGAGCCGCCTGGTCTCTCAGAAGGAGAGGAAGCTTCTCCTGGTGCTCAGAGCCGCCTGGTCTCTCAGGCGTTCCTGGGGCCGTGCTCGTGTCTGGAGAGGCTCTCACGCTTTAGGAGAGGGGGTAAACGCTTCTAATCAATACTGTCAAAACAGGAACATGAACCCTCACCCTGCTGGGCCTATTCAGGGGGGAGCGGGGGGAGCAAAGCCCCGTGGGGGAAACAGAGGAGGGGTGGGGATTTGGGGGTGCCTCCAGTGTGGCTCTGGCCATATGCACCAATTTTGGAATAGATTTCAAGTCAACAATGAGCTGTTGAGTTTAAGACGTAATAGAAACTTAGGGCAGTAGATATGGGCCCAAATGTGAGTCAAATCCCAGGTGAACTCCTGAATAGGGTCTGGAGTGGAGAGCCAGGAGAAACCAGAGTATCATCCAACCTTCAACATAGAGCGATGAGCTGTTCTCTCTACCTGCTTCACCAGGCCAGGAATCACTCACCTCTCTGAGTCATTAGGTACCTCGTCATGCCTTTGTCAACGTTGACTCCATTGACCATTTACAATGTATTGGACTAGGGATGTCTGTTGAGAAGTACAGAGACATTCTGGAGGGAAAACCTTCTGCAGTCTGCAAAAGACCTGGGACTTTGGAGAAGATTCATATTCCAGCAGGACAGTGACCCAAAACATACAGCCAAAGCCACACTGAAGTGGCTTACAAACAAACAAAAATCTATATTGTGAAATGGCCCAGACCTCCAGTCCAACAGCATGAGAATGGTCCCGATGTACAAGGCTGATGGACATTTACCCAAACAGACTGACAGCTGTAATGGCTGCCAAAGGTGCTTCTAAGTAGTAACTCTGGACCTCTACTCTTTATAGACGATGTATATGTATATATTTGACAGGGTGGTGTGATGGAGGGGCTCTTTGTTTTCAGGGCCATGGGGAAGCTGGTACTTTAAGAGATCTGGAGCGAGTCTAGGCTTCGCCCCCCAGACCCGCTGAAGAGGAATGTGAAGGGTTAGGGATCATATAGACTGACCACTGAACTGGACATTATGTGAAGACCAATATTTAGCACTTTCTTTATTTTTTAGCTACAGAAGACTGATTCTGTGACCCCAATTTGGCTTGAATGTGTGTGTGTGTGTGTGTGTGAGTGTCTCATGTTTTAGAAACTGTGATGTCCAGCAGTTTGGATGAAGCTAGTCAGTACACCCCCCTGCCCTGCTCTTCCTGTGTGTGTACAGGGTTATATTATGTATTATATACCGTATATATATATCAGAAGAGGCTTGTCCATTGAGGTAGGGGAGGACAGTCCTCCTCAGTTTTTGGAGAGAAGAGAGGGATTAAAATATAAAGATATGAATTGATTTATTTATAAATAATATTTAATATTATCTCAGTTTTGGTCATAAAGCAGGTTTTCCCTATGGATAAAAACCCATTATTGAAATTCTACAGCTCCAACAGTGACATCTATAACATGCAGCTGGAGGACCCATAGATATCTATGGAAGGGAGGAATGCCTCCCTTGGGCTTGTCCTTTAGGGGGTCTATCAATGTAATGCCATTTTTTCATGCTAATTTGTGATTGGCCAAAACGCTGAAAAATTACCGCAAGGGAGGACAGTACTCCGAGCAGGATTTAATGATTGACATTTTGTTAGTCCAATCCCATTCCAGATTCCAGATTTACCACAGTGAAGCCCGATTGAGTCTGCGTTTCTCTTCTCTGTGCCATTGGAGACTTTTTGTGTTTTCGTGGGAGCCAAATTGCTCCCAATGAGCAGGTTGGCGCCTTGCAGGCAGCTACCGCCATTGGTGTGTGAATGTGTGTGTGTGAATGGGTGAATGAGAGGCCATTGTAAAGCGCTTTGAGTGCCGCTAAGGTGGAAAAGCGCTATATAAGTGCAGTCCATTTACCATTTACCAGTAGGTTGCGCTGTAGGTATGATGCAATACTTACTTACAGATGTGTTCAAGATGCGACCTTGATCCAGCATGGGCAATTTGGAGTAAATCGGATAACATATGTAGGAGTTTTGAGGACTTCCTGTTTCACCAATAGGTGGCGCTATAAGTATGACGCAATACTGACACATAGATGTGTTCAGGACAGAACCTTCATGAAGCGTTAGAAATATCGGACAAATTGGATAATGTATGGAGGAGCTATGAGGACATCCTGTTTGATGGTGAAATATCAAAATTTGGCGGGGCGCCCCAGCAAGGTTGTTTGGTGAAAACTCAATTTTTTGATAACTTTTGATCACAAAGGTCTTAAAGGAGTAGTAAAGGGAAAATGCATGTTTAGCCCCGTTTTAAGGTTACTTATGATCGTATACAATGGTTCAGATCAAAACGTTGACAAAACTCGCATTTTCGATAAATTGCTCTACCACCGTTTTGGTCATACAATGGATGTGGATGGGCATCTTGAAAAACCATTCAAAAACATGTTAAACTCTCGATTTCAAAGACAAGAAGCTCACCGAGGGTGTAATTGGTGTCCGTTGGTGTTCTGACATCAAATTTGCCGCAAAGTATGAATCCTGTAGGGTTTTATTGATCATTTTATGAAATCCATTGACTTGTATTGACGCGACCGTTGTAGATGTGTAGATCAATCCGCAGAGGGGATTCAGGAAGCGGAACTACTTATGGTAGCTATTGTTTATGTTAGCTAGGCTAGCTAGTTTGCTCACGCTACTCTTTCGCTCACAGACAAGGAAGCCCTAGGCTACAGTTCAGAAAACGCTTATCAAAATGGCTGATCTAGAAGAGTATGAATTTGATCGCGAGGAATAAGACTTTGACGGCAGTGCTTATCGTTTTGAGCCTGAATATAGTGAGGAGGAACTACAGCAGATGGAGGCTTGCCAACCGCAGAGCCAGAGACGGTCGATGAAGCTGTCGCTATTCCATGAACCACGGGTGTTTGGTGGTGTGCTTGCAAACATTGCCGACAGATTCCCACCGAAGAGGAAAGTTTGTGCTGTACCGAGTGGGACCTGTTGCTAACAGCTGACATGGCAAACCTTTCGGTCCATGAGTCTGACTCCTTGTCTGTTGAAAGTGAGTCCTGCTTGTACCACTAGTATTTATGTCAGAGCGAATACATTTTTTACAGTTTTACAGTTTACAGAACAGTTTTAATAATCTCATGCTGTAAGACCACTTCTTACAATTCTATTTATCTAAAGTTAGTCTTAGCAAAGGGATTATTATTATTATGCTACAACACACACACACGGGCGCACACACACACACAGCTGGCAATAAGAACTTACCACAAGTTCTTCCACTCGTTCGTCTTCTGTCGTTCCTCTATGTAAATTCGGAACAGCATCACGTTTGAGGAAGACCCTTTTGGGAGATTTCTTCGAGAATACCCAAGGCTTATAACATTTGTCCTCAAAATGCAAAGCGCACACACGGTGATCTAAGACCCGAAGAATATCCACGGGTGTGTTTACGTCCAAGTAAAGAAATTCTAGCCACAACTTCAATCTTGCGGGATCGTTGTAGGGAAGTCTATGACAAGTTACAGATGAACGGATTTTGCCACAATTGGCAACGGCACAATAGCGTGTCATTGTAGAGATCCCAAACAAATGCTTCGCTTGAGCCTGTCTTGTTGTTGCGGCTAGCTTTTGAAGGAAGGAAGCTGAGCCGGAATCCATGGACGTCGCCTACCGCGAGATCAGGGCAGTGCGCGAGATCGGAATCAGTTAAAGCGGAAGTTTACACAAGTATGTGCTACGACTAAATAGTTTTATGCTAAATATTTTTAAAAAGCCTTTCCAGATTAACTAGAATCTTACTTTATGGCGAATTATATGTCAACGCCAACTAACACCTAGGTGAGTTTCTTGTCTTTGAAATGGGAGTTTAACATGTTTTTGAATGATTTTTCAAGATGCCCATCCACATCCTTGTATGACCAAAACGGTGGTAGAGCAATTATCAACTTTCTCGAAAATGCTAGCTTTGTCAACGTTTTGATCTGAACCATTGTATATGATCATAAGTAACGTTAAAACAGGGCTAAACATGCATTTTCCCTTTACTACTCCTTTAAGATGAAGCTGACCCAATATGAAGTTGATCGGATGAAATCTGTAGGAGGAGTTCCTTAAAGTATGAGGCATGGAAATGGTAAAAACAAGGAAAAAATGGCACATTAAGAGTAAAATGGCTGACTTCCTGTAGGATGTTGGGTATAGCTCCAAGAGACATTTTAGTGTGTCTCGATGAACTACATGTGCACACCAAATTTCGTTCGCCTACATCAAACTGAAAGGTGGGGCTCTCCATTTAAAGTTTTCCAGGAGGCGCTCTTGAGACGTTTTGCCACGCCCATTTCCGTCACCCATGAAATATCAAATTTTTCACTAGGACTGACGTATCTGCAAAGTTTCATCTGTATTCATCGATGTGTAGGCCTCCAAAAAGGCATTTGTTTGGGGAGAAGAAGGTAGAAGGAGAATAATAATAATCCTTACAATTTCAATAGGGCCTCGCACCGCCAGTGTTCGGGCCCTAATAATAATCCTTACAATCTCAATAGGGCCTCGCACCGCCAGTGTTCGGGCCCTAATAATAATCCTTACAATCTCAATAGGGCCTCGCACCGCCAGTGCTCGGGCCCTAATAATAATCCTTATAATTTCAATAGGGCCTTGCACCGTCAGTGCTTGGGCCCTAACTAGAAAGTACATTTCCTGGAGAAAATGTGAGGTGGGCTAGCTGCTGCAGCTGTATGTAACAGTTACTGCTAGAGCTACTATGGACCGGGCAATCTCCATGCACCCACCGGCGAAGACTGTGCGTCTCTAGGCCACTCAGGGGCTGAATTGTGGGGCCGTGGCGTGGATAGTGGCGTGATGGTGAGACTCCGCCCCCTCAGGTCAGAGCCAGTTGGGGACAGTGTAACCCTCCCCGGGCCACCTACCTGACTCCACGGGTGAAGACCGTGTGTCTCTAGCCCACTCAGGGGCTGAGTTGTGGGGCCCGTGGCATGGATAGTGGCGTGCTGGTTAGGCTCCGCCCCTTTGGGTCACAGCTAGTCGGGGACAGTACAGTGACCTCTGGGCAATTTCCATGCATCCACCATTGAAGACTGTGTGTCTCTAGCCCACTCAGGGGCTGAAAAGTTGGTTCTATGGCATGAAGTCAGGGACGTAGTACTCCTCTCCGGGCTACCCACCGGCCCCCACCAGTGAAGATCATGTGTCGCTATTCCACTTTGGCTGAGTTCTGTGCTACCACATTAGTTATAAAAAGGTGTCTGTACCTTTAAGAGAGGCTGCACATGCACACAAATTTTAAAAAAGCAACAGCTGCCAACACTAATCCCAACTGACACTGATCCTAGACATGGTCCGCTTCAGACAGCTCTATCGCGAAAACTATAAATGTTATAGCTTATATATTGACGCCATAGGAATCCTGAGAACTTGCAGAACATTTTTATGTATAATATGTCTGTATAGCGTAAACACTGTAGGCATGGCGACAAGTTAGAAAAAGGGTAAAAATGCAAAATAAGCAGCTTAAAAGTTAAGAGTGCAGCGCCATACGTTTCAATGGGGAGCGCAGTTGCCAAACAAATCGTCATACCTCAGAAACTGTAAGTCACACAGCTTAGATACTTACATTGTACGAATCAGCACAGTTGTGTGAACGTTTTGGTGTATAATATGTGTGTGAGCTTGCTAGAGCAAACTGTAGGAGTGCCAGCAGTTTACAAAATGTGTGAATATTTTCAAAGCAACAGCTGCCACCACAAAAACACAAGTACGCGATACATTACATTAAATTACATTTTCAGAGTAAGAGAGGCTAAAAACATCAAAGGAGAGATATGGCTAAAACTGGTGTGTTTGCCATGGCCCAGGCCTAAAGCCGGAAGTGGACTGGTGTATGTCTGTGTGTACGTGTGTGTGTGTGTTAACTAAATGCTACTCACCACCCCACACTCAGGACCCGCACACTCACCACCCCACACTCAGGACCCCCACACTCACCACCCCACACTCAGGACCTGCACACTCACCACCCCACACTCACCACCCCACACTCACCACCCCAAAACTCACCACCCCACACTCAGGACCCCCACACTCACCACCCCAAAACTCACCACCCCACACTCACCACCCCCACACTCAGGACCCCCACACTCACCACCCCACACTCAGGACCCCACACTCAGGACCCCCACACTCACCACCCCACACTCACCACCCCACACTCACCACCCCACACTCAGGACCCCCACACTCACCACCCCACACTCAGGACCCGCACACTCACCACCCCACACTCACCACCCCACACTCACCACCCCAAAACTCACCACCCCACACTCAGGACCCCCACACTCACCACCCCAAAACTCACCACCCCACACTCACCACCCCACACTCAGGACCCCCACACTCAGGACCCCACACTCAGGACCCCCACACTCACCACCCCACACTCAGGACCCCCACACTCACCACCCCACACTCAGGACCCCACACTCACCACCCCCACACTCACCACCCCACACTCAGGACCCCACACTCAGGACCCCCACACTCACCACCCCACACTCACCACCCCCACACTCAGCACCCCACACTCAGCACCCCACACTCAGGACCCCCACACTCACCACCCGACACTCACCACCCCACACTCACCACCCCACACTCAGCACCCCACACTCAGGACCCCCACACTCACCACCCCACACTCAAGACCCCCACACTCACCACCCCACAATCAGGTCCCCCACACTCAGGACCCCCACACTCAGGACCCCCACACTCACCACCCCCACACTCACCACCCCCACACTCACCACCTCACACTCACCACCCCCACACTCACCACCCCCACACTCACCACCCCCACACTCAGGACCCCCACACTCACCACCCCCACACTCAGGACCCCCACACTCACCACCCCACACTCACCACCCCCACACTCAGGACCCCCACACTCACCACCCCCACACTCAGGACCCCACACTCACCACCCCCACACTCACCACCTCACACTCACCACCCCACACTCACCACCCCACACTCACCACCCCACACTCACCACCCCACACTCACCTCCCCACACTCACCACCCCCACACTCAGGACCCCCACACTCACCACCCCACACTCACCACCCCACACTCAGGACCCCCACACTCACCACCCCACACTCACCACCCCACACTCAGGACCCCCACACTCAGGACCCCCACACTCACCTCCCCACACTCAGGACCCCCACACTCACCACCCCACACTCACCACCCCCACACACACCACCCCCACACTCACCACCCCCACACTCAGGACCCCACACTCACCACCCCCACACTCAGGATCCCACACTCAGGACCCCACACTCAGGACCCCCACACTCAGGACCCCCACACTCACCACCCCACACTCACCACCCCACACTCAGGACCCCACACTCACCACCCCACACTCACCACCCCACACTCAGGACCCCACACTCACCACCCCACACTCAGGACCCCCACACTCACCACCCCCACACTCACCACCCCCACACTCACCACCCCCACACTCACCACCCCACACTCAGGACCCCACACTCACCACCCCCACACTCACCACCTCACACTCACCACCCCACACTCACCACCCCCACACTCACCACCCCACACTCACCACCCCACACTCAGGACCCCCACACTCACCACCCCACACTCAGGACCCCCACACTCACCACCCCACACTCAGGACCCCCACACTCACCACCCCACACTCACCACTCCCACACTCACCACCCCCACACTCACCTCCCCCACACTCAGGACCCCACACTCACCTCCCCCACACTCAGGACCCCCACACTCACCACCCCCACACTCAGGATCCCACACTCAGGACCCCCACACTCAGGACCCCCACACTCACCACCCCCACACTCACCACCCCACACTCACCTCCCCACACTCAGGACCCCACACTCACCACCCCCACACTCACCACCTCACACTCACCACCCCACACTCACCACCCCACACTCAGGACCCCCACACTCACCACCCCACACTCAGGACCCCCACACTCACCACCCCACACTCAGGACCCCCACACTCACCACCCCACACTCACCACTCCCACACTCACCTCCCCCACACTCAGGATCCCACACTCAGGACCCCCACACTCACCACCCCCACACTCACCACCCCCACACTCAGGACCCCCACACTCAGGACCCCACACTCAGGACCCCCACACTCAGGACCCCCACACTCAGGACCCCCACACTCAGGACCCCCACACTCAGGACCCCCACACTCAGGACCCCCACACTCACCACCCCACACTCACCACCCCACACTCAGGACCCCCACACTCACCACCCCACACTCACCTCCCCACACTCAGGACCCCCACACTCACCACCCCCACACTCAGGACCCCCACACTCACCACCCCACACTCAGGACCCCCACACTCAGGACCCCACACTCAGCACCCCACACTCAGGACCCCCACACTCACCACCCCACACTCACCACCCCACACTCACCACCCCACACTCAGGACCCCCACACTCACCACTCCCACACTCACCACCCCCACACTCACCACCCCCACACTCAGGACCCCCACACTCACCACCCCCACACTCAGGACCCCCACACTCACCACCCCACACTCAGGACCCCCACACTCAGGACCCCACACTCAGCACCCCACACTCAGGACCCCCACACTCAGGACCCCCACACTCACCACCCCACACTCACCACCCCACACTCAGGACCCCCACACTCACCACCCCACACTCACCACCCCACACTCAGGACCCCCACACTCAGGACCCCCACACTCAGCACCCCCACACTCAGGACCCCCACACTCAGGACCCCCACACTCACCACCCCACACTCAGGACCCCCACACTCACCACCCCACACTCACCACCCCACACTCAGGACCCCCACACTCAGGACCCCCACACTCAGCACCCCCACACTCAGCACCCCCACACTCACCACCCCCACACTCACCACCCCACACTCAGGACCCCACACTCAGGACCCCCACACTCACCACCCCCACACTCAGGACCCCACACTCACCACCCCACACTCAGGACCCCCACACTCACCACCCCACACTCAGGACCCCACACTCAGGACCCCCACACTCACCACCCCACACTCACCACCCCACACTCACCACCCCCACACTCACCACCCCACACTCAGGACCCCCACACTCACCACCCCACACTCACCACCCCCACACTCAGGACCCCCACACTCACCACCCCACACTCAGGACCCCCACACTCACCACCCCACACTCACCACCCCACACTCAGGACCCCCACACTCACCACCCCACACTCACCACCCCCACACTCACCACCCCCACACTCAGGACCCCACACTCACCACCCCCACACTCAGGACCCCCACACTCACCACCCCACACTCAGGACCCCCACACTCACCACCCCACACTCACCACCCCACACTCAGGACCCCCACACTCAGGACCCCCACACTCACCACCCCCACACTCAGGACCCCCACACTCACCACCCCACACTCAGGACCCCCACACTCACCACCCCACACTCACCACCCCACACTCAGGACCCCCACACTCAGGACCCCCACACTCACCACCCCCACACTCAGCACCCCCACACTCACCACCCCACACTCAGGACCCCACACTCACCACCCCACACTCAGGACCCCCACACTCACCACCCCACACTCACCACCCCCACACTCAGGACCCCCACACTCAGGACCCCACACTCACCACCCCCACACTCAGGACCCCACACTCACCACCCCCACACTCAGGACCCCCACACTCACCACCCCACACTCACCACCCCACACTCACCACCCCACACTCACCACCCCCACACTCAGGACCCCCACACTCACCACCCCACACTCAGGACCCCACACTCACCACCCCACACTCACCACCCCACACTCACCACCCCCACACTCAGGACCCCACACTCACCACCCCCACACTCAGGACCCCACACTCACCACCCCACACTCACCACCCCACACTCAGGACCCCACACTCACCACCCCACACTCAGGACCCCACACTCACCACCCCACACTCAGGACCCCCACACTCACCACCCCACACTCAGGACCCCCACACTCACCATCCCACACTCAGGACCCCCACACTCACCACCCCAGACTCAGGACCCCACACTCAGGACCCCCACACTCAGGACCCCACACTCAGCACCCCACACTCACCACCCCACACTCAGGACCCCACACTCACCACCCCACACTCAGGACCCCACACTCAGCACCCCCACACTCACCACCCCCACACTCACCACCCCCACACTCAGCACCCCCACACTCACCACCCCCACACTCACCACCCCCACACTCAGGACCCCCACACACACCACCCCCACACTCAGGACCCCACACTCAGGACCCCACACTCACCATCCCACACTCAGGACCCCCACACTCACCACCCCACACTCACCACCCCACACTCAGGACCCCCACACTCAGGACCCCACACTCAGGACCCCCACACTCACCACCCCCACACTCACCACCCCACACTCAGGACCCCACACTCACCACCCCCACACTCACCACCCCCACACTCACCACCCCACACTCACCACCCCCACACTCAGGACCCCACACTCACCACCCCACACTCAGGACCCCCACACTCAGGACCCCCACACTCAGCACCCCCACACTCACCACCCCCACACTCAGGACCCCCACACTCACCACCCCACACTCACCACCCCCACACTCACCACCCCACACTCACCACCCCCACACTCAGGACCCCACACTCACCACCCCACACTCAGGACCCCCACACTCAGGACCCCACACTCACCATCCCCACACTCAGCACCCCCACACTCACCACCCCACACTCACCACCCCACACTCAGGACCCCACACTCAGGACCCCCACACTCAGGACCCCCACACTCAGGACCCCCACACTCAGGACCCCACACTCACCACCCCCACACTCACCACCCCACACTCAGCACCCCCACACTCAGCACCCCCACACTCACCACCCCACACTCACCACCCCCACACTCACCACCCCGCACTCAGCACCCCACACTCACCACCCCACACTCACCACCCCCACACTCACCACCCCACACTCACCACCCCCACACTCACCACCCCACACTCACCACCCCCACACTCAGGACCCCCACACTCAGGACCCCCACACTCAGGACCCCCACACTCACCACCCCACACTCACCACCCCCACACTCACCACCCCCACACTCACCACCCCACACTCAGGACCCCCACACTCACCACCCCCACACTCAGGACCCCACACTCACCACCCCACACTCAGGACCCCACACTCACCACCCCACATTCACCACCCCACACTCACCACCCCCACACTCAGGACCCCCACACTCAGGACCCCCACACTCACCACCCCACACTCACCACCCCCACACTCAGGACCCCACACTCACCACCCCACACTCACCACCCCACACTCACCACCCCACACTCAGGACCCCCACACTCAGCACCCCCACACTCAGGACCCCCACACTCACCACCCCACACTCACCACCCCCACACTCAGGACCCCACACTCAGCACCCCACACTCAGGACCCCCACACTCAGGACCCCCACACTCACCACCCCACACTCACCACCCCACACTCAGGACCCCCACACTCACCACCCCACACTCACCACCCCACACTCAGGACCCCCACACTCAGGACCCCCACACTCAGCACCCCCACACTCAGGACCCCCACACTCAGGACCCCCACACTCACCACCCCACACTCAGGACCCCCACACTCACCACCCCACACTCACCACCCCACACTCAGGACCCCCACACTCAGGACCCCCACACTCAGCACCCCCACACTCAGCACCCCCACACTCACCACCCCCACACTCACCACCCCACACTCAGGACCCCACACTCAGGACCCCCACACTCACCACCCCCACACTCAGGACCCCACACTCACCACCCCACACTCAGGACCCCCACACTCACCACCCCACACTCAGGACCCCACACTCAGGACCCCCACACTCACCACCCCACACTCACCACCCCACACTCACCACCCCCACACTCACCACCCCACACTCAGGACCCCCACACTCACCACCCCACACTCACCACCCCCACACTCAGGACCCCCACACTCACCACCCCACACTCAGGACCCCCACACTCACCACCCCACACTCACCACCCCACACTCAGGACCCCCACACTCACCACCCCACACTCACCACCCCCACACTCACCACCCCCATACTCAGGACCCCCACACTCAGGACCCCCACACTCAGGACCCCCACACTCACCACCCCACACTCACCACCCCCACACTCACCACCCCACACTCACCACCCCACACTCAGGACCCCCACACTCAGGACCCCCACACTCACCACCCCCACACTCAGGACCCCCACACTCACCACCCCACACTCAGGACCCCCACACTCACCACCCCACACTCACCACCCCACACTCAGGACCCCCACACTCAGGACCCCCACACTCACCACCCCCACACTCAGCACCCCCACACTCACCACCCCACACTCAGGACCCCACACTCACCACCCCACACTCAGGACCCCCACACTCACCACCCCACACTCACCACCCCCACACTCAGGACCCCCACACTCAGGACCCCACACTCACCACCCCCACACTCAGGACCCCACACTCACCACCCCCACACTCAGGACCCCCACACTCACCACCCCACACTCACCACCCCACACTCACCACCCCACACTCACCACCCCCACACTCAGGACCCCCACACTCACCACCCCACACTCAGGACCCCACACTCACCACCCCACACTCACCACCCCACACTCACCACCCCCACACTCAGGACCCCACACTCACCACCCCCACACTCAGGACCCCACACTCACCACCCCACACTCAGGACCCCCACACTCACCACCCCACACTCACCACCCCCACACTCAGGACCCCCACACTCAGGACCCCACACTCACCACCCCACACTCAGGACCCCACACTCACCACCCCACACTCAGGACCCCACACTCACCACCCCACACTCAGGACCCCCACACTCACCACCCCACACTCAGGACCCCCACACTCACCATCCCACACTCAGGACCCCCACACTCACCACCCCAGACTCAGGACCCCACACTCAGGACCCCCACACTCAGGACCCCACACTCAGCACCCCACACTCACCACCCCACACTCAGGACCCCACACTCACCACCCCACACTCAGGACCCCACACTCAGCACCCCCACACTCACCACCCCCACACTCACCACCCCCACACTCAGCACCCCCACACTCACCACCCCCACACTCACCACCCCCACACTCAGGACCCCCACACACACCACCCCCACACTCAGGACCCCACACTCAGGACCCCACACTCACCATCCCACACTCAGGACCCCCACACTCACCACCCCACACTCACCACCCCACACTCAGGACCCCCACACTCAGGACCCCACACTCAGGACCCCCACACTCACCACCCCCACACTCACCACCCCACACTCAGGACCCCACACTCACCACCCCCACACTCACCACCCCCACACTCACCACCCCACACTCACCACCCCCACACTCAGGACCCCACACTCACCACCCCACACTCAGGACCCCCACACTCAGGACCCCCACACTCAGCACCCCCACACTCACCACCCCCACACTCAGGACCCCCACACTCACCACCCCACACTCACCACCCCCACACTCACCACCCCACACTCACCACCCCCACACTCAGGACCCCACACTCACCACCCCACACTCAGGACCCCCACACTCAGGACCCCACACTCACCATCCCCACACTCAGCACCCCCACACTCACCACCCCACACTCACCACCCCACACTCAGGACCCCACACTCAGGACCCCCACACTCAGGACCCCCACACTCAGGACCCCCACACTCAGGACCCCACACTCACCACCCCCACACTCACCACCCCACACTCAGCACCCCCACACTCAGCACCCCCACACTCACCACCCCACACTCACCACCCCCACACTCACCACCCCACACTCAGCACCCCACACTCACCACCCCACACTCACCACCCCCACACTCACCACCCCACACTCACCACCCCCACACTCACCACCCCACACTCACCACCCCCACACTCAGGACCCCCACACTCAGGACCCCCACACTCAGGACCCCCACACTCACCACCCCACACTCACCACCCCCACACTCACCACCCCCACACTCACCACCCCACACTCAGGACCCCCACACTCACCACCCCCACACTCAGGACCCCACACTCACCACCCCACACTCAGGACCCCACACTCACCACCCCACATTCACCACCCCACACTCACCACCCCCACACTCAGGACCCCCACACTCAGGACCCCCACACTCACCACCCCACACTCACCACCCCCACACTCAGGACCCCACACTCACCACCCCACACTCACCACCCCACACTCACCACCCCACACTCAGGACCCCCACACTCAGCACCCCCACACTCAGGACCCCCACACTCACCACCCCACACTCACCACCCCCACACTCAGGACCCCACACTCAGGACCCCCACACTCAGGACCCCCACACTCAGGACCCCCACACTCAGGACCCCACACTCACCACCCCCACACTCAGGACCCCACACTCAGGACCCCCACACTCAGGACCCCCACACTCACCACCCCACACTCAGGACCCCCACACTCAGGACCCCCACACTCAGGACCCCACACTCACCACCCCCACACTCAGGACCCCACACTCAGGACCCCCACACTCAGGACCCCCACACTCAGGACCCCCACACTCACCACCCCACACTCACCACCCCCACACTCACCACCCCCACACTCAGGACCCCCACACTCAGGACCCCCACACTCACCACCCCCACACTCAGGACCCCCACACTCACCACCCCACACTCACCACCCCCACACTCACCACCCCCACACTCAGGACCCCCACACTCAGGACCCCCACACTCACCACCCCACACTCACCACTCCCACACTCACCACCCCACACTCAGTCACCACCCCCACACTCAGGACCCCCACACTCACCACCCCACACTCACCACTCCCACACTCAGGACCCCCACACTCAGGACCCCCACACTCACCACCCCACACTCAGGACCCCCACACTCAGGACCCCCACACTCAGTCAGGACCCCCACACTCTTAAGTAGACTTAAGTAGAAAGAGGAGATTGAATTTGCACATTTCACATAAATTACATTGAGCTTAAATACATTCTTCTTTGATCAGGAAATACGTTGTTTTTACTGGAAATAAGTTGTTTGTACATTCAACTAGAATCTGTATTGTTTCAGACAGGGAGAGTTTTCACAGGTAACATTACCAAACACATCCCTCCCCCTCCCCTTCCTCCTCTCTGGAACAACTACATTTGTCTTGGCTTCTCAAAAAGTGACATGGCACTAATTCTTGCCGGGTTTTGATCCGTGAGGGAGTCAGAGGAGTCACATTTAGCGGAGCTATGACAGAGTTGACCCAGGCTGGCCCAGAAGATCCCCACACGTCACTCCGCACACCAGAAACACATTTGTCATGGAGAACTAACAAGTCGGCTTGTTAATTGCTAATTGAACGGTCAGCTCCAAGATGTGAGTTGGCCATCTGTTTGTCACAGAGGAACATCTTGTCACATTCAGGCAGTCAGCAGGGCACTCTGGTACATTCTTTAGTGGGATATTAATAGATTGGAGAGATAGAGGCGGAGATGGAGGGAGAATGAAAGGGGGCACAGGGAGAAGTGGAGAGGAAGAGGACAGAGGGGAGAGAGAGTGAGAGAGGGAGTGACATGTAAGATCACTTTATCCCTGTCTGCCAGGTTATATTCAGCTCACCTCCTGGAGCCCTTTGTATTGAAGGCTCAAAGAGAGAGATGGTATATTATTGTATGAGGCAATTCTATGTTGTTCAGCATTGAAATATCCAACCCCCTCAAGGCTTCTTTATCGCTTCTGAACCACACGGGGACGTGTCGGGGGAATTTCTTTGCAACACGTTTCGTCTGCCTCAGAATTAGGGAGAAAAAATAATTAAAAACTAGGGCTGCGAGCAGCAGTGAGCGGGCCCTCGCACCCCACGCGTGTCGGGATTTGGCGCCGTTAAAGGGTGTGCTATTTCGGTGTGCAGCACTGAGAGAAACTTCCTGTCACCAGTAGGTGGCGCTCTAAGCGTGACTCAATACCGAAGCATAGATGTGTTCAGGACGGTACCTTGATGAAGCGTGAGAAATGTTGAGTAAATCGGATAACGTATGTAGGAGTTATGAGTACTTCCTGTTTGACCAGTAGGTGGCGCTGTAGGTATGACGCAATACTGACTTACAGAAGTGTTCAAGATGTGACCTTCAATACCGATGCATAGATGTGTTCAGAAGGTGACCTTCATGAAGCGTCAGCAATTTGGTGTAAATCGGATGATGTATGCAGGAGTTATGAGGACTTCCTGTTTCACCAATAGGTGGCGCTATAAGTATGACGCAATACTGACACAAAGATGTGTTCAGGACAGAACCGTCATGAAGCGTGAGATATATCGGACAAATTGGATAATGTATGTAGGAGTTATGAGGACTTCCTGTTTCATCAATAGGTGGCGCTATAAGTATGACGCAATACTGACACATAGATGTGTTCAGGACAGAACCTTCATGAAGCGTGAGATATATCGGACAAATCGGATAATGTATGGAGGAGTTATGAGGACTTCCTGTTTCACCAATAGGTGGCGCTATAAGTATGACGCAATACTGACACATAGATGTGTTCAGGACAGAACCGTCATGAAGCGTGAGATATATCAGACAAATTGGATAATGTATGTAGTAGTTATGAGGACTTCCTGTTTCACCAATAGGTGGCGCTATAAGTATGATGCAATACTGACACATAGATGTGTTCAGGACAGAACCGTCATGAAGCGTGAGATAAATCGGACAAATTGGATAATGTATGGAGGAGTTATGAGGACTTCCTGTTTCACCAATAGGTGGCGCTATAAGTATGACGCAATACTGACACATAGATGTGTTCAGGACAGAACCGTCATGAAGCGTGAGATATATCGGACGAATTGGATAATGTATGGAGGAGTTATGATGACTTCGTGTTTTATGGCGAAATGTCAAACTTTGGCGGGGCGCCACGGCAAGGGTGTTTGGTGAAAACTCAATTTTTTTGATAACTTTTGATCACAAAGGTCTTAAGATGAAGCTGACCCGATATGAAGTTGATCGGATGAAATCTGTAGGAGGAGTTCGTCGAAGTACGAGGCATGGAAATGGTCAAAACAAGGACAAAATGGCACATTAAAAGCAAAATGGCGGCCTTCCTGTTGCATGTTGGGTATAGCTCCAAGAGACATTTTAGTGCGTCTCGATGAACTACATATGCCCACCGAATTTCGTTCGCCTACATCAAACTGAAAGGTGGGGCTCGCCATTTTAAATTTTCCAGGGGGCGCTCTTGAGCCGTTTTGCCACGCCCATTTCCGTCACCCATGAATTATCAAATTTTTCATCGGGACTGACGTATCTGCAAAGTTTTCTTCGTTTTCATCGATGTTTAGGCCGCCAAAAAGGCATTTGTTTTGGAAGAAGAAGGTAGGAGAATAATAATCCTTCGAAATACAATAGGGCCTCGCACCGCCAGTGCTCGGGCCCTAAAAAAACATGGTTCCTCTGGTTTCAACAAGAAAAAGAGATCCAGCATTGTCCTGGGTGGAGACTCAGAGGAGGTGCTCATCTGTTCATATTCCTTCCGAGAGGTGTCTTAATTAACTTTGTGAGAGTCATGACTAATTTAGTTATTATGTGCAGGATGAATGAGTAATGAGTTCACATCACTACTCACCTCTCCCTTCACATCACTACTCACCACATCACTACTCACCTCTCCCTTCACATCACTACTCACCTCTCCCTTCACATCACTACTCACCTCTCCCTTCACATCACTACTCACCACATCACTACTCACCTCTCCCTTCACATCACTACTCACCTCTCCCTTCACATCACTACTCACCTCTCCCTTCACATCACTACTCACCTCTCCCTTCACATCACTACTCACCTCATCACTACTCACCTCTCCCTTCACATCACTACTCACCTCTCCCTTCACATCACTACTCACCTCTCCCTCCACATCACTACTCACCACATCACTACTCACCTCTCCCTCCACATCACTACTCACCACATCACTACTCACCTCTCCCTTCACATCACTACTCACCACATCACTACTCACCTCTCCCTTCACATCACTACTCACCTCTCCCTTCACATCACTACTCACCACATCACTACTCACCTCTCCCTTCACATCACTACTCACCACATCACTACTCACCTCTCCCTTCACATCACTACTCACCACATCACTACTCACCTCTCCCTTCACATCACTACTCACCTCTCCCTCCACATCACTACTCACCACATCACTACTCACCTCTCCCTTCACATCACTACTCACCTCTCCCTTCACATCACTACTCACCACATCACTACTCACCTCTCCCTTCACACCACTACTCACCTCTCCCTTCACATCACTACTCACCACATCACTACTCACCTCTCCCTTCACATCACTACTCACCACATCACTACTCACCTCTCCCTTCACATCACTACTCACCTCTCCCTTCACATCACTACTCACCTCTCCCTTCACATCACTACTCACCTCTCCCTTCACACCACTACTCACCTCTCCCTTCACATCACTACTCACCTCTCCCTTCACATCACTACTCACCACATCACTACTCACCTCTCCCTTCACACCACTACTCACCTCTCCCTTCACATCACTACTCACCTCTCCCTTCACATCACTACTCACCACATCACTACTCACCTCTCCCTTCACATCACTACTCACCTCTCCCTTCACATCACTACTCACCTCTCCCTCCACATCACTACTCACCACATCACTACTCACCTCTCCCTTCACATCACTACTCACCTCTCCCTTCACATCACTACTCACCACATCACTACTCACCTCTCCCTTCACACCACTACTCACCTCTCCCTTCACATCACTACTCACCTCTCCCTTCACATCACTACTCACCTCTCCCTCCACATCACTACTCACCTCTCCCTCCACATCACTACTCACCTCTCCCTCCACATCACTACTCACCACATCACTACTCACCTCTCCCTTCACATCACTACTCACCACATCACTACTCACCTCTCCCTTCACATCACTACTCACCTCTCCCTTCACATCACTACTCACCACATCACTACTCACCTCTCCCTTCACATCACTACTCACCACATCACTACTCACCTCTCCCTTCACATCACTACTCACCTCTCCCTTCACATCACTACTCACCTCTCCCTTCACATCACTACTCACCTCTCCCTTCACATCACTACTCACCTCTCCCTCCACATCACTACTCACCACATCACTACTCACCTCTCCCTTCACATCACTACTCACCTCTCCCTTCACATCACTACTCACCTCTCCCTTCACATCACTACTCACCTCTCCCTTCACATCACTACTCACCTCTCCCTTCACATCACTACTCACCACATCACTACTCACCTCTCCCTCCACATCACTACTCACCTCTCCCTTCACATCACTACTCACCTCTCCCTCCACATCACTACTCACCTCTCCCTCCACATCACTACTCACCTCTCCCTTCACATCACTACTCACCTCTCCCTTCACATCACTACTCACCTCTCCCTCCACATCACTACTCACCTCTCCCTTCACATCACTACTCACCTCTCCCTTCACATCACTACTCACCACATCACTACTCACCTCTCCCTTCACATCACTACTCACCACATCACTACTCACCTCTCCCTCCACATCACTACTCACCTCTCCCTTCACACCACTACTCACCTCTCCCTTCACATCACTACTCACCTCTCCCTTCACACCACTACTCACCTCTCCCTTCACATCACTACTCACCACATCACTACTCACCTCTCCCTTCACATCACTACTCACCACATCACTACTCACCTCTCCCTCCACATCACTACTCACCTCTCCCTTCACATCACTACTCACCTCTCCCTTCACATCACTACTCACCTCTCCCTTCACATCACTACTCACCTCTCCCTTCACATCACTACTCATCTCATCACTACTCACCTCTCCCTCCACATCACTACTCACCTCTCCCTTCACATCACTACTCACCTCTCCCTTCACATCACTACTCACCTCTCCCTTCACATCACTACTCACCTCTCCCTTCACATCACTACTCACCACATCACTACTCACCTCTCCCTTCACATCACTACTCACCTCTCCCTTCACATCACTACTCACCTCTCCCTTCACATCACTACTCACCTCTCCCTTCACATCACTACTCACCTCTCCCTCCACATCACTACTCACCACATCACTACTCACCTCTCCCTTCACATCACTACTCACCTCTCCCTCCACATCACTACTCACCACATCACTACTCACCTCTCCCTTCACATCACTACTCACCTCTCCCTTCACATCACTACTCACCACATCACTACTCACCACATCACTACTCACCACATCACTACTCACCTCTCCCTTCACATCACTACTCACCACATCACTACTCACCACATCACTACTCACCACATCACTACTCACCACATCACTACTCACCTCTCCCTTCACATCACTACTCACCTCTCCCTTCACATCACTACTCACCTCTCCCTTCACATCACTACTCACCTCTCCCTTCACATCACTACTCACCTCTCCCTCCACATCACTACTCACCTCTCCCTTCACATCACTACTCACCACATCACTACTCACCTCTCCCTTCACATCACTACTCACCTCTCCCTTCACATCACTACTCACCACATCACTACTCACCTCTCCCTTCACATCACTACTCACCACATCACTACTCACCTCTCCCTTCACATCACTACTCACCACATCACTACTCACCTCTCCCTTCACATCACTACTCACCTCTCCCTTCACATCACTACTCACCTCTCCCTCCACATCACTACTCACCTCTCCCTCCACATCACTACTCACCTCTCCCTTCACACCACTACTCACCTCTCCCTCCACATCACTACTCACCTCTCCCTCCACATCACTACTCACCTCTCCCTCCACATCACTACTCACCTCTCCCTTCACATCACTACTCACCTCTCCCTTCACATCACTACTCACCTCTCCCTTCACATCACTACTCACCTCTCCCTCCACATCACTACTCACCACATCACTACTCACCTCTCCCTTCACATCACTACTCACCACATCACTACTCACCTCTCCCTTCACACCACTACTCACCTCTCCCTTCACATCACTACTCACCACATCACTACTCACCTCTCCCTTCACATCACTACTCACCTCTCCCTCCACACCACTACTCACCTCTCCCTTCACATCACTACTCACCACATCACTACTCACCTCTCCCTTCACATCACTACTCACCTCTCCCTCCACATCACTACTCACCTCTCCCTTCACATCACTACTCACCACATCACTACTCACCTCTCCCTTCACATCACTACTCACCTCTCCCTTCACATCACTACTCACCTCTCCCTTCACATCACTACTCACCACATCACTACTCACCTCTCCCTTCACATCACTACTCACCTCTCCCTTCACATCACTACTCACCTCTCCCTTCACATCACTACTCACCTCTCCCTCCACATCACTACTCACCTCTCCCTCCACATCACTACTCACCTCTCCCTTCACATCACTACTCACCTCTCCCTTCACATCACTACTCACCTCTCCCTTCACATCACTACTCACCTCTCCCTTCACATCACTACTCACCACATCACTACTCACCTCTCCCTCCACATCACTACTCACCTCTCCCTTCACATCACTACTCACCTCTCCCTCCACATCACTACTCACCTCTCCCTTCACATCACTACTCACCTCTCCCTTCACATCACTACTCACCTCTCCCTTCACATCACTACTCACCTCTCCCTCCACATCACTACTCACCTCTCCCTCCACATCACTACTCACCTCTCCCTCCACATCACTACTCACCTCTCCCTTCACATCACTACTCACCTCTCCCTTCACATCACTACTCACCACATCACTACTCACCTCTCCCTTCACATCACTACTCACCACATCACTACTCACCTCTCCCTTCACATCACTACTCACCTCTCCCTTCACATCACTACTCACCACATCACTACTCACCTCTCCCTTCACATCACTACTCACCTCTCCCTTCACACCACTACTCACCACATCACTACTCACCTCTCCCTCCACATCACTACTCACCACATCACTACTCACCTCTCCCTTCACATCACTACTCACCACATCACTACTCACCTCTCCCTTCACATCACTACTCACCACATCACTACTCACCTCTCCCTTCACATCACTACTCACCTCTCCCTTCACATCACTACTCACCACATCACTACTCACCTCTCCCTTCACATCACTACTCACCTCTCCCTTCACACCACTACTCACCACATCACTACTCACCTCTCCCTCCACATCACTACTCACCACATCACTACTCACCTCTCCCTTCACACCACTACTCACCTCTCCCTTCACATCACTACTCACCTCTCCCTCCACATCACTACTCACCTCTCCCTCCACATCACTACTCACCTCTCCCTCCACATCACTACTCACCTCTCCCTTCACATCACTACTCACCTCTCCCTTCACATCACTACTCACCTCTCCCTTCACATCACTACTCACCTCTCCCTCCACATCACTACTCACCTCTCCCTCCACATCACTACTCACCTCTCCCTTCACATCACTACTCACCTCTCCCTCCACATCACTACTCACCTCTCCCTTCACATCACTACTCACCTCTCCCTTCACATCACTACTCACCTCTCCCTTCACATCACTACTCACCTCTCCCTCCACATCACTACTCACCTCTCCCTCCACATCACTACTCACCTCTCCCTTCACATCACTACTCACCTCTCCCTTCACATCACTACTCACCTCTCCCTCCACATCACTACTCACCTCTCCCTCCACATCACTACTCACCTCTCCCTCCACATCACTACTCACCTCTCCCTTCACATCACTACTCACCTCTCCCTTCACATCACTACTCACCTCATCACTACTCACCTCTCCCTTCACATCACTACTCACCACATCACTACTCACCTCTCCCTTCACATCACTACTCACCACATCACTACTCACCTCTCCCTCCACATCACTACTCACCTCTCCCTTCACATCACTACTCACCACATCACTACTCACCTCTCCCTTCACATCACTACTCACCTCTCCCTTCACATCACTACTCACCTCTCCCTCCACATCACTACTCACCTCTCCCTTCACATCACTACTCACCTCTCCCTTCACACCACTACTCACCTCTCCCTTCACACCACTACTCACCTCTCCCTCCACATCACTACTCACCTCTCCCTCCACATCACTACTCACCTCTCCCTTCACATCACTACTCACCTCTCCCTCCACATCACTACTCACCTCTCCCTCCACATCACTACTCACCTCTCCCTCCACATCACTACTCACCTCTCCCTTCACATCACTACTCACCTCTCCCTTCACATCACTACTCACCACATCACTACTCACCTCTCCCTTCACATCACTACTCACCTCTCCCTTCACATCACTACTCACCTCTCCCTCCACATCACTACTCACCTCTCCCTTCACATCACTACTCACCTCTCCCTCCACATCACTACTCACCACATCACTACTCACCTCTCCCTTCACATCACTACTCACCACATCACTACTCACCTCTCCCTTCACAGGTGACTGTTTTTTTCCCCCTGGGAATTAACTGTTGGTGGTTAACCTTGGACTGTTTAAGAAGTAGTTTGAGATTTTATTTTTCACAGTTTATCGCTGAGGGTTGTGTCTTAGCTGTCAAATATCCTGTTGTTTTTTTTTTCTAAGAGAGTTATTGCCATGGCATCACTGGTCTTATTTATTCTCCATTGGGAAAATGTGGTCCTGCTTTGATCACATTGTACTGTTATTTTAAAGTCTTAATATCATATTGTACTGCAATTTTAAAGTCTTAATACTGCCAGATCCTTTTTCATGAATGAACTGATCTGGTAACTTGCTAATCACCTTTGATGACAGGACATAGACATTGTCAGTAACCGTGATTGTACTATCTGCTAGGCTGAAAGAGTCCTAGACAAGTGTTCATTTAGTAGCGTTAGTCTCCAGTGTATCATGAATCTCCTCTGGTGTGCACAGGGCTGGTTCAGTCCGGGGCAGGTGTTCGTTCTAGACGAGTACTGTGCTCGCTACGGAGTGAGGGGCTGCCACCGCCACCTGAGCTACCTGAGGGATCTGATGGAGTACTCGGAGAACAGCATCCTGGTCGACCCCACGCTGCTACACTACAGTTACGCCTTCTGCGCCTCCCACGTCCATGGAAACAGGTACAACTTCACCAAACACCCATACTTTCTTTTAGAACTAAGGGGAAGTCAATACTTCTTTTAGTTCGCTCTAACCTTTAATACGTTTGAGAATCTTTGTATTTAAAGTTACTTTCTTTCATTCTGATTCTAAACTAACAAAAGCACTGGAATCCAGGTAATTTGGTTGCCCTTCACATCTTATTATCAATAAGTACTTTAACAATACTTGAGTATGTAAGTGTTCACTCTGTATTTTGGTGGGACAATAATAATACATTATGCACCCATAGAAATGATTTCTGCTTAGACAACTCCGGAACTCTAAAACTCTTTATCTGTGTTTTGATGAAAAAGAATAGAGCAATGAATAACTCAGCAGGTCGTTGTCCTGAAATGCAGACATGAGTCTACCTGAAGGACTTTAACAGAGTCAAGCTTAATGACTTGAACAGAGTCTAGCTCAAGGACTTTAACAAGAACACAGTCACCAGCTCCTCCTTCAGCTCGGCAGTCCCTCAAACAGAAGGAGAACGTGTGCAGCAGCTCCACACACAAATTTGCAATCTGCGATTAACGCTGATTTGAAGAGAAATATGATTAGAACATAATTATAGATTCAGACCCACTTTTTGATAAGCATAATAATTTGATAAGTTTGTCCTACTTTACTGTAATTACCAAACTCCAACTTGCTTTCTTCACATCTCTTGCTTTGTGTTGAAAAAATAATTGTACCCAAACCGCCAAATGTTGAGGAAATGTCTTAATCCTTTAAACTTTAATGCCTGATGCAGGAAGAGGACTCCTTTTCATCAGATATTATTTAACATGTACTGCTTGAGCTTTTACATTCAAGTTCAACAATACATGTCAAATGCTGTTCATATTCGTTAAATAAATGACAAAATATAAGATGACAAGATGATAGTCATGGTATTACAAAAGCCCTCTAGCCTTGTTACTTTTCTCAAAAGCACAGTTTTTTTTTTTAAATTGAAGATTATTGTATTTCTTCACACATGAGCAGCATATTGGCTAAACGTGCCTGGTGTATTTCTCCCTCACTGTTTGCGCATGTTCTCTTATGCTTGTTAGTTTGCCACTTACCTCAAATCACCCTCAGCTTGACTTGATAAATGATAAATGCTAATATCTGTGCTTCCTCTCTTTGTCGAGTCATTTAGTCAATTAGAGACAGTAATGATTAGCCTCTGCCTAATCACCATGTATAGCTCAATGGAAATTGCAGGAACTGGCTTTTTGTCAGTTGGAGTGTCTCATTGGAATAATTGAAGCCTATTCAGAGCTTGATGCTGCCTGGGAGACTGGGTGGAGCAGCGGTATGGATAGTAGTACAATAGGTAGGGTTGCAAAATTCTGTGAATATTCACAAACATCCCATGGGAATTAATTGGGGATTCATGGGAATTAATTGAATTAACTGGAAAACAGAATTTATTCCTGTTAATTTCCATACATTTCCAGTTTATTCTCGTTAACTCCCATTAATTCCCATTACTTTGGGAATTTTGGAAAGTTTGTGAATATTCACAGAATTTTGCAACCCCAGTAGTAGGTTACAGTGAGTGTGTGGATGGATTGTTTTTTAACTGAACGGGTTGGGGCTCCTTGAAGCCTTTGTATTGATTCAGACTGTTTTGAGGTCATAACAGACAAATAATTAAGACAAACCTACAAAAGCATGCTGTTAATAGTTTTGAGTAGTTTCTGGTAGGAAATTGTAGGGCCGGCACTTTCATTTTGGTTCAAAGAGCAGCTGAATGCATTTGATTGGTTTGTTCTCTGTTAGTATTTAACCAAAATGTTACTTTATAAGTATTCTTTACAATAATCAATAAGGTATTCAGCTTCCAGCAATGCCGGCCAAGCCTTGTTCAATGGTGTGCAGTTTGCACAAAACCATTGCTTTCAGAATGATGGTGAAGGATTCTTTGGGACATGCAATGTTTGTCGGCTAGTGGCTTTTGATTGACAGTTTAAGAAACTCTGGAGTCTGGCTTCTCACATACGTGGTGGTCATCCCCTAACCCTAACCCTAACCCTACACTCTAACCCTAACCCTACACTCTAACCCTAACCCTACACTCTAACCCTACACTCTAACCCTAACCCTACACTCTAACCCTAACCCTACACTCTAACCCTACACTCTAACCCTACACTCTAACCCTACACTCTAACCCTAACCCTACACTCTAACCCTAACCCTACACTCTAACCCTAACCCTACACTCTAACCCTAACCCTACACTCTAACCCTAACCCTACACTCTAACCCTAACCCTACACTCTAACCCTACACTCTAACCCTACACTCTAACCCTAACCCTACACTCTAACCCTAACCCTACACTCTAACCCTACACTCTAACCCTACACTCTAACCCTAACCCTACACTCTAACCCTAACCCTACACTCTAACCCTAACCCTACACTCTAACCCTAACCCTACACTCTAACCCTAACCCTACACTCTAACCCTAACCCTACACTCTAACCCTAACCCTACACTCTAACCCTACACTCTAACCCTAACCCTAACCCTACACTCTAACCCTAACCCTAAACCATATCTAGTAAAAACACCAGCGTGGTGGTCATCTCCTAACCCTAAACCATATCTAGTAAAAACACCAGCGTGGTGGTCATCTCCTAACCCTAAACCATATCTAGTAAAAACACCAGCGTGGTGGTCATCTCCTAACCCTAAACCATATCTAGTAAAAACTAATGTGAATCTGTGCTGAGCGAGCCCCGCCTCTCAAAGCGGGTTAACCCTTTGCGACCCATTGTGTATGGGATGTGGTAGAGCTGCCCCCCACTCAAACACACGCTTCATTTAACAGTAATAATGCTTGTGCACCCTGACAAGCTGTCGCATCACGCCCCACTCTGATGGGTGCAGCCGGGCGTGACGGGAAGTTTGATGGGATATGATAGCAGCGGAACAAAGGCCCCTACAGCCACATCCCTACAGTAACACCACCACAGCCATGTCCCCACGGTGACGCCCCTACAGCCACATCCCCACGGTAACACCACCACAGCCATGTCCCCACGGTGACGCCCCTACAGCCACATCCCCACGGTAACGCCACCACAGCCACATCCCCACGGTGACGCCACTACAGCACAAGCACCTTGAACTACTGATGCCATATTTTTCTATTGACAAATTTGAATAATAATGATAATACAGTTGGCATGCTAACCCTACCCCTGACATGCTAACCCTGACATGCTAGTCAGTGAATGAGTGACCAGGTATATATATATATATATATATCGGGCCACTGAATGTCACATTTTGTTTTAAAAAGCTTCCTCACTGATCAGATAACACCAAAGTTGTATGTACATATAGCAATGACGATGGACAGATCCACCGGAGCACACATTTCAAATATGATCTACGGGCTGAGCATATGTATGGGCTATAGTGATGCTAGCGCAGAGGCAAGAACAGACTGTTTATCAAACTACACTTGCAGAGAGCATTTGTTAGTGGGGATATCAGGTCAGTCTGTGAGCTGGGGCAGGGCTGGCGAGTGAGAGCATGGACTGCTATCAACAAGGCTAGACAAGACTGAGGGCTAGCATTTACCCTCAGGCTCTCCAATGAGGTTGAACCAGGAGGTGGTCCTAACCCTTCTCCTCATCTGGACTTTTTAGAGATCTGGACTTTTTTCTGGTCCTAGGGAGGAACAGAACAACAAACCTGCTCCCCTTCTCTTCATCTCAACATGAAAGCAGATTGTTCCTGTCGCCTAATGAGAGAGCGCCCTCCCCTCCCGACCACCAGCCTCTCTGTGTTCCTGGGGATTAGCTGACCCTGGTGAATGAGAGCCTCTGCAGGGAGGGAGGCTGGAAGGGACTGACAGATTGGACGAACAACAGGGTTTACAAGTTGTGCTCACAAGTGCAGTTGTGAAGAAAGCAGAGCTTTTCATTATAGAACAGAGCCCTCAGAGAGGGACAGA
This sequence comes from Borostomias antarcticus, assembly GCF_949987555.1. Taxonomy (NCBI): domain Eukaryota; kingdom Metazoa; phylum Chordata; class Actinopteri; order Stomiiformes; family Stomiidae; genus Borostomias; species Borostomias antarcticus. The sequence goes on from NC_140251.1 coordinate 23,881,350, forward strand.
ACAGAGCCTTCAGTGAGTGACAGAAGTGGAGTTGATGGGAAGGCCGGATGTTCAGACGCAGTATGCCACCAACTCCTAGTGTCAACACATTTCTAAACGGTCTTTTTAGTTCTCTGTAGAGTCCTCTATGTCCAGTCTCATTGTTTGTAGATATATACATACATACATACATACATACATACATACATACATACATACATACATACATACATACATACATACATACATACATACATACATACATACATATTAGATACATTTTATTTATTTTTAAAATAAATATTTTTCTCAAAATTCTGGTGGATTATTTCAGTACTGGTTTATTCTTATCGTTTTTGCAGAGATTCTGCTCAGTCAGTTAAATAAGCACGTCTCGCTTGCTGGGCCGTGGATTCTAACCACCTGCTCCACCACAGGCTCACTGCAACAGCAGAGCCTCCCCGGCGTCTCAAGTCAGACACCCTTTTGTGCCGCACGGGATCTCCTGCAGCAATGCAGAGATCTCAACATCAGTGAGGCAGGATGGGCGGACTACACCTGGTGTGCGGAGAGGGAGGCAAACGCCTCCAGACTCCGTGATTTCATCCCGGCCGCCGGTCCTTCCCCTCCCGGGATGGACTTACCCAGACCAGCGTGGGTGAGGCTTAATCGCCTCCGGACTGGCGTCGGACACTTCCGCTCATCGATGCACAGATGGGGCTTGGCATCCTGTGTGGCGTGCGAGTGTGGTGCCGAGGAACAATCCACAGACCACGTCATCCAGGACTGTCCGATATACATGTATCAGACACCCAATGGAATGCATGGCCGACGGTTGTGGATGATGAAACGGTGACATGGCTCCTGGCGGTGAGCCTGGATATACAGCCCGGGTGACCCCTCACCCAGGCTCGGGATGGTAAAAGGATAGACCCTCGGCCCCGAGCCTGGGGGAGAGAGGACACAACATCGAAACCCACACAAAGAAGAAGAAGTTAAATAAAATGGCAAGGAATCGTATTCACAAACACAAAGTTGTCAGGTTGGGAACAGATTAAAAACCACAGTCTAGTTAACTCATAACTGATCTATGTGATCACCTTTTTTCTCTACACATTCTCTGTTGCCACTTTACAAGTTCTCTTTTTTCTGATGACATTGCGGTGCTGGTGGGTGTGCTCCTGGTAGAGGCGCTGTGTTCAGGGGCTTGATGTGTGCAGGTAGAGCAGCTCATTAACACACATAGCCCGGCGCAGCCGCCCTCCGAGGGAGGCTCGTCTCATTCAGCTAGAGAACAGAAAGAGGAAGGGAAAAGGCAGTCAAGGCCAGCGAGGCTGGCTGGTGACGGTGTGTTCATCTGTTTGCCAATTCCTATTTAAAAGGTGGCAAGACCGCAATGACAGCTCTGCAAACATTAATGACATATTCCATTAACTTGTTCCACTAACATGTTCCATTAACTTGTTCCATTAACTTGTTCCACTAACACTGTTGTTTGATCTCCCAGGCCAGATGGAATGGGCTCCGTCACTGAAGAGGAAAAACTACAGTTTGAGGATGTAAGAAGCCGACTCCTGGTCCTTTTGGACAACCAGATCATTCATTTCAGGTACCAACTACTATCTCTATCCATACTACTACCTAGTGTCTCTTAAAAGAAAAATAATTAGGAATTATGAGAGTGTGAACATTTGTTGAAAATCACAGAACCCCTCAATGTAACACATCCCAGCAGATACAGCCGGGTCCACACTGGAGTATCACTCCTCCCTCATCTGTTCATCTCCATGCCCTGCCTCACATCTGTTCATCTCCATGCCCTGCCTCATCACTCCTCCCTCATCTGTTCATCTCCACGCCCTGCCTCATCACTCCTCCCTCATCTGTTCATCTCCATGCCCTGCCTCACATCTGTTCATCTCCATGCCCTGCCTCACATCTGTTCATCTCCATGCCCTGCCTCACATCTGTTCATATCCACGCCCTGCCTCATCACTCCTCCTCACATCTGTTCATCTCCACGCCCTGCCTCACATCTGTTCATCTCCACGCCCTGCCTCACATCTGTTCATCTCCACGCCCTGCCTCACATCTGTTCATCTCCACGCCCTGCCTCACATCTGTTCATCTCCACGCCCTGCCTCACATCTGTTCATCTCCATGCCCTGCCTCTCATCTGTTCATCTCCATGCCCTGCCTCACATCTGTTCATCTCCACGCCCTGCCGCATCACTCCTCCTCTCATCTGTTCATCTCCATGCCCTGCCTCTCATCTGTTCATCTCCATGCCCTGCCTCTCATCTGTTCATCTCCACGCCCTGCCTCACATCTGTTCATCTCCACGCCCTGCCGCATCACTCCTCCTCTCATCTGTTCATCTCCATGCCCTGCCTCTCATCTGTTCATCTCCACGCCCTGCCGCATCACTCCTCCCTCATCTGTTCATCTCCACGCCCTGCCGCATCACTCCTCCCTCATCTGTTCATCTCCACGCCCTGCCGCATCACTCCTCCCTCATCTGTTCATCTCCACGCCCTGCCTCACATCCGTTCATCTCCATGCCCTGCCTCACATCTGTTCATCTCCACGCCCTGCCTCACATCTGTTCATCTCCATGCCCTGCCTCACATCTGTTCATCTCCATGCCCTGCCTCACATCTGTTCATCTCCATGCCCTGCCTCTCATCTGTTCATCTCCACGCCCTGCCTCACATCTGTTCATCTCCATGCCCTGCCTCTCATCTGTTCATCTCCATGCCCTGCCTCACATCTGTTCATCTCCACGCCCTGCCTCACATCTGTTCATCTCCACGCCCTGCCTCACATCTGTTCATCTCCACGCCCTGCCGCATCACTCCTCCTCACATCTGTTCATCTCCATGCCCTGCCTCATCACTCCTCCCTCATCTGTTCATCTCCATGCCCTGCCTCATCACTCCTCCTCACATCTGTTCATCTCCATGCCCTGCCTCACATCTGTTCATCTCCATGCCCTGCCTCTCATCTGTTCATCTCCACGCCCTGCCTCACATCTGTTCATCTCCATGCCCTGCCTCTCATCTGTTCATCTCCATGCCCTGCCTCACATCTGTTCATCTCCACGCCCTGCCTCACATCTGTTCATCTCCACGCCCTGCCTCACATCTGTTCATCTCCACGCCCTGCCGCATCACTCCTCCTCACATCTGTTCATCTCCACGCCCTGCCTCACATCTGTTCATCTCCACGCCCTGCCTCACATCTGTTCATCTCCACGCCCTGCCTCATCACTCCTCCCTCATCTGTTCATCTCCATGCCCTGCCTCATCACTCCTCCTCACATCTGTTCATCTCCACGCCCTGCCTCTCATCTGTTCATCTCCATGCCCTGCCGCCACCCCGTGGGACCACCTTGTCATGGCATTGTTAGCACAGCAGACTCAGACCTAGACCATGAATGATGGTTCAATCAATGGATCTGTGCCATTCAACTTGCTGAACTCTGTCTCTTCAAAGGCCTTCATGCTTGTGGAGGGCCCTCCATCTGGCCTCAAAGAGTTGATAAGAGTGGGTGGTTGGAGAGGTGTGTGTGTGTGTGGGGGGGGGGGGGTCATTAGCAACACCCTTCAACGAGAGGCTAATGGCGGTATAAAATACACAGGACACTGTTGGGGTTATGCTAATGTGCATCCCACAGGACTGAGCACAAAGAGCACTGAGCACAGAGTACAAAGACTAACAGTGACTACAGCAAAGCTGATGAAAGCTGGAGAAGTCTGATAATTAGTTAGTTAGTTAGTAAGTTAGTTAGCCCCTTTACCCACTCCAAGAAGGGGAGCCCCTCAGACGAGGCCATATGCTTGTCCTGCTCTTATTAACCTACAGTGTAATGTGGCTCTGAATGTGGCTCTGAGGCTCCGCGGGCCCATGTATTTATAAGTACATTTTTCATTCATGATTAATGGAGTAATGAGTCTATCTGAGACCTTTTGAGATATACAGTACACAACTAGGCATTTCATTTGTGAAAAGAAAGTGTTCTTGGAGTGATGTTTGTGGTGGTGTTTGACTGACTATATGCCAGCCAGTGTAATTACAGTACCTTGACGAATAAGACTTGTTAGCTGTTGTCACTGTTAAAATTGATGCATTCACCTGCTTTCAGCTATCATAACTCCATGTCTTCCTACAGTAAACTGTTGCCTGAAGTCATCTGCCTTGCCTACTGTTTATTTCTGCAGGTACTGTTTCCCGTTTGGACGGCCGGATGGGGCCCTCAAAGCCACGCTCTCGCTGCTGGAAAGGGTATGTGTGGTGGGAAAGCCTGCTCCTTAAGTCACATTCCAGCCCAGATATTCCCAAATAACTTGTATTGACCAGCATAAAAACAACTTTCTGGAATCTACATGCCTGCAAAAATACCCTTATACCTCATTTTGGAAACTGTTGGGTGCCATATTGTTCTTCCTCTTTCATGTAGGTCTCAGACTTTGCCAATTACGTAACGCTGGGGCCACCAGACAGCCTGAAAGCCTCTGGACTCCTAACCCTAATGCTGGGCTCACACTAGAGGATTTAAAAAATCCTAACCAATTTCAAAGGCAGGTTGTCACACATAAGGATAATCTTAACAGACATTCTTCTTGTGAATCTCAAACATCCACACACTACAAGATTTGAAAATAACAGCATCACACACTACAGGATATTTTCGTGCCCGAAGGATTAACAAACCACTGGTCTCGCTTGTAAAGTAGTGACGTGATAATCTAGATATTAAACATGTTTGAAATTCTAGGGGCCGCCCCGATGGGTCTTCCAGCCAATCAGGAGGTTTAAGATTGGATCTGTAAACCCCTCACATTAATCTCCTGAACATCGGTACCAACCAACATTCCAGACCAGGTGAATCAGGGATAAATTGGCCCAAAGATCCTGTAGTGTGAGCTCAGCATAGCCGGCCTCTCATCTCTGCTGGCTTCAGGTCTTTGGAATGTTGCTGAATAGCACTTCTCAACGCTACATAGGCTTATTGATACAGCTGTGCCATGCGACAACATATCAACTGGCCAGTTCTCAAAGCAAATAGCCAAAATGGTTAGCTAACTATACTACCAACTACAGTAGGTAGAGGCACTGCCCTCAAATTATTATTATTATTTGGTTAATGGGGCCCCAGCGTCAGCCATTAAACCTCTGGAACTTGTCCAGAAAGACGCTGCTCGCCTGGTGTTCAACCACCCAAAGTTCTCCCACACAACTTTGCGCATTCACAGCTCCCCCCGCTCTGTTAGTGTGTCTGAATTAGCATTAAGAACTAGCTTGCGTAAAATACTGATTCTGTCAAATATATCGTTTAGAAAAATTATTTATTTATCCAGGCATCTTAGTTTTACCAGTTTCATTATAGCGGAGCAGGTTATATTTGCTCGTATGTGGTATTTTTTCTGTTCACAACTTTGCGATCGTACAGCCAGGCTACAGAGCTCCACAACCCCCTATGCCAAGCCGAGCTGCATCACATTGGGGCCGGCCCAGAGAGCTCCTGTTGCGGGTACAAGCACTGGGCTAATAGCTCAGTTTGTGGTGCTATTTTCCATTTGCTGAGTACGGTTATGATAATAATAATAATATTAAGAAGAAGAAGAATGAATATGTTATAGATATGGGTTTGTGTTAGGATTCATCAAGGGCGAATGGAAAATAGTACCACAAACTCCCCTATTAGCCGCGTTCCTGTACAGCAACAGGAGCATTCTGTTCCCCCGCTCCTCTGCTATGGCTACGGTTTCTGTAGCCTGGCTGTACGATCAAGAAGTTGTGAACAGAATAAATACCACATACGAGCAAATATAACCTGCTCCGCTATTATGAAACTAAGATGCCTGGATAAAGAAATAATTTTTCGAAACTATATATATATATATATAGTTAATTAATATATAGATAATTTTTCAAAACTATATATTTGACAGACTCGTGATTTGATGGCAGGTACTTAACAATGCTAATGCAGGAACAACGCAGAGGGCATGCAGAATCCCATAACGTAAGACTGCTTTTGGTCAATCATCCTTCATCTTGACGGCCATAAAACAGTGGAACAGCCTTCCAAAAGAACTCACAACAACAACAAGCTTTCATAGCTTCTCTCGCCTCGCAAAGCAGTGGATACTCGCTCAGCAAAGCTGCGCGCACCTGTAGTCGCACCTGTAGTCAAGTGTGTGTGTGTATGTGTGTGTGTGTGTGTGTGTGTGTGTGTGTGTGTGTGTGTGTGTGGCACATATGTATGGGGGCTGTACCTAGGGTTTGAGAAAGGGTCTGGGGAGGTTGGGATGTGGGTATAGGAATGAGTGAAATCTTTGCTACATAACTTTTTTGTATTCCTTCTACAGCATGTATGTAACTTTCCCACTGTGTACTATTTGCCCCACTATTTTAAGACTGTATATTTATTTGCCCAGGGACTGCGGGTGGAAATTAGCTGTCTAGCTATAACCTTGTACAGTGCATCTCTCCCTATTCTATAGGGTAAATGTCTACTGTACCTTGTCCCTGTCTTAAAAATAAATAAAATCAATCAATCAATCAACATGCAATACAGCGGGGAGAGCGGTGAACGCGCATTAAACATCCACATGAATGTGTAAACTTCGTGGACGCGGCCGGGTCAACAAATCACGTGGTTAAAAAGCACAACTGCGCATGCCTGTGACGCAAAAAAACACAACTGCGCATGTCAAAAGGGGTCGGTGGACCCTTCAAAAAGCTTCACTCTCAAGAACGAGGCGTCAACGTAGTCACCGCATCCAGTTCTATTAATATATCCATGATTGCAACACCCTCCCCCTGCTACAAATTATTTTATATTTAAATAAACTGGAGGGACCGGTTTCCTAGCCCTGGATCGTGGGGGAGGGGGGTAGTCTACGTTAGCGGCTATTCCGCAGGTGTTGGGTTGAATTCTCTAGTTTGATAGATGGATGGATTTAACGTCCAAACTATTGTGCAAGTATTGTATAGACGTATTGTATTGTATAGATGAATAAGAGATGTATAAGAGATGAATGGTTGTAACCATGAACTCAGCCAGAGGTAAGCCCTACTGTAGATTATCAGCATTATCACCAGCCTCAATTGATGCTCGCGTGAGGACTTTCCTCTAGCCTACGTGTTGCCATTCATTTAAACCACCATCTCATCTACACCTACTTCTGTTGCTGCATTTTTACCTTTATGCTTTCATGATTTTAGAGTGCAATCAACATTTTCCAGGATTCCAATAAGTCCATCCATTCATCCAACTTTGTGCTGAGCGCAGCGCGTAGGCTACGTTATGGCTTGTAGCCTACTGTCAAGGATCACGGCTGATGCACTCCCTTAATTCCAGCGACTCCCCAGACCATCAAGATACTTTCAATATGAAAGACCTTTAAGTGGGGTATTCCAGGAGGTAGCCTAATGTAGCAAGTAGTCGGTCTTCATGATGCACTGTTATGCTTGTTTGCTGTGTAGATCCAGTCATAGAAGCGGGCATCTCTTCCTGTTTATACCGGTGATTTGAAACAGCTGGTCAGTTCATCCCAACAAGAATAGCCAAGCGAAGGACAAAAATGAAACCACTAACGTTACTGCTGGTCTTGAAACAACTGTTAGCCTAGTTCCATATGAGAACACTCCTGGGTCCAATTTCGTACAGTAGATCAGCCTGTGTCCACGGAGTTGTAGGTACAGCTAGCTAGCTGACCCATGACCCCGGATGCCCTGACGTTTGATCACTGTGTCACATGGATGGTGTTTGTGTACATTGCATTCCATGAATATCCGACGCAATGACGTTCCATGTAGTGTCCAAAAACTCATCAATCATTCCCTATGTAGTTCACTATGGGTAACACTACATAGGGAGTGAGTGAACCATTTCAAACACTTCTCTAGTCAGCTCTGTTAGCTAGCTTACTCGTCCTGATGCCATGTTCCATATGAAAACACTCTGCTAGCTAGCTAGTAAGCCTACTGTATTAAACCTCTACTTGTCCCGATACCTTGTTCCAGAAGAGTTAACAGATATAGACCCGACGACAGTTACAGAGATAAATAGCCTACCATAGATAGATAGGCTTTGTTCGTAAAAATTAAATTACAACCAGACAGAGAACAAGGAGTTTGAGAACAAGGTAGGCTCATCTAATGTGCGAGATGAGCTACAGAAATGTGTCAATAAGTAGTATTACTTCGCCCTCTATGGGCATGCGGGCGGTGGTGCGGAATGCCGTAAACCATTTTTTGGAATAACGCGGGTCAGGTGACCATTCTTATGTTCTCACATCTGTACATCATCAGCATCTACTAAACGTATATTGATACCTAAACGATATAAGATATCTAAACTATCAGCTAGCTGGCTATTATTTTGAAATTAATATTGATCTTTTTGGTGGGCTATAGGCCGGGTTAGCCTACATGCTGCAAACAGCCATCAGCTTCTGCATATTGTGTGAAGTAAAAGTAAGCAACATGGGATCACTACATCACAACATAGCCTATCTAGTTGAAACTTTAGCAGCAGCTAGCTAGAAAGGGAAGCATTAGGCCACTTCATGTATCTGATTTTATTTTGATTTGGATTTTTTGGCCGTCCAAAAACCTGCCAATCCATGAACCATGCGGTTGTCAACATCGAGCAGAACAGCTTTGAGATAAATTGATCATTTGTATAAATATCTAGCCAATCAGGATGAGAGAAGGAAGCCTCTGTTAAAGTGTTCACCAAGTATTCTGTCTCTCTGGGCAGACTCACATACTGCTCTGTGCTAGGTAGTAGTGTTGTAGATTATTCCATTACTGATATTGAATCACAATATATAAATGCCTTTATAGTATCACCACAACTGCCCTTGTTGGACCATAGCCAAATAACCTTATTTCTGAAAGAGTAATTGTCACACATTGTAAATCCAAATCCAGAGCCAAGGCTGCTTCCTCTGCCGAGAAAATACAAATGGACAGAAGAGAGCACTGCTGCCTACACCGCTGCACCAGACTGCTCAAGTTCCCAACATGCTGGATACCTTTCTGAGCACCCAGTATCAGCCTGATGGGGAAAACATAAACTTAGCCACACAGCACTTAAATAGTATATTTATCCAATTGGCAAACAAATCTAAATTAAAAATATCACAAATTAAAAAATTCAGCATGAAACAAAAAGACAGATGGTTTGACAGAGAATGTTCTGTATCCAGACAAAACCTGAGAAAACTGTCAAACAGAAAACACAGGAACCCAAATGAGCCAGCAGGACGGCTTGAATATGTCCAAGCCCTAAAATAATACAAAAAACTCCTCCATATGAAAAAAAAAAGTGTTATATGGAAGGAGAACTCAACAACATTGAAAAAGCTATCAATGAAAACAACTTATGGAAATTATGGAAAAACATCAACAGAAACACGCATGCAGACACCAACCCAATTAAAAATGGCAATATCTGGAAAGATTATTTTGATGGCCTTTATAAAAATCCAGAATGTCATGGTCTAAATCCCATCCAAGTTTTAACTTAAGATAAATTAAAAGAACTAGAAAGGGCAGTAAAAGACAACCAATGTGCCCTTGACTACCCCATCACCACTAAAGAACTACAGCACAAACTAAAAACCCTAAAAAATGGGAAAGCCTGCGGTATTGACAGCATTAGCCCAGAGATGCTGAAACACAGTAACCTAAAGCTCCAACTCGCTATACAAAAACATTTCAATCTAGTGCTGGCAGCAGGATATTACCCCACTATATGGAATAAGGGTCTTATTTCTCCCATATTTAAAAATGGAGACAAGTACAACCCCAGCAATTACAGAGGCATCTGTGTTAACAGCAACCTGAGCAAACTCTTCTGTAGCATACTTAACTCCAGATTAATTACATATCTCACTGATCACTGTGTCCTGTCTAAAAGCCAGATTGGCTTTTTACCCAAACATCAGACCACATCTTCACTCTGCATACACTCATCCAAAAACATGTTCACAAAAAACACAAAGGGAAGATATTTGCATGTTTTGTAGATCTAAAAAAGGCTTTTGATACAATTTGGCATAATGGATTATTTTTCCAACTCATTCAATGTGGAATTGGTGGTAAAATATATGACATAATTAAATCCAAATGTTCTGACAACCAATGTTGTGTTAAAGTTGGAAACAAAAGAACAGAGTTCTTCCACCAAGGAAGAGGGGTGCATCAGGGGTGCAACCTATCTCCTACCCTCTTGAACATTTAGATCAACCTGTCTCCTAAAATTATTCCGTAGTGTAATTCAACCCATCCTTATGTATGGAAGTGAAGTGTGGGGCCCTCTTATCACCCAGAGGCACACGTCATGGGACAAAACACCCACAGAAAAATCTTATCTTCAATTCTGTAAAGAAATCCTCAAGGTCCACAGAAACTGTCCAAACCATGCATGTAGAGCAGAGCTGGGGAACGTCCCTCTCTCTCTCCACATGATCAAAAGGTCAATTAAGTTTCAGGTTCACTTATCTCAAGCTGATCCTGATTCGTATCACCACAGAGCCTTTCTCAGTAACAGCCTCTGCCCAGAGACAGACCCTCTGAGAAACAAAGAAACCTGCCACCTCAAAACCCAAGACCTCCATCATCTCTCCAAAACTCAACTGAAAACCATAGACAAGGAAAAACAAAGCTTTTTACATTGACAATTGGAAAAATGAAACAAAATCAATCAACAAATTAGAATGCTATCGCTTATTGAATAGAGAATATTCTCTAGCCCAATATCGAGTAAGCGTAAAAAACCCCAAACAGAAACGCACATTAACAATGTACAGACTCAGCGACCATCAACTAGAGATCGAAAAAGGTCGTTATAAGAAGGAATGGAAACCCAGAGAACTGAGAATCTGCAAACACTGTTCTTTAGGGGAAATAGAAACAGAGGTCAATTTCTCCTCTTCTGCCCCCTATACCTGCCTGTCAGAGAGGCCTTCCTACCCCCTATACCTGCCTTCCTACCCCCTATACCTGCCTGTCAGAGAGGCCTTCCTACCCCCTATACCTGCCTGTCAGAGAGGCCTTCCTACCCCCTATACCTGCCTTCCTACCCCCTATACCTGCCTGTCAGAGAGGCCTTCCTACCCCCTATACCTGCCTTCCTACCCCCTATACCTGCCTTCCTACCCCCTATACCTGCCTGTCAGAGAGACCTTCCTACTACAGGTTACAGCAGCAGACTCATTATATCAGAGGAAAACATGGGATGAACTTGTGAAACTCTGTCTAGGAGAAGATCCACGATTCACACATTTAGCTGCACAATACGTAACACTCTGCCATGATATTAGAGAAAAACATGAATGTTAATTAATATATTACATAATCTGATTATATTATTTTGTATCTATATGTTTATATGCATGTATGTGTATATATATGTATATATATGTATGTATTTATGTGTATGCGTAGGTATATATATGTGTCTATATATTTATATATATATTTCTTACGTTTTATTTTATTATTTTAATGTATATATCATATCTCTCCGGTTAATACACCATTGGATTGCATTGACAAATGTAACATATTTTATGTAATGAATGTGTATATGTGTATGTCATATGTATGTACATAATTTTGTATTATTATTCTGCTTTGACAACAACGGTTTATTACCATTCATGCCAATAAAGCTTATTTGATTTGATTTGTATTCTCTTCAGCTATCCACATAGACATCACATGACTCACTTGTCCTGCAGGTTCTGATGAAGGATATCACCACACCTGTCCCTCCCGAGGACATGAAGAAAATGGTTCAGAAATGTCTGGAGAAAGCAGCTCTGGTCAATTACTCCCAGCTAACGGAATATGCTCAGATTGAGGGTTTGTACCAGTTCAAACCTTTTTAATGCCACAATAGTGCTATAGGGTGTCAGCACATTACAACTTTGGTTCAGCAGTCGTTTCTGTGTTCTTATGACATTTAATTAACTGAAGGTTTTGATGGCTGTTCACAGGTTGTTGTTGTTGCTTCTCATTTTTCTGTGATAAATTTCTGTATTTTGTCATGAGTGATAACACTCAATCTGGTCAAGCTGGAGTTGGTTTCTGTACGAGGTATCAGGTTTCTTTTGTGGTAATGTTCTGTGGTAATGTTCTGTTCTGTGGTAATGTTCTGTGGTAATGTTCTGTTCTGTGGTAATGTTCTGTGGTAATGTTCTGTTCTGTGGTAATGTTCTGTGGTAATGTTGCAGCTGACACCCAGGCGGCACCAGTAAAGAGACTGGAAGACATGCTGCGACTGGGGGAACTGTGTATCGATGTCCTGCAGCAGAATGATGAACACCACGCTGAGGTACTGCACAGATCACGTCTCCAAACCTCAATACACTTACAGCAAATATTTACCCTTTCTGTAGTGAGATTAAGTGCAACTGAAACTCACCCAGTTAATGAAATGTAGCCTATGTTTCTGTGACATTACATCAAACACCATTTTGGGATCCCTCAACTGGTAAATTAATTGCTAACAAATGTTGTATAAATGTGTTATACTGTATTGTACATTCCTTTGCTTGATCCCATCAGATTGAGATTCTTTATTCATCACATGTAATGCTCAGTGTACAGACACTGAAATGTTGCAGAAGCCCAAGTGCAATGCTTTTCTTGAAGCATGTTCAGTTCAGTTTCTGATGAAAGCTCCTGCCAATGCTGTGCTTACTTGTATATAAGCCACATCAATTTGGCACAACCACACTCAGGGATTTCTAGATGCATGTCTGTTTTTCAGAGATTCTCCCTCGTGGCACTTCAGAAGGTATTCTGTTGATTCATGTCATTAAGACTGGTGATCACTTATGGAGGTGCAGTCCATTTCTGTGTGCTTGGTCTTTGGCAGCTGTGTGCTGTAGTGACAGATCACATGTCAAGCGCCAGCGCTGTAGTAACGTCTCCTGTGATCAAGGAGGAAAACGACGCCCACCACCCATACGTACATGTCACTCTCGCTCTCCGCTGTAAAACTGATCAATCAAAGGTGTCGAGATGTCCGCCAACAGCGCTGTGATTTGCCTAAGTGGCAGTGCAGCTTCAGGCATCTGTTCCTGAGCGGCCAGGAGCTATTTATAACCCACGCTGTCACAACAGAAAACCAGACGAGGTTCTGCTGTACTTTATAGTTGGAGCCTGCTGTTTGGGCGGAAGGGTAGAAACGCCGGTTCAGCCCACATGCTGTCAAATGACAGATAAGCGTTGCTCACAAGATGACCACCTTTTCTCTGAGTAAATTATTGTTTTTTTCCCCCCACCCTGACGAAACCGGAGGGGGCAGAGCTACTAGATCGGGTCGTGTTCGTTCCCTCATGTATTAGTTCGTCATACATGTACCAGATCCCACCACTAGGGGTTGCTCGCTTTGGTTCATTTTCCCCGTTGCCAATACATAGAGATCAAGATTCCTTTATTTGTCACATGTAATGTACGGTGTACAGTCACAGTGAAATGTTGCTGCTAGCTCCAAGATTATGCTGATACAGAAACTCTAATACTCAATTACAAATGTACAAGTTACAAATTACAGAAATTATAAAGTTTACAAATTAACACTAATTACACAATAAATACCCTTTCCATAGTGTATAAGATGGATTGTGTACATGCTATATGGATATAAATAAGGAATAAATAAATAATCCGGTGGGGTATTACAGCAGTAGTACGGTAGAACATATTTTTGTTAAAAAAAATATACTTGGTGTCTCAGTAAAAGCATAGAGTGCCTGAGCGGAAGCAGGAAGAGTCGTCCCATGCGACCTTAATTCGGAACAAATATGTATGGTAGTCAATGGAGATAAACAAATAATTTATTGATCCTGTTTGAATTGTGCCATGACCATCACATAAGATATTTGTCAATTTAAAGCAATACATCGCGATATTTGGACCTTTACAAACATGCCTGGTGCTTATTCTCCAATTAGATTTACTAAAAGTAAGCTGAATCGTCCAAACAGTCTACTCAGAAAGATAATACATTGACATTTATTACCTTCTAGAACTCACGCACCCGGGACGCAGTATTCAGTCGAAGTATGCATGCGCAACGTTGTGCTTCATGGCATATAAACAACACAGCAGTAGCGCAGACTGGCTATTCTCCGTTACGTCTGTAGGCTACACTCGCGGCTCACATTCTCTACTCTACGATCGGCTTGTTGGTGCCTGGAATATTGTGTGCAATATGCCTGAATATTTATCCGATTTTAAGGATATAGAAGATGATGGACGCCGATCGTAGCGTAGAGAATGTGAGCCGCGAGTGTAGCCTACAGACGGAGAATAGCCAGCTTGCGGGCTGTGCACATGCGTGCTGGAGCAAGTGGGGAAGCTATTTAGTTTCTTAAGACATGTCTAAAGATCATATTACAGAGGCATGTGAAAAACCACAACAAGCCCTCGCTCTATACAAGCACAACTAGCGATTGTTATTGTGTTATTGACAGATTGATGAAAACAACCGTTTCGCGGCAGAAAATAGATTTTTTAGAAGCTGCATTCTCAGTGCCCCGTCCGCCGCCATTACATGGATATACTTGGCTCGCGCTGGATTTTAAATTTATTGTACAGGCCTCCGAATTACACCAAAGTTATCTCGGTGAGTCAAACGTCTTATAATATGCCGTAAATAAGGTCCAGGGTGTCAAAAACGAGCATTCTCCTTTAACAGTGACAGTTACTATCAGTTACTATCAGAAGACATAAACTAAACCGTGGCTACATTACTTATGTAGCTAACTACTGTACAGCAAACAAAAATATTTTCATTTCAGCATCTCTCACTCCCAGTCAGAAAATGTCATCTAATTGCAATGCAAATTTTCGCTGTATTAAACTCCATTGATTTATGCTAAAAACGTTAGCGACCTAAAAGTCTGACTGTTTGCATTCATTTTTAGGGGGGTCTTTCACGAGGGGCAGGATGTCATGTTGGGGAGAGCGGAACTCCCCTCCAAGGCAATGGTTGGGGAAATATAGACTGAGTGAATGCTGGTTATGCTAGCCAACTATCTACTAACTGGTTATGCTAGACAACTATCTACTAACTGTTTATGCTAGCTAATTAATCCAAATAAATGTTAAGCATGTTTGTTACCTGGCTGCAAGTCATGAGTGCCAGTAAGCAAGTTGTTCCAGCATCCAACATGAACCAACATTGCTACAAAAGGCTGAAGTATCATTGGTGGGGGACAGCATGTTTACTGCAGGAATGCATTTCCTCAGTTTCTAAGATGCTCTTGCATGTGCCTCTTCCCTGTCTCTTTCTTTTTGTTCCTGTTTTGACGTGACGTGGAAAGGGAAGAGAGGTGAGATGAAGCCATGTTTTTGTGATGCTCATGTCTGTCATGTTGTGAACTCTGCCCTGCAAACATACCGTCCAGTCTCTGTCCTCATTTATCCACTCTGTTCACATGCTGTCAAGCTCTGTTCTCCCAGAGGAAAGGACACATAGAGAAGAACATGGCTGCTTGTCAGCAGATAATCTCAATCCTCATCCTCACCCAATCCATAACCTACCATAAATATACTTTTAAACCAGATGGACAGCTGCGCTCACGTTAAGCTCCACCTCACTTGTCTTCCCTCATTAAATCACAGATGATTGGATAAGCCTCCAGATCAATGAGAACAATGCAGCGTATGATGTAAACCAGAGAACACACAAATCTGCTACATCTACCCCATAGCACCCCTAGCCCTAACCCCCAATCTGCTACATCTACCCCCTAGCCCTAACCCCCAATCTGCTACATCTACCCCATAGCACCCCTAGCCCTAACCCCCAATCTGCTACATCTACCCCATAGCACCCCTAGCCCTAACCCCCAATCTGCTACATCTACCCCATAGCACCCCTAGCCCTAACCCCCAATCTGCTACATCTACCCCATAGCACCCCTAGCCCTAACCCCCAATCTGCTACATCTACCCCGTAGCACCCCTAACCCCCAATCTGCTACATCTACCCCATAGCACCCCTAACCCTAACCCCCAATCTGCTACATCTACCCCATAGCACCCCTAGCCCTAACCATCAATCTGCTACATCTACCCCATAGCACCCCTAACCCCCAATCTGCTACATCTACCCCATAGCACCCCTAACCCCCAATCTGCTACATCTACCCCATAGCACCCCTAGCCCTAAACCCCAATCTGCTACATCTACCCCGTAGCACCCCTAGCCCTAACCCCCAATCTGCTACATCTACCCTATAGCACCCCTAACCCCCAATCTGCTACATCTACCCCATAGCACCCCTAACCCCCAATCTGCTACATCTACCCCATAGCACCCCTAGCCCTAACCCCCAATCTGCTACATCTACCCCATAGCACCCCTAACCCCCAATCTGCTACATCTACCCTATAGCACCCCTAACCCCCAATCTGCTACATCTACCCTATAGCACCCCTAGCCCTAACCCCCAATCTGCTACATCTACCCTATAGCACCCCTAACCCCCAATCTGCTACATCTACCCCATAGCACCCCTAACGCCCAATCTGCTACATCTACCCCGTAGCACCCCTAACCCCCAATCTGCTACATCTACCCCATAGCACCCCTAGCCCTAACCCCCAATCTGCTACATCTACCCCGTAGCACCCCTAACCCCCAATCTGCTACATCTACCCCATAGCACCCCTAACCCTAACCCCCAATCTGCTACATCTACCCCATAGCACCCCTAGCCCTAACCCCCAATCTGCTACATCTACCCCATAGCACCCCTAACCCCCAATCTGCTACATCTACCCCATAGCACCCCTAACCCCCAATCTGCTACATCTACCCCATAGCACCCCTAACCCCCAATCTGCTACATCTACCCCATAGCACCCCTAGCCCTAACCCCCAATCTGCTACATCTACCCCATAGCACCCCTAACCCCCAATCTGCTACATCTACCCCATAGCACCCCTAACCCCCAATCTGCTACATCTACCCTATAGCACCCCTAACCCCCAATCTGCTACATCTACCCCATAGCACCCCTAACCCCCAATCTGCTACATCTACCCCATAGCACCCCTAACCCCCAATCTGCTAGATCTACCCCATAGCACCCCTAACCCCCAATCTGCTAGATCTACCCCATAGCACCCCGAACCCTAACCCCCAATCTGCTACATCTACCCCATAGCACCCCTAACCCCCAATCTGCTACATCTACCCCATAGCACCCCTAGCCCTAACCCCCAATCTGCTACATCTACCCCATAGCACCCCTAACCCCCAATCTGCTACATCTACCCCATAGCACCCCTAACCCCCCAATCTGCTACATCTACCCCGTAGCACCCCTAGCCCTAACCCCCCCAATCTGCTACATCTACCCCATAGCACCCCTAGCCCTAACCCCCAATCTGCTACATCTACCCCATAGCACCCCGAACCCTAACCAAAAACCTAACCCACAAATCTTACATCTACCCCATATCACTCCTAACCCCCCAAATTGCTCCATCTATCATAGCACCCCTAACCCAGAAACCCACATATCTGCTCCATCTACCCCATATCACCCCTAACCCTAACCCACATATCTGCTACATGTAGCCCATAGACCCCCTAACCCTAACCCACAAATCTGCTACATGTAGCCCATAGACCCCCTAACCCTAACCCACAAATCTGCTACATGTAGCCCATAGACCCCCTAACCCTAACCCACAAATCTGCTACATGTAGCCCATAGACCCCCTAACCCTAACCCACAAATCTGCTACATGTAGCCCATAGACCCCCTAACCCTAACCCACAAATCTGCTACATGTAGCCCATATCACCCCTAACCCTAACCCACAAATCTGCTACATGTAGCCCATAGACCCCCTAACCCTAACCCACAAATCTGCTACATGTAGCCCATAGACCCTCTAGCACTTACCCAGAAACTGGACCAAAATAAAAAAGACTTCCACCATACAAGACTTGGTTCTGGATTGCCAGTCATTGCCAGCCAAGGCTGGACATCCTTCTTTTACTTTTTTTTTTTTTTTTTACAAAGCACTGTGTTCAGCACTAATGCATCCGTAATGCATTGTCCTCTTGGCTGTATTACATGAAGAGTTCATCACAATAGCAAGGTAAAGTCCAACATTGTCCTTTGTAACGGCAAGAAGACAAGTGGCCATCAAGCCATGTCGCCACACACAGTCCTTCACTCTCTCCATTTTCTCTGTGTAGTTCCCATGCTTTTTATTTCTCTCACTCTGCTTCTCTCTCTCTCTCTCTCTCTTTCTCTCTCACACACCATCTTCCCACTTCTCATGCCTTCTCACTCAGAGATGGCCTTTTGTGAAGTCAGTTCTAGCAGTTCTGTGCAGATGCCTGTAGGTGTGAATGTGAATGTAGCGATGCTGCAGCCCTCTTTAGTGGTGTATATGGGCACGGCTTGCTGAAAGGAGTCGGCTGAAAAGGCTGTTGTGAACAGCCCTCAAGGCCAGCAGCACCTGTGGGACAGAGACCCCTCTGTGAGCTAAGTGCTACAGTATGTCTACAGCTAGCAGCCATTAGCACTTATACCACACACTCACACAGGAACAGAGACCTCCCTTAATCAGTTTGTTACATTCCTTGTTGTCCTCTGTGGGCGGCTGCCCTTCTCTCAGTAGCTCTTCTGTTATAGTCTATACATTTGAGGTGAACCGATCATGTTTTGGGTTAAAGCCAGAGGGATGTTTCAAAATGTGTCCGTAAATGAAGGCCTTCTATGTTTTCAACAAGTGCACTATTTGCATACTTGCTCATCTTAAAAGCACTAGCTCAAAATGAAATCCAGTGATAAACACATTCCTGGGACATTTTTTCTCCTTGATTTAAAGCCAAGATGCCACATGACCTTGTCAGAGACTAATTTGTAACATAAAAACATTCATACTGGCATTGTAAAGATGGAGTCACAGTGAACAACCACCACACAGATGTGAGATTGCCTTGGCATGAAAGGACAGTCAAAACCTGAACGCAAGATTGAATGAAATGTTCAGAATGGCAGATGGGATCACTGCCTGTATACCAAGATTGATCCTATATTCTTGGCTAAAAAGCATTCAGTTGAAACTTAAACTAAAGAAAGAGACACTTAAAGGAGTACTTCACCACTGGCGCTGGGAATGTGAAAGTCAATTGAAATTGGGTCACCTATGTACCATAAATGTGCAGTTATTCGTAAAATTTGTGCTTTATGGCCAGAGAAAAGACAGAAAATGTATTTTTTGCTCAATGGAAAGAAACCTACAACTACCATAATGCCCTGCGCTCGTTGCCTTCCGTGGCCACACCCAATGTGCGGCGCGTCGACGCCGTGAAAACTATTCGATGTGGACCCAGATGAGGAACCGGCTGCCGGCTGTCTTGCGCACAACCTCGAGCAAACGGCATTTGCCTACATGCTATGATCCCATTGTGTTTTAAAGCTCCCAGCTATAGTCATCTGCAGGCAAACCAAACCATGCATTTACTCCAAATGGTTCAAGAGCTTTCAATTAACTTTCGGCAACATATGCTAAATATCCTGAAGAAGGCTACTTTAGGTTTCATTTATATATTGGTAGTATATGGACATAAAACATATTTGCTATTTTATGACAGTAGTTCAGCATCTCAAGTGTTTGTCTTCAACCTTTTCCCCAAGTAGAAATAATTGGGTCTAATAGCCATACATACAGTACAGTAGTGCAGCGCCCCCCATTCCACCGCCACTCACTGGCTCAGCTGTGGGGCATAAGGTCCTTACACACCTAGCACCATTTATTCACACACATCAAATTTGAAGTTTCACGGGGTGAAAAAGTGGAAGAAATGTAATCAAAACAGTTTTGTTTTTTGTGTGTTGGCGGTAAGCCGACGCACCATGAAGAGGGAATGCCTATTTGTCGCTCCCTCCCTTTCTCCGCCAGTTGTTGACCTGCAGTTCTATGTTGCTACCACAAGAGGCAGTGGTCCCAGAATATCAAAACCAAAAGACTCCACAGATTTCCCAGGTCAGTGGTGGCCGAGTGGATAGTGCGCTGCTTATCACCGTGAAGATTGTGAGTTCAATCCTTGGTGTGGACATACCAAGGTACCATGACATATTTTCTCACTGGATGTTATAGAAGCGCGCACATTCTTGAAACAGTAGCAGAGGAAGACAGACGAATTCGCCTGTGGGTACAAGCCATTATTAACCGTACGGACTGGACTGAGGACATCATCAGAAATTATGTTATAGAAGTTATGTAACGAGCGTGGGTCATATTTGTTAATTATAGACCCTTTTACAGCCTAGTCAGCACAAGTATGCGCGCGCATTCTTGAAACAGTAGCAGAGGAAGACAGACGAATTCGCCTGGACTGAGGACATCATCAGAAATGCCCACGTGTGCGGTGCCCATTTTATATCAGGTAAGTTATTTTGACTATCTGGTTTCACTGGAATGTCTGGTTGAAATGTAGAGTAATGTCTGAAGTAAACAGTAACTCTTAACCTGGCTACACGCTAAGCTAAAGCTAAGTTCAGGAAATGAAACCCAATGATAGCTAGCTAACGTGAGCTAGTGCTTGTTAACACGCTAGCTAGTGTTAGCTACCTAACTCAAGGCCCGGGGAGTCGGAAATACTGTGCACTTTCTCTCAAAGTGCTTTAGCTAAGGTTAGCTACTTCAAGCTAGCTAGTCCTTGTCACCAACACTTGCCTCACAACGTACGTAGCTAAACTATTCACACAGCAAGCAAACTTGTTGTCATCTTAAGCTATGCTACGTCAGCTGACTGGGACTGTCTCGTGACTAGCTAATGTCGCTAACCATATTGTGCCAGACAGCCAAAACAAGCGTCACATATAGAGGGTTTTCACGGCCGGCCATGTTGGAGGTTTAAGCTTAGGTTTAGCAGGTGTAAGCTCAGGTTTAGGCTAACGACTAGCTAGATAGGTAGATAGATAGGTCTATCTACCTGTCTATTGATCTATCTATCTAGCTAGCTATCTACATTCAGTAGCGTCAACCTCCAACATGGCCGACAGATGACGGCTGTGAAAATCCTCTATATTTGAATAACCACTGTTGTGAAATACATTTAACAACTGGTCAGTTGATATGTTGCACAGCAATCGAGCAGGACAATATCATTAGGGCTAGGTTAGGTACAGTAGCTAAGTCAGCTTGCCCAGCTGGTATGGTTATAGGCTCATTCCTATGGGATAGCTTAGTAGTTTGTGATTTAGCAATGGGTTGACTAATCACTAGATCAATATTTTCAGTTGGGGATAGGACTACAACACCACCTGTGCTGTGGCACCAGGAATCTGCTCTGACCACTGTTTTTATTCACCACCATATCATGTTATTATGCAGAGTAAATGTACTGTATGTCTACGCGACACAAATAAAGGCTTCATATAAATGTTCTTTTTGGCTGGGGAAAAAAGGTTTGGCGGGTACAATTTTTCATCTACCAGACATTTGGCTGGTGAGCTAAAAAGTTAATTTTGACCCCTGCATGTATGTAATTAAGTCTTAAGTTTAAAGTGAAGGGATTAAGAGGATGTTTTTCTCCAGTAGGTATTAAGCAAATCGTAACCCATAACCATCTGCAAGTTTGGAATTTCTTGTAATATCAATCAATCAATCAAAGCTTTATTTGTATAGCACATTTCATACCCAGAGGCAATATGGCTACAATAATATGGCTTTGATCAGTATTCCTGTTCATTAATTGAGCTTTTTTATGTTTAGGTACCATAAAAGCAAGTGAACTACCTGATCGACAAAGGGATGGCGTCAAGAGCAGCAATGCAGTCATCATTTTTCTTCAACAACTATGGAGTTGGAGAAACACATGTGCACCTTCATTGTGACAACTGCAGTGGACAAAACAAGAACAACTGTGTGCTGTGGTACTGTGCTTGGCAGACCATGCACAAGCTTCACCTGAAGCTGGACCTACACTTCCTGATTGCAGGCCACACCAAGTTTGCCCCTGACTGGTGCTTTGGCTTGATCAAGCAGCGCTAGAGGAAGACCAGAGTGGACACTTTTACTGACATTGCTGGGGTGGTGAGAGACGGCGCTCCTGTGAAGAAAGTCAACACCCCACAGCTTGTCGGAGTTGAGGACGGCACAGTGCTTGTTGAAAGCTACAACTGCCACCAGCATCTGAGTAGCTATTTCAAAAAGCTCCCAAACATTAAGAGTTACCAGCACTTCAGGTAATTATCATTGTCATGTATTAGCTATTCCATTTTATGGACATGGTATGGTTGTATTTTATTTGTGGCAAATATTTGAATGCACTATTTTCAATCTCCCTTCTGTTCTGTTGCAGCTTTGATGCTGGGATGCCTGGTGTGGTTGAGGCCAGAGAACACCGTGATGCAACACCAGTCAGGTGTCGGCTGCTGTGCAACGCTGATGTCCAGCCCCCCACAAAGATGGTCTTCAGGTGCAAGCCCCACCCGGACAGGACATGGCCAGACAGAAAGTATCTGATCATGGATCATGGATCTGTGACTGTGTCCATGATACAGGCAGTGCAATTACATAACATGTCAAGTATACTGTACAGTAGTATACAGTAGTGCAGAGTGAGTTCTATATATAGGTGTTCAATTGCTCAAGTGTTGTCAGGTGTTGATTCAAGTGATAGAGTGTACAGTAATGCAGAGTCAGTTGTCTATTGTATAGACAAGGTGTTCAATTGCTTAAGTGTTGTCAGGTGTTGGTTCGAGTGTACAGTGGTGCAGAGTAAGGTTATAATAGTTTTGCTTTTTTCATTAGTTTTTATTTTTATATCATTTTAACTTTTTGTTTTCAATTTCAGTTTAGTTTTGATTAGTTTTAAAGCAGGTTTGCAAGTTTAGTTTAGTTTTTATTTATTGAAAATGCTTAGTTTTAGTTTAGTTTAGTTATTAGTTTCAGTATTAGTTTTAGTTTTTTTTTCTTCTGCGCTAGCCACGTGAGACCATCCTTTCTCACGTTGTTTCACTCCACAACAAACCATCTGGCGCACGTCAGGTTACTTCTGCGCAGGGGCGAAGCAAAAAAAAAATGGAGGATAGATTTCATATCCACCAAAAATACTAGGCTTATGTATGAGATGAAAAAGACTAAAACTAAGGAAATTATCTCAGTAAGTTTATTTTAGTTAGTTTTGTAAACACGCAATACAGTTTTAGTTAGTTATCATTTTTTTGTAAAGTCTAGTTTTTATTTTTATTTCAGTTAACTAAAATGTTTTTTCACACCTAGTTTAGTTAGTTTTCGTTAACTATAATAACCTTGGTGCAGAGTCAGTTGTCTATTGTATAGACAAGGTGCAAGGTGTCACATGTTCACTTCTGTTATGATCTCAAGACATCACTTGCCCCCTGCCAAAGAGTAGCTCGGAAGGAGCCCCCTGCCAACCAGCAGCTCAGAAGAAGACTGTCCGTTTATAGTACTCTGGTTGTACTATACATAGGCCCTCACTCTAATTATAACAATGGCACACATGCCACCTCCTGGACCAACAAGTGAACACGTGACACCTTGCACCTTGTCTATACAATAGACAACTGACTATGCACCACTGTACACTCGAACACTTGAACCAACACCTGATAACACTTGAGCAATTGAACACCTTGTCTATACAATAGACAACTGACTGTACTACTGTATACATGTGCATTACATGCCTCTCTTCTTTACAAAGATGGTCACAACCACAACATGTCCTGAGAGCACATGCAAAATAACAACTTATGGCTACTTTTAATGTGCATGTCTGTATGTTTAATAAAGCATTTAGGAAAAGTTTCAATCAAGACTTGAGTATTACCTATTCTGTTGAGTACTATGTTTACAATTGTTCATAAATGATATAGTCTAGATCATGGGTGTCAAACTCTGGCCCGCGGGCCAAATTTGGCCCGCAGTGTAATTATATTTGGCCCGCGAGGCAATACCAAATGACTACTAGAGCTGGCCCGCCAGTATTATACAGCGCATTCACCGCTAATACTACAAATCCCATAATGCTCTGCTGTGGTTTTGGCGCGTCAATCAAGACAGGACCCAGAAACGCCCTCTCTTCTGTGACAGTAGTCATAGCAATCTCATACTACAACTGTAACCGTGTTACCCCTTCTTTAAAATGGCGAAAAGAAAGGCAGAAAACAGACGCTTTCTGGACAGGTGGGAGGCAGAATATCTGTTTATATGTAAAAGATAGACCTGTTTGCCTTGTTTGTGGAGCCAACGTGGCTATAACTAAGGAGTACAACATTAGACGACACTATGAAACGAAACACCACGACAAGTACAAGGACCTGGACATGATTAATTTATTATTGTTATTTTATTTTTAAATTTAATAGCGTGTGAAAAAGTTTATTTTGATATTTAAATCAGAAGGCTGCAAATAGAAAAGAGGCATACGATTTTTATTTAAATTTTATTTTATAAATGAATAACATTGATGTGTTTTTTATTTGAAATTCGATTTTGCATGTCTGCACTATTAAGTTATATATTGTATGGTAATAAGCGTTGCTTGTTCCATATTCAATTTTAAAGCAAAACTTGTTTGGGTCCATATTAAAATATTCATTTGTTCAATGTTGGCCCGCGACTTTGTTCAAGTTTTAAATTTTGGCCCACTGTGTATTTGAGTTTGACACCCCTGGTCTAGATGGAAATAGGGGTCCAGACGTACCCCCCCGGATTTTTTTATGCCACCTGATTTTTCTTTATCCTTAGTGTCTATTTTCAGAATCTGCCAGGTAACAAGCTGAAATAATGTCCAAAAGGCTTCATTTGTATCCCTTTATTGCACCTAACCCAAACCCAAAAAATCTAAATATGATATAGAAAGTGGCATAACTTTTGAAGTAAACAACATACAGAGACAAAATAATAAAATTTTCCATACAATTCTGACGCCAGGTCATCATCATCATCATCATCTTCATCCGCTTATCCAGGGTCGGGTCGCGGAGGAAGCAGCTCCAGCAGGGGGCCCCAGACATCCCTTTCCCTAGCAGCATCAACCACCTCTGCCTGGGGAATCTTTAGCCGCTCACAGGCCAGTACGGAGATGTAGTCCCGCCACCTAGTCCTGGGTCTACCCCACGGCCTCCTCCCAGCCGGACACGCCTGGAACACCTCCCTAGGGAGGCGCCCAGGAGGCATCCTCACTAGATGCCCGAACCACCTCAACTGGCTCCTTTCGACGCAAAGGAGCAGCGGCTCTACTCCGAGTCTCTCCCGGATGACTGAACTTCTCACCCGATCTCTCAGGGAGACCCCAGCCACCCTCCGGAGAAAACTCATTTCGGCCGCTTGTATCCGTGATCTTGTTCTTTCGGTCATGACCCATCCTTCATGACCATAGGTGAGGGTAGGGACGAAGATAGACCGGTAGATCGAGAGCTTTGCCTTTTGGCTCAGCTCTCTTTTCGTCACAACAGTGCGGTAAAGCGACTGCAGAACCGCACCAGCTGCTCCGATTCTCCGGCCAAACTCCCTCTCCATGGTTCCCTCTCTCGTGAACAAGACCCCCAGATACTTGAACTCCTTCACTTGGGGTAAGGACTCATTTCCTACTCGGAGCGGACAGGCCACCGGTTTCCTGCTGAGAACCATGGCCTCAGATTTAGAAGTGCTTATTCTCATCCCAGCCGCTTCACACTAAGTTGCGAACCTATCCAGAGAGTGCTGGAGGTCGCAGGCAGCTGATGCCATCAGGACCACATCATCTGCAAAAAGCAGTGACGTGATCCCCAGCTCACCGAACTGCAAACCCACCTCCCCCTGGCTACGCCTCGATATCCTGTCCATGAAAATCACAAACAGGATTGGTGACAAAGCGCAGCACTGGCGGAGGCCAACACCCACCGGAAAGGAAGACGACTTACTGCCGAGGACCCGGACACAGCTCTCGCTCTGGGTGTACAGGGATTGGATGGCCCTAAGTAGGGACCCCCTCACCCCATACTCCCGCATAACCCTCCACAAGACCTCTCGAGGGACCCGGTCGTAAGCCTTCTCCAAGTCCACAAAACACATGTAGACAGGTTGGGCAAACTCCCAAGCCCCCTCCAAGATCCTTGCGAGAGTGAAGAGCTGGTCGGTAGTTCCACGACCAGGACGAAATCTGCATTGTTCCTCTTCGATCTGAGGTTCGACTATCGGCCGGACCCTCCTTTCCAGCACCTTGGAGTAAACTTTCCCTGGGAGGCTGAGTAATGTGATGCCTCTATAATTCGCACACACCCTCTGGTCCCCTTTTTTGAATATTGGGACCACCACCCCAGTCTGCCACTCCTTCGGCACTGACCCAGACTTCCACGCAATGTTACAGAGGCGTGTCAACCAAGACAGCCCCTCTACACCCAGCGCCTTCAGCATTTCTGGACGGATCTCATCAGTCCCTGGGGCTCTGCCACTGTGGAGTTGTTTGACTACCTCAGTGACCTCCTCCAAGGACATTGACGACCCCCCATCATCTTCCGGCTCTGCCTCGATCGTAGAGGGTGGATTAGTCGGGTTCAGGAGTTCCTCAAAGTGCTCCTTCCAACGCTCAACAACCTCCTCAGTTGAGGTCAGCAGTGTCCCCTCCTTGCTGTATACAGCTTGGATGGTCCCCCGCTTTCCCTTCCTGAGGTGTCTGATGGTCTTCCAGAAACACTTTGGTGCCGACCGAAAGTCCTTCTCCATGGTTTCTCCGAACTCCTCCCACACCCGCTGCTTTGCCTTGGTCACGGCCGAAGCCGCAGCCCTCCGGGCCAGTCGATACCCTGCAACTGTTTCTGGGGTCTCCCGGGCTAACATAACCCGGAAGGCCTCCTTCAGTCGGTTGGCTTCCCTCACCACCGCTGTCCACCACGGTGTCCGAGGGTTACCGCCCCTTGAGGTACCTATGGCCCTCAGGCCACAGCTCCCAGCCGCAGCTTCAGCAATGGAGGCTTTGAACACCGACCACTCATGCTCGATGTCCCCAACCTCCACAGGGATGCCTGAGAAGCTCCGCCGGAGGTGGCAATTGAAATCTGTCCGGACAGGCTCTTCCTCCAGACGTTCCCAGTTCACCCTCACTACACGCTTGGGTTTTCCAGGTCTGTCCAGAAGTTTCCCCCGCCATCGAAACCAGCTCACCACCAGATGACGCCAGGTGTTAAATGGAATGGTTATTTTCGACATTTGACAACATATTGGCTCTATTTCCGGACCAAAACAGCAAGAAAATGGCCAAAAATGTGTGTATGACCAACTATCTTTTCATTTTCTAAAGCGCATAGGGTGCATTTTTTCACCACCTGTTATTTCTTCATCATTCAAGTGTCTATTTTAAGATTATATTGGGTACCAATATATGTTGTTGCTTGGCAACCCATTTGTTAGGGGAACTATTTTGCTCGGCGGAATTGAGGGAATGATGCTTCATTTTGAATAAATGTTAATATTTTACATTGCTGTGTGTCTATTTTACACTAATAGCTATAGTAACCGTTGTATAAAAGCAATAAACCACTTGAGGCCGTGTGTTATAGTGATTTTATAACAGCTAGGGGGGTTTTAGGCACTCCGCTTCACGTCGTGCCTAACAACGCCCCCTAGCTGTTATAAAATCACTATAACACACGGCCTCTCGTGGTTTATTGCTTAATTATATTATAAAAATAAAAAATAATTTCATGTTACTGCCCAAAAATGTAGTTTGTAAATTGAGTAGTTAAACTACAAAAAAATGACCCAAAAAGTACTTGAAATACTTCACGCAGCACAAAATATGAATGGAGTTTAACTACCAGCAAGTTACAGCAAAATGTAGTTAAGCTATGTAGTTCAACTACATGTAGTTTCAGTCTCCCAACACTGCCTGGCGCTGACCATGGTATCCTACAGTTTGCTCAGATGAGCTGGTGAAACCACATGTTCTGCTGTCCTCTCCAAATGAACGAGTTGGCTATGACCTGGCGCGAGCCACGCAAATCTAAATTGAAGAAAATTTCACGCTATCGCAAATTCGCCCAAAATAAAGATGATTATGATACAATTAAATGATGTAATGGCAGTGAATACTAATGAATACTAAAGAATAATCAGTGTAATCAGCCCTGCGTGACCCCCAGACGTTTGCAAACATAAGCAAACAGTCTTGAAAAAGTGGGCGGGCACAGAAAAATGTGGAACTAGAAATTGTAGTTCTGAGCAGAAAGGACCAAATCTCTACATTTTACATCATTTATAGAGTTTTTTGGTTTTTAGAAAATGTGAAAAATAGCCCTAGGAAACACCGAGGGAAGGAAAAACACAATTGTAACATACTGCACATTTTGGAATGATACAAAGGTGTGCCCCTTTAATGGATATGCTGTGTAGTATGCATATTTCCAGACCAATTTCATTTTGGTCTGTTATCGAGAGTAGAAACAATCCAGCACTCACGGACGTATCACAACAAATTATTTTATTCTTTTCAAATATCAAAGGCAGCAGTGACAACAGACGCTTGGGCCTCGGGGCTTTCCTCAGCGCCGTGCCTGGCCAGGCAGGAAGCACTCTCACACAGAGATGCCCAGATGTGAGCCTTGAACTGCCCGTGGACAAATACAATACAATATTAAAAACAGGTACATATTTAACAAATAGAAGCAGTCGGTAAGATACGATTTAAAAAATAAGCAATATCAGTCTGTAAATAGCAATCATCTGCATTACGTCACAAAAAGGTATCCATCATGGGGTTACCAGAAGGTGTGCATGTAGGTATTTAAAGAGGTCAGTTTAAAATGCAAGAGTGCTTATATGAACCCATAGGGGAGGAATAATCAACATCTAAAAAGGTGTAAGACCTTAAACAGCAATCAAACATTATCCAATACCTATTGATAGCAAGAAGACATAACAACAATATTAATATATAAGAGGGGTGCATCGTATAGCAACAATCCTAATAAAATATCATCAACCCCTCTACAATGTCAATATCCAAGGGACCTTATACAATATCACATAATTTTAACAACATAGCATTAATACTAGCAATAGTAGCAAGACAACTTCCACATCTCAATATACATGTAGACTATAATAAACACCTGTAGCAAAGGGGTCTGCTTATAAGAAAGCTAAGCCTCTACATACATATATATTAAACACCACCATCATGCTTGATTTAAACCCCTAGGACATTCAGTTTGAAGGGTGTGTTTCCAAAAGGCTTCTCTTTGCAGGAGGGTTGTGTCTCTGTTTCCGACCCTGGAACCTCCAGGAACACACATCATGGCTGCAGCACTCACATGTCTCCCTACAGGAAACATCTCATCCTTATTTCTAATATCGCTTTTGTGCTCCAATATCCTGATCTTCAGTTCTCTTTTTGTTTTACCAACATAGCATAGACCACAAGGGCATTTCAACAGATATACAACATGTTTTGCATGAAAGTCTTCTCTTAATTGTCTATTATTGACTCAAAGCTCTCATTGATCTTGCCACTATGCCGTGGTGTTCTGTCCATTGTTCTCTCAAGGCCCTTCCATTCTCCTCCTCGCCAGCCGTGTGTGTGTGTGTGTGTGTGAGTGTGTGTGTGTGTGTGTGTGTGTGTGTGTGTGTGTCTGTCTGTGTTGGTTACATTCATGTGATTGCTCTGACTTGCCCAGGCCTCTTTGTTGTGTGTACCGCGCCGTCGCTGGTTACCCTGACTGTGTTATTGTCTGTGTGAAGTTGTGTGTGGCTCAGCAGAGCCCTCTGTACGGCTGCTGTGGTGATGTGCTGCCTCTGGCCTCATGTCAAGTGTTCCTCCATCTTGTCCTCTCTGTTCTCAGGCGTTCTCCTGGTGGCCGGAGGTGATGGCGGAGCACGCGGAGACCTTCCTGTCTCTGTTCACGGTGGACATGGACGCAGCCCTGCAGGCCCAGCTGCTGGACTCGTGGGACAGCTTTCCCTTATTCCAGCTTCTCAACAACTTCCTCCGAACAGATGGTGAGTCTCCTGTCTGCCATAGCCCTCCTTCCCCTCCACCACATCCCAGAACTTGACTTCCTCTCCCCGGGCAACGAGGGTTTCTCTCTCCTTCCTGCTTCTTTTGTTCCCCCACTTGTCTGGCTCTGACCTCCATCTTGTCCATCCCTATTTAAAGCATGGGTCACTGCACCTGCAGCCCTGATCTGTCTACAGAAACACGTCCCAGAGTTCCCAGTGCAACGTCCTCGGCACTGAGAGCGCTAATTAACGGCAACCGATGGCACGGAAAACAAGGGGAGGTTAATGGCGCTTGCGTCCTGGCGTGGGCAACAGCGTAATGAACATAGGTGTTGATGCCATGTGAGGAGAGGACAGGGCTGGTTCTGGTTCTGGGTGCGGAGCGAGCTGGAGACGTGTTTACCTGTCAGGGGTTGACCGCCCAGCTGTCTCCTGGAGTCCCGTGGAGAAGCACGTCTCACAGACAGGAGAGCATTAACACCACAGCAGACATCTGGCCCCACCAGCTGGCTCCTTCGCTCTATCAATAGGAACTTACTTGTTTCTAACTAATGTTCCATGTTTTTTTTCTCCACAAAATATAGTTTAGACATTATTTTCGAAAAGCCAGTCAGCTAGTTAACATGGAACATGGACTTCGACCTTAGTCTGTGACTGAAACATCTGTAAAACAATTGCTATAGAAATTAAAAGTGTACCACTGGTGCTATTTTGGATCGGACTGCACTTGCAGTAATGTGGTGTCACGCTAATTAGCTTCACAGTTATTGAAATGACTCATCCAATAGGCTGTTATTGCCACATATTTTCAAAGGTTTACCGTTTCATGTCTGCATGTATTATCAAACTCAACTAATACTTCAGTCTGTCTGGCTCACGGCTCACCTCCTCACTGTGTGGCTCTGTCACATAATCAGAAGCATCATTGAAGAAGCAACAGGCGCGACACAAACGCATGTCAGACAGACAGCCAGCCCAAGGGCATCATTCAGAATACAACTGTCTGGGTATTATAATATATTATATGTGCTGCTGTTGGCAAAAATAGTAGTTGTTTTTTTTATTTTGTTCTTCCTAATATTCTTTAATAATTGTGTAAGTTTCCCAACTGTCAAAATAGGGTTTGATTGTAAAGATAAACATAATTCGGAAATTATCTGGATAAAAATCTTGACCAAGAGAAAGGATCATTTATGTCATGATCATCATGACTAGTATTGCAAATGAGATCTCCTTGTTTGATAATGATGTCTGAAGTGAAAATGATAATGACGTCTCATAAGAGACGTAAGATGGAAGATATTTAAAGTGTGGATATTGTCCAGAGTGAAATTCCAACTTGTTAGTTTGGTTCCCTTTTTGACAAGTTTCTTAGCAGTAGACCTACAAGGTAAAATCTGTCTCATATTTTTAACTTCAACAGGATGTTTTATTAGTCAGGGTGTTTTATTAGGGGGTAGTCAGGGTGTTTTATTAGGGTGTAGTCAGGGTGTTTTATTAGTCAGGGTGTTTTATTAGGGGGTAGTCAGGGTGTTTTATTAGGGGGTAGTCAGGGTGTTTTATTAGTCAGGATGTTTTATTAGGGGGTAGTCAGGGTGTTTTATTAGGGGGTAGTCAGGGTGTTTTATTAGGGGGTAGTCAGGATGTTTTATTAGGGGGTAGTCAGGGTGTTTTATTAGTCAGGGTGTTTTATTAGGGGGTAGTCAGGGTGTTTTATTAGGGGGTAGTCAGGGTGTTTTATTAGGGGGTAGTCAGGGTGTTTTATTAGGGGGTAGTCAGGATGTTTTATTAGGGGGTAGTCAGGATGTTTTATTAGGGGGTAGTCAGGGTGTTTTATTAGTCAGGGTGTTTTATTAGGGGGTAGTCAGGGTGTTTTATTAGGGGGTAGTCAGGATGTTTTATTAGGGGGTAGTCAGGGTGTTTTATTAGGGGGTAGTCAGGGTGTTTTATTAGGGGGTAGTCAGGGTGTTTTATTAGGGGGTAGTCAGGGTGTTTTATTAGGGGGTAGTCAGGATGTTTTATTAGGGGGTAGTCAGGGTGTTTTATTAGGGGGTAGTCAGGATGTTTTATTAGGGGGTAGTCAGGGTGTTTTATTAGGGGGTAGTCAGGGTGTTTTATTAGGGGGTAGTCAGGGTGTTTTATTAGTCAGGGTGTTTTATTAGGGGGTAGTCAGGATGTTTTATTAGGGGGTAGTCAGGGTGTTTTATTAGTTAGGGTGTTTTATTAGGGGGTAGTCAGGGTGTTTTATTAGGGGGTAGTCAGGGTGTTTTATTAGGGGGTAGTCAGGATGTTTTATAAGGGGGTAGTCAGGGTGTTTTATTAGGGGGTTGTCAGGGTGTTTTATTAGGGGGTAGTCAGGGTGTTTTATTAGGGGGTAGTCAGGATGTTTTATTAGGGGGTAGTCAGGGTGTTTTATTAGGGGGTAGTCAGGGTGTTTTATTAGGGGGTAGTCAGGATGTTTTATTAGGGGGTATTCAGGGTGTTTTATTAGGGGGTAGTCAGGGTGTTTTATTAGGGGGTAGTCAGGGTGTTTTATTAGGGGGTAGTCAGGGTGTTTTATTAGGGGGTAGTCAGGATGTTTTATTAGGGGGTAGTCAGGGTGTTTTATTAGGGGGTAGTCAGGGTGTTTTATTAGGGGGTAGTCAGGGTGTTTTATTAGGGGGTAGTCAGGGTGTTTTATTAGGGGGTAGTCAGGGTGTTTTATTAGGGGGTAGTCAGGGTGTTTTATTAGGGGGTAGTCAGGGTGTTTTATTAGGGGGTAGTCAGGATGTTTTATTAGTCAGGGTGTTTTATTAGGGGGTAGTCAGGGTGTTTTATTAGGGGGTAGTCAGGGTGTTTTATTAGGGGGTAGTCAGGGTGTTTTATTAGGGGGTAGTCAGGGTGTTTTATTAGGGGGTAGTCAGGGTGTTTTATTAGGGGGTAGTCAGGGTGTTTTATTAGGGGGTAGTCAGGATGTTTTATTAGTCAGGGTGTTTTATTAGGGGGTAGTCAGGATGTTTTATTAGGGGGTAGTCAGGGTGTTTTATTAGGGGGTAGTCAGGGTGTTTTATTAGTCAGGGTGTTTTATTAGTCAGGGTGTTTTATTAGGGGGTAGTCAGGGTGTTTTATTAGGGGGTAGTCAGGGTGTTTTATTAGTCAGGGTGTTTTATTAGGGGGTAGTCAGGGTGTTTTATTAGTCAGGGTGTTTTATTAGGGGGTAGTCAGGGTGTTTTATTAGGGGGTAGTCAGGATGTTTTATAAGGGGGTAGTCAGGGTGTTTTATTAGGGGGTAGTCAGGGTGTTTTATTAGGGGGTATTCAGGGTGTTTTATTAGGGGGTAGTCAGGGTGTTTTATTAGGGGGTAGTCAGGGTGTTTTATTAGTCAGGGTGTTTTATTAGGGGGTAGTCAGGGTGTTTTATTAGGGGGTAGTCAGGGTGTTTTATTAGTCAGGGTGTTTTATTAGGGGGTATTCAGGGTGTTTTATTAGGGGGTAGTCAGGGTGTTTTATTAGGGGGTAGTCAGGGTGTTTTATTAGGGGGTAGTCAGGGTGTTTTATTAGGGGGTAGTCAGGGTGTTTTATTAGGGGGTAGTCAGGGTGTTTTATTAGGGGGTAGTCAGGGTGTTTTATTAGGGGGTAGTCAGGGTGTTTTATTAGGGGGTAGTCAGGGTGTTTTATTAGGGGGTAGTCAGGGTGTTTTATTAGGGGGTAGTCAGGGTGTTTTATAAGGGGGTAGTCAGGGTGTTTTATTAGGGGGTAGTCAGGGTGTTTTATTAGGGGGTAGTCAGGGTGTTTTATTAGGGGGTAGTCAGGGTGTTTTATTAGGGGGTAGTCAGGGTGTTTTATTAGGGGGTAGTCAGGGTGTTTTATTAGGGGGTAGTCAGGGTGTTTTATTAGGGGGTAGTCAGGGTGTTTTATTAGGGGGTAGTCAGGGTGTTTTATTAGGGGGTAGTCAGGATGTTTTATTAGGGGGTAGTCAGGGTGTTTTATTAGGGGGTAGTCAGGATGTTTTATTAGGGGGTAGTCAGGGTGTTTTATTAGGGGGTAGTCAGGGTGTTTTATTAGGGGGTAGTCAGGGTGTTTTATTAGGGGGTAGTCAGGGTGTTTTATTAGGGGGTAGTCAGGGTGTTTTATTAGGGGGTAGTCAGGGTGTTTTATAAGGGGGTAGTCAGGGTGTTTTATTAGGGGGTAGTCAGGGTGTTTTATTAGGGGGTAGTCAGGGTGTTTTATTAGGGGGTAGTCAGGGTGTTTTATTAGGGGGTAGTCAGGGTGTTTTATTAGGGGGTAGTCAGGGTGTTTTATTAGGGGGTAGTCAGGGTGTTTTATTAGGGGGTAGTCAGGGTGTTTTATTAGGGGGTAGTCAGGGTGTTTTATTAGGGGGTAGTCAGGATGTTTTATTAGGGGGTAGTCAGGGTGTTTTATTAGGGGGTAGTCAGGATGTTTTATTAGGGGGTAGTCAGGGTGTTTTATTAGGGGGTAGTCAGGGTGTTTTATTAGGGGGTAGTCAGGGTGTTTTATTAGTCAGGGTGTTTTATTAGGGGGTAGTCAGGGTGTTTTATTAGGGGGTAGTCAGGGTGTTTTATTAGGGGGTAGTCAGGGTGTTTTATTAGGGGGTAGTCAGGATGTTTTATAAGGGGGTAGTCAGGGTGTTTTATTAGGGGGTAGTCAGGGTGTTTTATTAGGGGGTAGTCAGGATGTTTTATTAGGGGGTAGTCAGGGTGTTTTATTAGGGGGTAGTCAGGGTGTTTTATTAGGGGGTAGTCAGGGTGTTTTATTAGGGGGTAGTCAGGATGTTTTATTAGGGGGTAGTCAGGGTGTTTTATTAGGGGGTAGTCAGGATGTTTTATAAGGGGGTAGTCAGGGTGTTTTATTAGGGGGTAATCAGGGTGTTTTATTAGGGGGTAGTCAGTGTGTTTTATTAGGGGGTAGTCAGGATGTTTTATTAGGGGGTAGTCAGGGTGTTTTATTAGGGGGTAGTCAGGGTGTTTTATTAGTCAGGGTGTTTTATTAGGGGGTATTCAGGGTGTTTTATTAGGGGGTAGTCAGGGTGTTTTATTAGGGGGTAGTCAGGGTGTTTTATTAGGGGGTAGTCAGGGTGTTTTATTAGGGGGTAGTCAGGGTGTTTTATTAGGGGGTAGTCAGGGTGTTTTATTAGGGGGTAGTCAGGGTGTTTTATTAGGGGGTAGTCAGGGTGTTTTATTAGGGGGTAGTCAGGGTGTTTTATTAGGGGGTAGTCAGGGTGTTTTATTAGGGGGTAGTCAGGATGTTTTATTAGGGGGTAGTCAGGATGTTTTATAAGGGGGTAGTCAGGGTGTTTTATTAGGGGGTAGTCAGGGTGTTTTATTAGGGGGTAGTCAGGATGTTTTATTAGGGGGTAGTCAGGGTGTTTTATTAGGGGGTAGTCAGGGTGTTTTATTAGGGGGTAGTCAGGGTGTTTTATTAGGGGGTAGTCAGGATGTTTTATTAGGGGGTAGTCAGGGTGTTTTATTAGGGGGTAGTCAGGGTGTTTTATTAGTCAGGGTGTTTTATTAGGGGGTAGTCAGGGTGTTTTATTAGGGGGTAGTCAGGGTGTTTTATTAGGGGGTAGTCAGGGTGTTTTATTAGGGGGTAGTCAGGGTGTTTTATTAGGGGGTAGTCAGGGTGTTTTATTAGGGGGTAGTCAGGGTGTTTTATTAGGGGGTAGTCAGGGTGTTTTATAAGGGGGTAGTCAGGGTGTTTTATTAGGGGGTAGTCAGGGTGTTTTATTAGGGGGTAGTCAGGGTGTTTTATTAGGGGGTAGTCAGGGTGTTTTATTAGGGGGTAGTCAGGGTGTTTTATTAGGGGGTAGTCAGGGTGTTTTATTAGGGGGTAGTCAGGGTGTTTTATTAGGGGGTAGTCAGGGTGTTTTATTAGGGGGTAGTCAGGGTGTTTTATTAGGGGGTAGTCAGGGTGTTTTATTAGGGGGTAGTCAGGATGTTTTATTAGGGGGTAGTCAGGGTGTTTTATTAGGGGGTAGTCAGGATGTTTTATTAGGGGGTAGTCAGGGTGTTTTATTAGGGGGTAGTCAGGGTGTTTTATTAGGGGGTAGTCAGGGTGTTTTATTAGTCAGGGTGTTTTATTAGGGGGTAGTCAGGGTGTTTTATTAGGGGGTAGTCAGGGTGTTTTATTAGGGGGTAGTCAGGATGTTTTATAAGGGGGTAGTCAGGGTGTTTTATTAGGGGGTAGTCAGGGTGTTTTATTAGGGGGTAGTCAGGATGTTTTATTAGGGGGTAGTCAGGGTGTTTTATTAGGGGGTAGTCAGGGTGTTTTATTAGGGGGTAGTCAGGGTGTTTTATTAGGGGGTAGTCAGGATGTTTTATTAGGGGGTAGTCAGGGTGTTTTATTAGGGGGTAGTCAGGATGTTTTATAAGGGGGTAGTCAGGGTGTTTTATTAGGGGGTAGTCAGGGTGTTTTATTAGGGGGTAGTCAGGGTGTTTTATTAGTCAGGGTGTTTTATTAGGGGGTATTCAGGGTGTTTTATTAGGGGGTAGTCAGGGTGTTTTATTAGGGGGTAGTCAGGGTGTTTTATTAGGGGGTAGTCAGGGTGTTTTATTAGGGGGTAGTCAGGGTGTTTTATTAGGGGGTAGTCAGGGTGTTTTATTAGGGGGTAGTCAGGGTGTTTTATTAGGGGGTAGTCAGGGTGTTTTATTAGGGGGTAGTCAGGATGTTTTATTAGGGGGTAGTCAGGATGTTTTATAAGGGGGTAGTCAGGGTGTTTTATTAGGGGGTAGTCAGGGTGTTTTATTAGGGGGTAGTCAGGATGTTTTATTAGGGGGTAGTCAGGGTGTTTTATTAGGGGGTAGTCAGGGTGTTTTATTAGGGGGTAGTCAGGGTGTTTTATTAGGGGGTAGTCAGGGTGTTTTATTAGGGGGTAGTCAGGATGTTTTATTAGGGGGTAGTCAGGGTGTTTTATTAGGGGGTAGTCAGGGTGTTTTATTAGTCAGGGTGTTTTATTAGGGGGTAGTCAGGGTGTTTTATTAGGGGGTAGTCAGGGTGTTTTATTAGGGGGTAGTCAGGGTGTTTTATTAGGGGGTAGTCAGGGTGTTTTATTAGGGGGTAGTCAGGGTGTTTTATTAGGGGGTAGTCAGGGTGTTTTATTAGGGGGTAGTCAGGGTGTTTTATAAGGGGGTAGTCAGGGTGTTTTATTAGGGGGTAGTCAGGGTGTTTTATTAGGGGGTAGTCAGGGTGTTTTATTAGGGGGTAGTCAGGGTGTTTTATTAGGGGGTAGTCAGGGTGTTTTATTAGGGGGTAGTCAGGGTGTTTTATTAGGGGGTAGTCAGGGTGTTTTATTAGGGGGTAGTCAGGGTGTTTTATTAGGGGGTAGTCAGGGTGTTTTATTAGGGGGTAGTCAGGGTGTTTTATTAGGGGGTAGTCAGGATGTTTTATTAGGGGGTAGTCAGGGTGTTTTATTAGGGGGTAGTCAGGATGTTTTATTAGGGGGTAGTCAGGGTGTTTTATTAGGGGGTAGTCAGGGTGTTTTATTAGGGGGTAGTCAGGGTGTTTTATTAGTCAGGGTGTTTTATTAGGGGGTAGTCAGGGTGTTTTATTAGGGGGTAGTCAGGGTGTTTTATTAGGGGGTTGTCAGGATGTTTTATAAGGGGGTAGTCAGGGTGTTTTATTAGGGGGTAGTCAGGGTGTTTTATTAGGGGGTAGTCAGGATGTTTTATTAGGGGGTAGTCAGGGTGTTTTATTACGGGGTAGTCAGGGTGTTTTATTAGGGGGTAGTCAGGGTGTTTTATTAGGGGGTAGTCAGGATGTTTTATTAGGGGGTAGTCAGGGTGTTTTATTAGGGGGTAGTCAGGATGTTTTATAAGGGGGTAGTCAGGGTGTTTTATTAGGGGGTAGTCAGGGTGTTTTATTAGGGGGTAGTCAGGGTGTTTTATTAGGGGGTAGTCAGGGTGTTTTATTAGTCAGGGTGTTTTATTAGGGGGTATTCAGGGTGTTTTATTAGGGGGTAGTCAGGGTGTTTTATTAGGGGGTAGTCAGGGTGTTTTATTAGGGGGTAGTCAGGGTGTTTTATTAGGGGGTAGTCAGGGTGTTTTATTAGGGGGTAGTCAGGGTGTTTTATTAGGGGGTAGTCAGGGTGTTTTATTAGGGGGTAGTCAGGGTGTTTTATTAGGGGGTAGTCAGGGTGTTTTATTAGGGGGTAGTCAGGATGTTTTATTAGGGGGTAGTCAGGATGTTTTATAAGGGGGTAGTCAGGGTGTTTTATTAGGGGGTAGTCAGGGTGTTTTATTAGGGGGTAGTCAGGATGTTTTATTAGGGGGTAGTCAGGGTGTTTTATTAGGGGGTAGTCAGGGTGTTTTATTAGGGGGTAGTCAGGGTGTTTTATTAGGGGGTAGTCAGGATGTTTTATTAGGGGGTAGTCAGGGTGTTTTATTAGGGGGTAGTCAGGGTGTTTTATTAGGGGGTAGTCAGGGTGTTTTATTAGGGGGTAGTCAGGATGTTTTATTAGGGGGTAGTCAGGGTGTTTTATTAGGGGGTAGTCAGGATGTTTTATTAGGGGGTAGTCAGGGTGTTTTATTAGGGGGTAGTCAGGGTGTTTTATTAGTCAGGGTGTTTTATTAGGGGGTAGTCAGGGTGTTTTATTAGGGGGTAGTCAGGGTGTTTTATTAGGGGGTAGTCAGGGTGTTTTATTAGGGGGTAGTCAGGGTGTTTTATTAGGGGGTAGTCAGGGTGTTTTATTAGTCAGGGTGTTTTATTAGGGGGTAGTCAGGGTGTTTTATTAGGGGGTAGTCAGGGTGTTTTATTAGGGGGTAGTCAGGGTGTTTTATTAGGGGGTAGTCAGGGTGTTTTATTAGTCAGGGTGTTTTATTAGGGGGTAGTCAGGGTGTTTTATTAGGGGGTAGTCAGGGTGTTTTATTAGGGGGTAGTCAGGGTGTTTTATTAGGGGGTAGTCAGGGTGTTTTATTAGGGGGTAGTCAGGGTGTTTTATTAGTCAGGGTGTTTTATTAGGGGGTAGTCAGGGTGTTTTATTAGGGGGTAGTCAGGGTGTTTTATTAGGGGGTAGTCAGGGTGTTTTATTAGGGGGTAGTCAGGGTGTTTTATTAGTCAGGGTGTTTTATTAGGGGGTAGTCAGGGTGTTTTATTAGGGGGTAGTCAGGGTGTTTTATTAGGGGGTATTCAGGGTGTTTTATTAGGGGGTAGTCAGGGTGTTTTATTAGGGGGTAGTCAGGGTGTTTTATTAGGGGGTAGTCAGGATGTTTTATTAGGGGGTAGTCAGGGTGTTTTATTAGGGGGTAGTCAGGGTGTTTTATTAGGGGGTAGTCAGGGTGTTTTATTAGGGGGTAGTCAGGGTGTTTTATTAGTCAGGATGTTTTATTAGGGGGTAGTCAGGGTGTTTTATTAGGGGGTAGTCAGGGTGTTTTATTAGGGGGTAGTCAGGGTGTTTTATTAGTCAGGATGTTTTATTAGTCAGGGTGTTTTATTAGGGGGTAGTCAGGGTGTTTTATTAGTCAGGGTGTTTTATTAGTCAGGGTGTTTTATTAGGGGGTAGTCAGGGTGTTTTATTAGGGGGTAGTCAGGGTGTTTTATTAGTCAGGGTGTTTTATTAGTCAGGGTGTTTTATTAGGGGGTAGTCAGGGTGTTTTATTAGGGGGTAGTCAGGGTGTTTTATTAGTCAGGGTGTTTTATTAGGGGGTAGTCAGGGTGTTTTATTAGTCAGGATGTTTTATTAGTCAGGGTGTTTTATTAGGGGGTAGTCAGGGTGTTTTATTAGGGGGTAGTCAGGGTGTTTTATTAGTCAGGGTGTTTTATTAGGGGGTAGTCAGGGTGTTTTATTAGGGGGTAGTCAGGGTGTTTTATTAGGGGGTAGTCAGGGTGTTTTATTAGGGGGTAGTCAGGGTGTTTTATTAGTCAGGGTGTTTTATTAGGGGGTAGTCAGGATGTTTTATTAGGGGGTAGTCAGGGTGTTTTATTAGGGGGTAGTCAGGGTGTTTTATTAGTCAGGATGTTTTATTAGGGGGTAGTCAGGGTGTTTTATTAGGGGGTAGTCAGGGTGTTTTATTAGGGGGTAGTCAGGGTGTTTTATTAGGGGGTAGTCAGGGTGTTTTATTAGGGGGTAGTCAGGGTGTTTTATTAGGGGGTAGTCAGGGTGTTTTATTAGGGGGTAGTCAGGGTGTTTTATTAGGGGGTAGTCAGGGTGTTTTATTAGTCAGGGTGTTTTATTAGGGGGTAGTCAGGATGTTTTATTAGGGGGTAGTCAGGATGTTTTATTAGGGGGTAGTCAGGGTGTTTTATTAGGGGGTAGTCAGGGTGTTTTATTAGGGGGTAGTCAGGGTGTTTTATTAGGGGGTATTCAGGGTGTTTTATTAGGGGGTAGTCAGGGTGTTTTATTAGGGGGTAGTCAGGATGTTTTATTAGGGGGTAGTCAGGGTGTTTTATTAGTCAGGGTGTTTTATTCGGGGGTAGTCAGGGTGTTTTATTAGGGGGTAGTCAGGGTGTTTTATTAGGGGGTAGTCAGGGTGTTTTATTAGGGGGTAGTCAGGATGTTTTATTAGGGGGTAGTCAGGGTGTTTTATTAGGGGGTAGTCAGGGTGTTTTATTAGGGGGTAGTCAGGGTGTTTTATTAGGGGGTATTCAGGATGTTTTATTTGGGGGTAGTCAGGGTGTTTTATTAGGGGGTAGTCAGGATGTTTTATTAGGGGGTAGTCAGGGTGTTTTATTAGGGGGTAGTCAGGATGTTTTATTAGGGGGTAGTCAGGGTGTTTTATTAGGGGGTAGTCAGGGTGTTTTATTAGGGGGTAGTCAGGATGTTTTATTAGGG
The DNA here is from genome assembly GCF_949987555.1 of Borostomias antarcticus. Classification (NCBI taxonomy): domain Eukaryota; kingdom Metazoa; phylum Chordata; class Actinopteri; order Stomiiformes; family Stomiidae; genus Borostomias; species Borostomias antarcticus. Next base: position 23,922,112 of record NC_140251.1, read on the forward strand.
GGTAGTCAGGGTGTTTTATTAGTCCGGATGTTTTATTAGGGGGTAGTCAGGGTGTTTTATTAGTCAGGGTGTTTTATTAGGGGGTAGTCAGGGTGTTTTATTAGGGGGTAGTCAGGGTGTTTTATTAGGGGGTAGTCAGGATGTTTTATTAGGGGGTAGTCAGGGTGTTTTATTAGGGGGTAGTCAGGGTGTTTTATTAGGGGGTAGTCAGGATGTTTTATTAGGGGGTAGTCAGGGTGTTTTATTAGTCAGGATGTTTTATTAGGGGGTAGTCAGGGTGTTTTATTAGTCAGGGTGTTTTATTAGGGGGTAGTCAGGGTGTTTTATTAGGGGGTAGTCAGGGTGTTTTATTAGGGGGTAGTCAGGGTGTTTTATTAGGGGGTAGTCAGGGTGTTTTATTAGGGGGTAGTCAGGGTGTTTTATTAGGGGGTAGTCAGGATGTTTTATAAGGGGGTAGTCAGGGTGTTTTATTAGGGGGTAGTCAGGGTGTTTTATTAGGGGGTAGTCAGGGTGTTTTATTAGTCAGGGTGTTTTATTAGGGGGTATTCAGGGTGTTTTATTAGGGGGTAGTCAGGGTGTTTTATTAGGGGGTAGTCAGGGTGTTTTATTAGGGGGTAGTCAGGGTGTTTTATTAGGGGGTAGTCAGGGTGTTTTATTAGGGGGTAGTCAGGGTGTTTTATTAGGGGGTAGTCAGGATGTTTTATTAGGGGGTAGTCAGGGTGTTTTATTAGGGGGTAGTCAGGGTGTTTTATTAGGGGGTAGTCAGGGTGTTTTATTAGGGGGTAGTCAGGATGTTTTATTAGGGGGTAGTCAGGGTGTTTTATTAGGGGGTAGTCAGGGTGTTTTATTAGTCAGGGTGTTTTATTAGGGGGTAGTCAGGGTGTTTTATTAGGGGGTAGTCAGGGTGTTTTATTAGTCAGGGTGTTTTATTAGGGGGTAGTCAGGGTGTTTTATTAGGGGGTAGTCAGGGTGTTTTATTAGGGGGTAGTCAGGGTGTTTTATTAGGGGGTAGTCAGGGTGTTTTATTAGTCAGGGTGTTTTATTAGGGGGTAGTCAGGATGTTTTATTAGGGGGTAGTCAGGGTGTTTTATTAGGGGGTAGTCAGGGTGTTTTATTAGTCAGGATGTTTTATTAGGGGGTAGTCAGGGTGTTTTATTAGGGGGTAGTCAGGGTGTTTTATTAGGGGGTAGTCAGGGTGTTTTATTAGGGGGTAGTCAGGGTGTTTTATTAGGGGGTAGTCAGGGTGTTTTATTAGGGGGTAGTCAGGGTGTTTTATTAGGGGGTAGTCAGGGTGTTTTATTAGGGGGTAGTCAGGGTGTTTTATTAGTCAGGGTGTTTTATTAGGGGGTAGTCAGGATGTTTTATTAGGGGGTAGTCAGGATGTTTTATTAGGGGGTAGTCAGGGTGTTTTATTAGGGGGTAGTCAGGGTGTTTTATTAGGGGGTAGTCAGGGTGTTTTATTAGGGGGTATTCAGGGTGTTTTATTAGGGGGTAGTCAGGGTGTTTTATTAGGGGGTAGTCAGGATGTTTTATTAGGGGGTAGTCAGGGTGTTTTATTAGTCAGGGTGTTTTATTCGGGGGTAGTCAGGGTGTTTTATTAGGGGGTAGTCAGGGTGTTTTATTAGGGGGTAGTCAGGGTGTTTTATTAGGGGGTAGTCAGGATGTTTTATTAGGGGGTAGTCAGGGTGTTTTATTAGGGGGTAGTCAGGGTGTTTTATTAGGGGGTAGTCAGGGTGTTTTATTAGGGGGTATTCAGGATGTTTTATTTGGGGGTAGTCAGGGTGTTTTATTAGGGGGTAGTCAGGATGTTTTATTAGGGGGTAGTCAGGGTGTTTTATTAGGGGGTAGTCAGGGTGTTTTATTAGGGGGTAGTCAGGATGTTTTATTAGGGGGTAGTCAGGGTGTTTTATTAGTCCGGATGTTTTATTAGGGGGTAGTCAGGGTGTTTTATTAGTCAGGGTGTTTTATTAGGGGGTAGTCAGGGTGTTTTATTAGGGGGTAGTCAGGGTGTTTTATTAGGGGGTAGTCAGGATGTTTTATTAGGGGGTAGTCAGGGTGTTTTATTAGGGGGTAGTCAGGGTGTTTTATTAGGGGGTAGTCAGGATGTTTTATTAGGGGGTAGTCAGGGTGTTTTATTAGTCAGGATGTTTTATTAGGGGGTAGTCAGGGTGTTTTATTAGTCAGGGTGTTTTATTAGGGGGTAGTCAGGGTGTTTTATTAGGGGGTAGTCAGGGTGTTTTATTAGGGGGTAGTCAGGGTGTTTTATTAGGGGGTAGTCAGGGTGTTTTATTAGGGGGTAGTCAGGGTGTTTTATTAGGGGGTAGTCAGGATGTTTTATAAGGGGGTAGTCAGGGTGTTTTATTAGGGGGTAGTCAGGGTGTTTTATTAGGGGGTAGTCAGGGTGTTTTATTAGTCAGGGTGTTTTATTAGGGGGTATTCAGGGTGTTTTATTAGGGGGTAGTCAGGGTGTTTTATTAGGGGGTAGTCAGGGTGTTTTATTAGGGGGTAGTCAGGGTGTTTTATTAGGGGGTAGTCAGGGTGTTTTATTAGGGGGTAGTCAGGATGTTTTATTAGGGGGTAGTCAGGGTGTTTTATTAGGGGGTAGTCAGGGTGTTTTATTAGGGGGTAGTCAGGGTGTTTTATTAGGGGGTAGTCAGGATGTTTTATTAGGGGGTAGTCAGGGTGTTTTATTAGGGGGTAGTCAGGGTGTTTTATTAGTCAGGGTGTTTTATTAGGGGGTAGTCAGGGTGTTTTATTAGGGGGTAGTCAGGGTGTTTTATTAGTCAGGGTGTTTTATTAGTCAGGGTGTTTTATTAGGGGGTAGTCAGGGTGTTTTATTAGTCAGGGTGTTTTATTAGGGGGTAGTCAGGGTGTTTTATTAGTCAGGATGTTTTATTAGTCAGGGTGTTTTATTAGGGGGTAGTCAGGGTGTTTTATTAGGGGGTAGTCAGGGTGTTTTATTAGTCAGGGTGTTTTATTAGGGGGTAGTCAGGGTGTTTTATTAGGGGGTAGTCAGGGTGTTTTATTAGGGGGTAGTCAGGGTGTTTTATTAGGGGGTAGTCAGGGTGTTTTATTAGTCAGGGTGTTTTATTAGGGGGTAGTCAGGATGTTTTATTAGGGGGTAGTCAGGGTGTTTTATTAGGGGGTAGTCAGGGTGTTTTATTAGGGGGTAGTCAGGGTGTTTTATTAGTCAGGATGTTTTATTAGGGGGTAGTCAGGGTGTTTTATTAGTCAGGGTGTTTTATTAGGGGGTAGTCAGGGTGTTTTATTTGGGGGTAGTCAGGGTGTTTTATTAGGGGGTAGTCAGGGTGTTTTATTAGTCAGGGTGTTTTATTAGGGGGTAGTCAGGGTGTTTTATTAGTCAGGATGTTTTATTAGTCAGGGTGTTTTATTAGGGGGTAGTCAGGGTGTTTTATTAGGGGGTAGTCAGGGTGTTTTATTAGTCAGGGTGTTTTATTAGGGGGTAGTCAGGGTGTTTTATTAGGGGGTAGTCAGGGTGTTTTATTAGGGGGTAGTCAGGGTGTTTTATTAGGGGGTAGTCAGGGTGTTTTATTAGTCAGGGTGTTTTATTAGGGGGTAGTCAGGGTGTTTTATTAGGGGGTAGTCAGGATGTTTTATTAGGGGGTAGTCAGGGTGTTTTATTAGGGGGTAGTCAGGGTGTTTTATTAGGGGGTAGTCAGGGTGTTTTATTAGTCAGGATGTTTTATTAGGGGGTAGTCAGGATGTTTTATTAGGGGGTAGTCAGGATGTTTTATTAGGGGGTAGTCAGGGTGTTTTATTAGTCAGGGTGTTTTATTAGGGGGTAGTCAGGGTGTTTTATTAGGGGGTAGTCAGGGTGTTTTATTAGGGGGTAGTCAGGGTGTTTTATTAGGGGGTAGTCAGGGTGTTTTATTAGGGGGTAGTCAGGGTGTTTTATTAGGGGGTAGTCAGGGTGTTTTATTAGGGGGTAGTCAGGGTGTTTTATTAGTCAGGGTGTTTTATTAGGGGGTAGTCAGGATGTTTTATTAGGGGGTAGTCAGGATGTTTTATTAGGGGGTAGTCAGGGTGTTTTATTAGGGGGTAGTCAGGGTGTTTTATTAGGGGGTAGTCAGGGTGTTTTATTAGGGGGTATTCAGGGTGTTTTATTAGGGGGTAGTCAGGGTGTTTTATTAGGGGGTAGTCAGGGTGTTTTATTAGGGGGTAGTCAGGGTGTTTTATTAGGGGGTATTCAGGGTGTTTTATTAGGGGGTAGTCAGGATGTTTTATTAGGGGGTAGTCAGGGTGTTTTATTAGGGGGTAGTCAGGGTGTTTTATTAGTCAGGGTGTTTTATTCGGGGGTAGTCAGGGTGTTTTATTAGGGGGTAGTCAGGGTGTTTTATTAGGGGGTAGTCAGGGTGTTTTATTAGGGGGTAGTCAGGATGTTTTATTAGGGGGTAGTCAGGGTGTTTTATTAGGGGGTAGTCAGGGTGTTTTATTAGGGGGTAGTCAGGGTGTTTTATTAGGGGGTATTCAGGATGTTTTATTAGGGGGTAGTCAGGGTGTTTTATTAGGGGGTAGTCAGGATGTTTTATTAGGGGGTAGTCAGGGTGTTTTATTAGGGGGTAGTCAGGATGTTTTATTAGGGGGTAGTCAGGGTGTTTTATTAGGGGGTAGTCAGGGTGTTTTATTAGGGGGTAGTCAGGGTGTTTTATTAGGGGGTAGTCAGGGTGTTTTATTAGGGGGTAGTCAGGGTGTTTTATTAGGGGGTAGTCAGGATGTTTTATTAGGGGGTAGTCAGGGTGTTTTATTAGTCCGGATGTTTTATTAGGGGGTAGTCAGGGTGTTTTATTAGTCAGGGTGTTTTATTAGGGGGTAGTCAGGGTGTTTTATTAGGGGGTAGTCAGGGTGTTTTATTAGGGGGTAGTCAGGATGTTTTATTAGGGGGTAGTCAGGGTGTTTTATTAGGGGGTAGTCAGGGTGTTTTATTAGGGGGTAGTCAGGGTGTTTTATTAGGGGGTAGTCAGGGTGTTTTATTAGGGGGTAGTCAGGGTGTTTTATTAGTCAGGATGTTTTATTAGGGGGTAGTCAGGATGTTTTATTAGGGGGTAGTCAGGATGTTTTATTAGGGGGTAGTCAGGGTGTTTTATTAGTCAGGGTGTTTTATTAGGGGGTAGTCAGGGTGTTTTATTAGGGGGTAGTCAGGGTGTTTTATTAGGGGGTAGTCAGGGTGTTTTATTAGGGGGTAGTCAGGGTGTTTTATTAGGGGGTAGTCAGGGTGTTTTATTAGGGGGTAGTCAGGGTGTTTTATTAGGGGGTAGTCAGGGTGTTTTATTAGTCAGGGTGTTTTATTAGGGGGTAGTCAGGATGTTTTATTAGGGGGTAGTCAGGATGTTTTATTAGGGGGTAGTCAGGGTGTTTTATTAGGGGGTAGTCAGGGTGTTTTATTAGGGGGTATTCAGGGTGTTTTATTAGGGGGTAGTCAGGGTGTTTTATTAGGGGGTAGTCAGGGTGTTTTATTAGGGGGTAGTCAGGGTGTTTTATTAGGGGGTATTCAGGGTGTTTTATTAGGGGGTAGTCAGGATGTTTTATTAGGGGGTAGTCAGGGTGTTTTATTAGGGGGTAGTCAGGGTGTTTTATTAGTCAGGGTGTTTTATTCGGGGGTAGTCAGGGTGTTTTATTAGGGGGTAGTCAGGGTGTTTTATTAGGGGGTAGTCAGGGTGTTTTATTAGGGGGTAGTCAGGATGTTTTATTAGGGGGTAGTCAGGGTGTTTTATTAGGGGGTAGTCAGGGTGTTTTATTAGGGGGTAGTCAGGGTGTTTTATTAGGGGGTATTCAGGATGTTTTATTAGGGGGTAGTCAGGGTGTTTTATTAGGGGGTAGTCAGGATGTTTTATTAGGGGGTAGTCAGGGTGTTTTATTAGGGGGTAGTCAGGATGTTTTATTAGGGGGTAGTCAGGGTGTTTTATTAGGGGGTAGTCAGGGTGTTTTATTAGGGGGTAGTCAGGGTGTTTTATTAGGGGGTAGTCAGGGTGTTTTATTAGGGGGTAGTCAGGGTGTTTTATTAGGGGGTAGTCAGGATGTTTTATTAGGGGGTAGTCAGGGTGTTTTATTAGTCCGGATGTTTTATTAGGGGGTAGTCAGGGTGTTTTATTAGTCAGGGTGTTTTATTAGGGGGTAGTCAGGGTGTTTTATTAGGGGGTAGTCAGGGTGTTTTATTAGGGGGTAGTCAGGATGTTTTATTAGGGGGTAGTCAGGGTGTTTTATTAGGGGGTAGTCAGGGTGTTTTATTAGGGGGTAGTCAGGGTGTTTTATTAGGGGGTAGTCAGGGTGTTTTATTAGGGGGTAGTCAGGGTGTTTTATTAGTCAGGATGTTTTATTAGGGGGTAGTCAGGATGTTTTATTAGGGGGTAGTCAGGATGTTTTATTAGGGGGTAGTCAGGGTGTTTTATTAGTCAGGGTGTTTTATTAGGGGGTAGTCAGGGTGTTTTATTAGGGGGTAGTCAGGGTGTTTTATTAGGGGGTAGTCAGGGTGTTTTATTAGGGGGTAGTCAGGGTGTTTTATTAGGGGGTAGTCAGGGTGTTTTATTAGGGGGTAGTCAGGGTGTTTTATTAGGGGGTAGTCAGGGTGTTTTATTAGGGGGTAGTCAGGGTGTTTTATTAGGGGGTAGTCAGGGTGTTTTATTAGTCAGGGTGTTTTATTAGGGGGTAGTCAGGATGTTTTATTAGGGGGTAGTCAGGATGTTTTATTAGGGGGTAGTCAGGGTGTTTTATTAGGGGGTAGTCAGGGTGTTTTATTAGGGGGTAGTCAGGGTGTTTTATTAGGGGGTATTCAGGGTGTTTTATTAGGGGGTAGTCAGGGTGTTTTATTAGGGGGTAGTCAGGATGTTTTATTAGGGGGTAGTCAGGGTGTTTTATTAGTCAGGGTGTTTTATTCGGGGGTAGTCAGGGTGTTTTATTAGGGGGTAGTCAGGGTGTTTTATTAGGGGGTAGTCAGGGTGTTTTATTAGGGGGTAGTCAGGATGTTTTATTAGGGGGTAGTCAGGGTGTTTTATTAGGGGGTAGTCAGGGTGTTTTATTAGGGGGTAGTCAGGGTGTTTTATTAGGGGGTATTCAGGATGTTTTATTTGGGGGTAGTCAGGGTGTTTTATTAGGGGGTAGTCAGGATGTTTTATTAGGGGGTAGTCAGGGTGTTTTATTAGGGGGTAGTCAGGGTGTTTTATTAGGGGGTAGTCAGGATGTTTTATTAGGGGGTAGTCAGGGTGTTTTATTAGTCCGGATGTTTTATTAGGGGGTAGTCAGGGTGTTTTATTAGTCAGGGTGTTTTATTAGGGGGTAGTCAGGGTGTTTTATTAGGGGGTAGTCAGGGTGTTTTATTAGGGGGTAGTCAGGATGTTTTATTAGGGGGTAGTCAGGGTGTTTTATTAGGGGGTAGTCAGGGTGTTTTATTAGGGGGTAGTCAGGATGTTTTATTAGGGGGTAGTCAGGGTGTTTTATTAGTCAGGATGTTTTATTAGGGGGTAGTCAGGGTGTTTTATTAGTCAGGGTGTTTTATTAGGGGGTAGTCAGGGTGTTTTATTAGGGGGTAGTCAGGGTGTTTTATTAGGGGGTAGTCAGGGTGTTTTATTAGGGGGTAGTCAGGGTGTTTTATTAGGGGGTAGTCAGGGTGTTTTATTAGGGGGTAGTCAGGATGTTTTATAAGGGGGTAGTCAGGGTGTTTTATTAGGGGGTAGTCAGGGTGTTTTATTAGGGGGTAGTCAGGGTGTTTTATTAGGGGGTAGTCAGGGTGTTTTATTAGTCAGGGTGTTTTATTAGGGGGTATTCAGGGTGTTTTATTAGGGGGTAGTCAGGGTGTTTTATTAGGGGGTAGTCAGGGTGTTTTATTAGGGGGTAGTCAGGGTGTTTTATTAGGGGGTAGTCAGGGTGTTTTATTAGGGGGTAGTCAGGATGTTTTATTAGGGGGTAGTCAGGGTGTTTTATTAGGGGGTAGTCAGGGTGTTTTATTAGGGGGTAGTCAGGGTGTTTTATTAGGGGGTAGTCAGGATGTTTTATTAGGGGGTAGTCAGGGTGTTTTATTAGGGGGTAGTCAGGGTGTTTTATTAGTCAGGGTGTTTTATTAGGGGGTAGTCAGGGTGTTTTATTAGGGGGTAGTCAGGGTGTTTTATTAGTCAGGGTGTTTTATTAGTCAGGGTGTTTTATTAGGGGGTAGTCAGGGTGTTTTATTAGTCAGGGTGTTTTATTAGGGGGTAGTCAGGGTGTTTTATTAGTCAGGATGTTTTATTAGTCAGGGTGTTTTATTAGGGGGTAGTCAGGGTGTTTTATTAGGGGGTAGTCAGGGTGTTTTATTAGTCAGGGTGTTTTATTAGGGGGTAGTCAGGGTGTTTTATTAGGGGGTAGTCAGGGTGTTTTATTAGGGGGTAGTCAGGGTGTTTTATTAGGGGGTAGTCAGGGTGTTTTATTAGTCAGGGTGTTTTATTAGGGGGTAGTCAGGATGTTTTATTAGGGGGTAGTCAGGGTGTTTTATTAGGGGGTAGTCAGGGTGTTTTATTAGGGGGTAGTCAGGGTGTTTTATTAGTCAGGATGTTTTATTAGGGGGTAGTCAGGGTGTTTTATTAGTCAGGGTGTTTTATTAGGGGGTAGTCAGGGTGTTTTATTTGGGGGTAGTCAGGGTGTTTTATTAGGGGGTAGTCAGGGTGTTTTATTAGTCAGGGTGTTTTATTAGGGGGTAGTCAGGGTGTTTTATTAGTCAGGATGTTTTATTAGTCAGGGTGTTTTATTAGGGGGTAGTCAGGGTGTTTTATTAGGGGGTAGTCAGGGTGTTTTATTAGTCAGGGTGTTTTATTAGGGGGTAGTCAGGGTGTTTTATTAGGGGGTAGTCAGGGTGTTTTATTAGGGGGTAGTCAGGGTGTTTTATTAGGGGGTAGTCAGGGTGTTTTATTAGTCAGGGTGTTTTATTAGGGGGTAGTCAGGGTGTTTTATTAGGGGGTAGTCAGGATGTTTTATTAGGGGGTAGTCAGGGTGTTTTATTAGGGGGTAGTCAGGGTGTTTTATTAGGGGGTAGTCAGGGTGTTTTATTAGTCAGGATGTTTTATTAGGGGGTAGTCAGGATGTTTTATTAGGGGGTAGTCAGGATGTTTTATTAGGGGGTAGTCAGGGTGTTTTATTAGTCAGGGTGTTTTATTAGGGGGTAGTCAGGGTGTTTTATTAGGGGGTAGTCAGGGTGTTTTATTAGGGGGTAGTCAGGGTGTTTTATTAGGGGGTAGTCAGGGTGTTTTATTAGGGGGTAGTCAGGGTGTTTTATTAGGGGGTAGTCAGGGTGTTTTATTAGGGGGTAGTCAGGGTGTTTTATTAGTCAGGGTGTTTTATTAGGGGGTAGTCAGGATGTTTTATTAGGGGGTAGTCAGGATGTTTTATTAGGGGGTAGTCAGGGTGTTTTATTAGGGGGTAGTCAGGGTGTTTTATTAGGGGGTAGTCAGGGTGTTTTATTAGGGGGTATTCAGGGTGTTTTATTAGGGGGTAGTCAGGGTGTTTTATTAGGGGGTAGTCAGGGTGTTTTATTAGGGGGTAGTCAGGGTGTTTTATTAGGGGGTATTCAGGGTGTTTTATTAGGGGGTAGTCAGGATGTTTTATTAGGGGGTAGTCAGGGTGTTTTATTAGGGGGTAGTCAGGGTGTTTTATTAGTCAGGGTGTTTTATTCGGGGGTAGTCAGGGTGTTTTATTAGGGGGTAGTCAGGGTGTTTTATTAGGGGGTAGTCAGGGTGTTTTATTAGGGGGTAGTCAGGATGTTTTATTAGGGGGTAGTCAGGGTGTTTTATTAGGGGGTAGTCAGGGTGTTTTATTAGGGGGTAGTCAGGGTGTTTTATTAGGGGGTATTCAGGATGTTTTATTAGGGGGTAGTCAGGGTGTTTTATTAGGGGGTAGTCAGGATGTTTTATTAGGGGGTAGTCAGGGTGTTTTATTAGGGGGTAGTCAGGATGTTTTATTAGGGGGTAGTCAGGGTGTTTTATTAGGGGGTAGTCAGGGTGTTTTATTAGGGGGTAGTCAGGGTGTTTTATTAGGGGGTAGTCAGGGTGTTTTATTAGGGGGTAGTCAGGGTGTTTTATTAGGGGGTAGTCAGGATGTTTTATTAGGGGGTAGTCAGGGTGTTTTATTAGTCCGGATGTTTTATTAGGGGGTAGTCAGGGTGTTTTATTAGTCAGGGTGTTTTATTAGGGGGTAGTCAGGGTGTTTTATTAGGGGGTAGTCAGGGTGTTTTATTAGGGGGTAGTCAGGATGTTTTATTAGGGGGTAGTCAGGGTGTTTTATTAGGGGGTAGTCAGGGTGTTTTATTAGGGGGTAGTCAGGGTGTTTTATTAGGGGGTAGTCAGGGTGTTTTATTAGGGGGTAGTCAGGGTGTTTTATTAGTCAGGATGTTTTATTAGGGGGTAGTCAGGATGTTTTATTAGGGGGTAGTCAGGATGTTTTATTAGGGGGTAGTCAGGGTGTTTTATTAGTCAGGGTGTTTTATTAGGGGGTAGTCAGGGTGTTTTATTAGGGGGTAGTCAGGGTGTTTTATTAGGGGGTAGTCAGGGTGTTTTATTAGGGGGTAGTCAGGGTGTTTTATTAGGGGGTAGTCAGGGTGTTTTATTAGGGGGTAGTCAGGGTGTTTTATTAGGGGGTAGTCAGGGTGTTTTATTAGTCAGGGTGTTTTATTAGGGGGTAGTCAGGATGTTTTATTAGGGGGTAGTCAGGATGTTTTATTAGGGGGTAGTCAGGGTGTTTTATTAGGGGGTAGTCAGGGTGTTTTATTAGGGGGTAGTCAGGGTGTTTTATTAGGGGGTATTCAGGGTGTTTTATTAGGGGGTAGTCAGGGTGTTTTATTAGGGGGTAGTCAGGGTGTTTTATTAGGGGGTAGTCAGGGTGTTTTATTAGGGGGTATTCAGGGTGTTTTATTAGGGGGTAGTCAGGATGTTTTATTAGGGGGTAGTCAGGGTGTTTTATTAGGGGGTAGTCAGGGTGTTTTATTAGTCAGGGTGTTTTATTCGGGGGTAGTCAGGGTGTTTTATTAGGGGGTAGTCAGGGTGTTTTATTAGGGGGTAGTCAGGGTGTTTTATTAGGGGGTAGTCAGGATGTTTTATTAGGGGGTAGTCAGGGTGTTTTATTAGGGGGTAGTCAGGGTGTTTTATTAGGGGGTAGTCAGGGTGTTTTATTAGGGGGTATTCAGGATGTTTTATTAGGGGGTAGTCAGGGTGTTTTATTAGGGGGTAGTCAGGATGTTTTATTAGGGGGTAGTCAGGGTGTTTTATTAGGGGGTAGTCAGGATGTTTTATTAGGGGGTAGTCAGGGTGTTTTATTAGGGGGTAGTCAGGGTGTTTTATTAGGGGGTAGTCAGGGTGTTTTATTAGGGGGTAGTCAGGGTGTTTTATTAGGGGGTAGTCAGGGTGTTTTATTAGGGGGTAGTCAGGGTGTTTTATTAGGGGGTAGTCAGGATGTTTTATTAGGGGGTAGTCAGGGTGTTTTATTAGTCCGGATGTTTTATTAGGGGGTAGTCAGGGTGTTTTATTAGTCAGGGTGTTTTATTAGGGGGTAGTCAGGGTGTTTTATTAGGGGGTAGTCAGGGTGTTTTATTAGGGGGTAGTCAGGATGTTTTATTAGGGGGTAGTCAGGGTGTTTTATTAGGGGGTAGTCAGGGTGTTTTATTAGGGGGTAGTCAGGATGTTTTATTAGGGGGTAGTCAGGGTGTTTTATTAGTCAGGATGTTTTATTAGGGGGTAGTCAGGGTGTTTTATTAGGGGGTAGTCAGGGTGTTTTATTAGGGGGTAGTCAGGGTGTTTTATTAGGGGGTAGTCAGGATGTTTTATAAGGGGGTAGTCAGGGTGTTTTATTAGGGGGTAGTCAGGGTGTTTTATTAGGGGGTAGTCAGGGTGTTTTATTAGGGGGTAGTCAGGGTGTTTTATTAGGGGGTAGTCAGGGTGTTTTATTAGGGGGTAGTCAGGATGTTTTATTAGGGGGTAGTCAGGGTGTTTTATTTGGGGGTAGTCAGGGTGTTTTATTAGGGGGTAGTCAGGGTGTTTTATTAGGGGGTAGTCAGGGTGTTTTATTAGGGGGTAGTCAGGGTGTTTTATTAGGGGGTAGTCAGGATGTTTTATTAGGGGGTAGTCAGGGTGTTTTATTAGGGGGTAGTCAGGATGTTTTATTAGGGGGTAGTCAGGGTGTTTTATTAGGGGGTAGTCAGGGTGTTTTATTAGTCAGGGTGTTTTATTAGTCAGGGTGTTTTATTAGGGGGTAGTCAGGGTGTTTTATTTGGGGGTAGTCAGGGTGTTTTATTAGGGGGTAGTCAGGGTGTTTTATTAGGGGGTAGTCAGGGTGTTTTATTAGGGGGTAGTCAGGGTGTTTTATTAGGGGGTAGTCAGGATGTTTTATTAGGGGGTAGTCAGGGTGTTTTATTAGGGGGTAGTCAGGATGTTTTATTAGGGGGTAGTCAGGGTGTTTTATTAGGGGGTAGTCAGTGTGTTTTATTAGGGGGTAGTCAGGGTGTTTTATTAGGGGGTAGTCAGGGTGTTTTATTAGGGGGTAGTCAGGATGTTTTATTAGGGGGTAGTCAGGGTGTTTTATTAGGGGGTAGTCAGGATGTTTTATAAGGGGGTAGTCAGGGTGTTTTATTAGGGGGTAGTCAGGGTGTTTTATTAGGGGGTAGTCAGGGTGTTTTATTAGGGGGTAGTCAGGGTGTTTTATTAGTCAGGGTGTTTTATTAGGGGGTATTCAGGGTGTTTTATTAGGGGGTAGTCAGGGTGTTTTATTAGGGGGTAGTCAGGGTGTTTTATTAGGGGGTAGTCAGGGTGTTTTATTAGGGGGTAGTCAGGGTGTTTTATTAGGGGGTAGTCAGGGTGTTTTATTAGGGGGTAGTCAGGGTGTTTTATTAGGGGGTAGTCAGGGTGTTTTATTAGGGGGTAGTCAGGGTGTTTTATTAGGGGGTAGTCAGGATGTTTTATTAGGGGGTAGTCAGGATGTTTTATAAGGGGGTAGTCAGGGTGTTTTATTAGGGGGTAGTCAGGGTGTTTTATTAGGGGGTAGTCAGGATGTTTTATTAGGGGGTAGTCAGGGTGTTTTATTAGGGGGTAGTCAGGGTGTTTTATTAGGGGGTAGTCAGGGTGTTTTATTAGGGGGTAGTCAGGATGTTTTATTAGGGGGTAGTCAGGGTGTTTTATTAGGGGGTAGTCAGGGTGTTTTATTAGGGGGTAGTCAGGGTGTTTTATTAGGGGGTAGTCAGGATGTTTTATTAGGGGGTAGTCAGGGTGTTTTATTAGGGGGTAGTCAGGATGTTTTATTAGGGGGTAGTCAGGGTGTTTTATTAGGGGGTAGTCAGGGTGTTTTATTAGTCAGGGTGTTTTATTAGGGGGTAGTCAGGGTGTTTTATTAGGGGGTAGTCAGGGTGTTTTATTAGGGGGTAGTCAGGGTGTTTTATTAGGGGGTAGTCAGGGTGTTTTATTAGGGGGTAGTCAGGGTGTTTTATTAGTCAGGGTGTTTTATTAGGGGGTAGTCAGGGTGTTTTATTAGGGGGTAGTCAGGGTGTTTTATTAGGGGGTAGTCAGGGTGTTTTATTAGGGGGTAGTCAGGGTGTTTTATTAGTCAGGGTGTTTTATTAGGGGGTAGTCAGGGTGTTTTATTAGGGGGTAGTCAGGGTGTTTTATTAGGGGGTAGTCAGGGTGTTTTATTAGGGGGTAGTCAGGGTGTTTTATTAGTCAGGGTGTTTTATTAGGGGGTAGTCAGGGTGTTTTATTAGGGGGTAGTCAGGGTGTTTTATTAGGGGGTAGTCAGGGTGTTTTATTAGGGGGTAGTCAGGGTGTTTTATTAGTCAGGGTGTTTTATTAGGGGGTAGTCAGGGTGTTTTATTAGGGGGTAGTCAGGGTGTTTTATTAGGGGGTATTCAGGGTGTTTTATTAGGGGGTAGTCAGGGTGTTTTATTAGGGGGTAGTCAGGGTGTTTTATTAGGGGGTAGTCAGGATGTTTTATTAGGGGGTAGTCAGGGTGTTTTATTAGGGGGTAGTCAGGGTGTTTTATTAGGGGGTAGTCAGGGTGTTTTATTAGGGGGTAGTCAGGGTGTTTTATTAGTCAGGATGTTTTATTAGGGGGTAGTCAGGGTGTTTTATTAGGGGGTAGTCAGGGTGTTTTATTAGGGGGTAGTCAGGGTGTTTTATTAGTCAGGATGTTTTATTAGTCAGGGTGTTTTATTAGGGGGTAGTCAGGGTGTTTTATTAGTCAGGGTGTTTTATTAGTCAGGGTGTTTTATTAGGGGGTAGTCAGGGTGTTTTATTAGGGGGTAGTCAGGGTGTTTTATTAGTCAGGGTGTTTTATTAGTCAGGGTGTTTTATTAGGGGGTAGTCAGGGTGTTTTATTAGGGGGTAGTCAGGGTGTTTTATTAGTCAGGGTGTTTTATTAGGGGGTAGTCAGGGTGTTTTATTAGTCAGGATGTTTTATTAGTCAGGGTGTTTTATTAGGGGGTAGTCAGGGTGTTTTATTAGGGGGTAGTCAGGGTGTTTTATTAGTCAGGGTGTTTTATTAGGGGGTAGTCAGGGTGTTTTATTAGGGGGTAGTCAGGGTGTTTTATTAGGGGGTAGTCAGGGTGTTTTATTAGGGGGTAGTCAGGGTGTTTTATTAGTCAGGGTGTTTTATTAGGGGGTAGTCAGGATGTTTTATTAGGGGGTAGTCAGGGTGTTTTATTAGGGGGTAGTCAGGGTGTTTTATTAGTCAGGATGTTTTATTAGGGGGTAGTCAGGGTGTTTTATTAGGGGGTAGTCAGGGTGTTTTATTAGGGGGTAGTCAGGGTGTTTTATTAGGGGGTAGTCAGGGTGTTTTATTAGGGGGTAGTCAGGGTGTTTTATTAGGGGGTAGTCAGGGTGTTTTATTAGGGGGTAGTCAGGGTGTTTTATTAGTCAGGGTGTTTTATTAGGGGGTAGTCAGGATGTTTTATTAGGGGGTAGTCAGGATGTTTTATTAGGGGGTAGTCAGGGTGTTTTATTAGGGGGTAGTCAGGGTGTTTTATTAGGGGGTAGTCAGGGTGTTTTATTAGGGGGTATTCAGGGTGTTTTATTAGGGGGTAGTCAGGGTGTTTTATTAGGGGGTAGTCAGGATGTTTTATTAGGGGGTAGTCAGGGTGTTTTATTAGTCAGGGTGTTTTATTCGGGGGTAGTCAGGGTGTTTTATTAGGGGGTAGTCAGGGTGTTTTATTAGGGGGTAGTCAGGGTGTTTTATTAGGGGGTAGTCAGGGTGTTTTATTAGGGGGTAGTCAGGGTGTTTTATTAGGGGGTAGTCAGGGTGTTTTATTAGGGGGTATTCAGGATGTTTTATTTGGGGGTAGTCAGGGTGTTTTATTAGGGGGTAGTCAGGATGTTTTATTAGGGGGTAGTCAGGGTGTTTTATTAGGGGGTAGTCAGGATGTTTTATTAGGGGGTAGTCAGGGTGTTTTATTAGGGGGTAGTCAGGGTGTTTTATTAGGGGGTAGTCAGGATGTTTTATTAGGGGGTAGTCAGGGTGTTTTATTAGTCCGGATGTTTTATTAGGGGGTAGTCAGGGTGTTTTATTAGTCAGGGTGTTTTATTAGGGGGTAGTCAGGGTGTTTTATTAGGGGGTAGTCAGGGTGTTTTATTAGGGGGTAGTCAGGATGTTTTATTAGGGGGTAGTCAGGGTGTTTTATTAGGGGGTAGTCAGGGTGTTTTATTAGGGGGTAGTCAGGATGTTTTATTAGGGGGTAGTCAGGGTGTTTTATTAGTCAGGATGTTTTATTAGGGGGTAGTCAGGGTGTTTTATTAGTCAGGGTGTTTTATTAGGGGGTAGTCAGGGTGTTTTATTAGGGGGTAGTCAGGGTGTTTTATTAGGGGGTAGTCAGGGTGTTTTATTAGGGGGTAGTCAGGGTGTTTTATTAGGGGGTAGTCAGGGTGTTTTATTAGGGGGTAGTCAGGATGTTTTATAAGGGGGTAGTCAGGGTGTTTTATTAGGGGGTAGTCAGGGTGTTTTATTAGGGGGTAGTCAGGGTGTTTTATTAGTCAGGGTGTTTTATTAGGGGGTATTCAGGGTGTTTTATTAGGGGGTAGTCAGGGTGTTTTATTAGGGGGTAGTCAGGGTGTTTTATTAGGGGGTAGTCAGGGTGTTTTATTAGGGGGTAGTCAGGGTGTTTTATTAGGGGGTAGTCAGGGTGTTTTATTAGGGGGTAGTCAGGATGTTTTATTAGGGGGTAGTCAGGGTGTTTTATTAGGGGGTAGTCAGGGTGTTTTATTAGGGGGTAGTCAGGGTGTTTTATTAGGGGGTAGTCAGGATGTTTTATTAGGGGGTAGTCAGGGTGTTTTATTAGGGGGTAGTCAGGGTGTTTTATTAGTCAGGGTGTTTTATTAGGGGGTAGTCAGGGTGTTTTATTAGGGGGTAGTCAGGGTGTTTTATTAGTCAGGGTGTTTTATTAGGGGGTAGTCAGGGTGTTTTATTAGGGGGTAGTCAGGGTGTTTTATTAGGGGGTAGTCAGGGTGTTTTATTAGGGGGTAGTCAGGGTGTTTTATTAGTCAGGGTGTTTTATTAGGGGGTAGTCAGGATGTTTTATTAGGGGGTAGTCAGGGTGTTTTATTAGGGGGTAGTCAGGGTGTTTTATTAGTCAGGATGTTTTATTAGGGGGTAGTCAGGGTGTTTTATTAGGGGGTAGTCAGGGTGTTTTATTAGGGGGTAGTCAGGGTGTTTTATTAGGGGGTAGTCAGGGTGTTTTATTAGGGGGTAGTCAGGGTGTTTTATTAGGGGGTAGTCAGGGTGTTTTATTAGGGGGTAGTCAGGGTGTTTTATTAGGGGGTAGTCAGGGTGTTTTATTAGTCAGGGTGTTTTATTAGGGGGTAGTCAGGATGTTTTATTAGGGGGTAGTCAGGATGTTTTATTAGGGGGTAGTCAGGGTGTTTTATTAGGGGGTAGTCAGGGTGTTTTATTAGGGGGTAGTCAGGGTGTTTTATTAGGGGGTATTCAGGGTGTTTTATTAGGGGGTAGTCAGGGTGTTTTATTAGGGGGTAGTCAGGATGTTTTATTAGGGGGTAGTCAGGGTGTTTTATTAGTCAGGGTGTTTTATTCGGGGGTAGTCAGGGTGTTTTATTAGGGGGTAGTCAGGGTGTTTTATTAGGGGGTAGTCAGGGTGTTTTATTAGGGGGTAGTCAGGATGTTTTATTAGGGGGTAGTCAGGGTGTTTTATTAGGGGGTAGTCAGGGTGTTTTATTAGGGGGTAGTCAGGGTGTTTTATTAGGGGGTATTCAGGATGTTTTATTTGGGGGTAGTCAGGGTGTTTTATTAGGGGGTAGTCAGGATGTTTTATTAGGGGGTAGTCAGGGTGTTTTATTAGGGGGTAGTCAGGATGTTTTATTAGGGGGTAGTCAGGGTGTTTTATTAGGGGGTAGTCAGGGTGTTTTATTAGGGGGTAGTCAGGATGTTTTATTAGGGGGTAGTCAGGGTGTTTTATTAGTCCGGATGTTTTATTAGGGGGTAGTCAGGGTGTTTTATTAGTCAGGGTGTTTTATTAGGGGGTAGTCAGGGTGTTTTATTAGGGGGTAGTCAGGGTGTTTTATTAGGGGGTAGTCAGGATGTTTTATTAGGGGGTAGTCAGGGTGTTTTATTAGGGGGTAGTCAGGGTGTTTTATTAGGGGGTAGTCAGGATGTTTTATTAGGGGGTAGTCAGGGTGTTTTATTAGTCAGGATGTTTTATTAGGGGGTAGTCAGGGTGTTTTATTAGTCAGGGTGTTTTATTAGGGGGTAGTCAGGGTGTTTTATTAGGGGGTAGTCAGGGTGTTTTATTAGGGGGTAGTCAGGGTGTTTTATTAGGGGGTAGTCAGGGTGTTTTATTAGGGGGTAGTCAGGGTGTTTTATTAGGGGGTAGTCAGGATGTTTTATAAGGGGGTAGTCAGGGTGTTTTATTAGGGGGTAGTCAGGGTGTTTTATTAGGGGGTAGTCAGGGTGTTTTATTAGTCAGGGTGTTTTATTAGGGGGTATTCAGGGTGTTTTATTAGGGGGTAGTCAGGGTGTTTTATTAGGGGGTAGTCAGGGTGTTTTATTAGGGGGTAGTCAGGGTGTTTTATTAGGGGGTAGTCAGGGTGTTTTATTAGGGGGTAGTCAGGATGTTTTATTAGGGGGTAGTCAGGGTGTTTTATTAGGGGGTAGTCAGGGTGTTTTATTAGGGGGTAGTCAGGGTGTTTTATTAGGGGGTAGTCAGGATGTTTTATTAGGGGGTAGTCAGGGTGTTTTATTAGGGGGTAGTCAGGGTGTTTTATTAGTCAGGGTGTTTTATTAGGGGGTAGTCAGGGTGTTTTATTAGGGGGTAGTCAGGGTGTTTTATTAGTCAGGGTGTTTTATTAGTCAGGGTGTTTTATTAGGGGGTAGTCAGGGTGTTTTATTAGTCAGGGTGTTTTATTAGGGGGTAGTCAGGGTGTTTTATTAGTCAGGATGTTTTATTAGTCAGGGTGTTTTATTAGGGGGTAGTCAGGGTGTTTTATTAGGGGGTAGTCAGGGTGTTTTATTAGTCAGGGTGTTTTATTAGGGGGTAGTCAGGGTGTTTTATTAGGGGGTAGTCAGGGTGTTTTATTAGGGGGTAGTCAGGGTGTTTTATTAGGGGGTAGTCAGGGTGTTTTATTAGTCAGGGTGTTTTATTAGGGGGTAGTCAGGATGTTTTATTAGGGGGTAGTCAGGGTGTTTTATTAGGGGGTAGTCAGGGTGTTTTATTAGGGGGTAGTCAGGGTGTTTTATTAGTCAGGATGTTTTATTAGGGGGTAGTCAGGGTGTTTTATTTGGGGGTAGTCAGGGTGTTTTATTTGGGGGTAGTCAGGGTGTTTTATTAGGGGGTAGTCAGGGTGTTTTATTAGTCAGGGTGTTTTATTAGTCAGGGTGTTTTATTAGGGGGTAGTCAGGGTGTTTTATTTGGGGGTAGTCAGGGTGTTTTATTAGGGGGTAGTCAGGGTGTTTTATTAGTCAGGGTGTTTTATTAGGGGGTAGTCAGGGTGTTTTATTAGTCAGGATGTTTTATTAGTCAGGGTGTTTTATTAGGGGGTAGTCAGGGTGTTTTATTAGGGGGTAGTCAGGGTGTTTTATTAGTCAGGGTGTTTTATTAGGGGGTAGTCAGGGTGTTTTATTAGGGGGTAGTCAGGGTGTTTTATTAGGGGGTAGTCAGGGTGTTTTATTAGGGGGTAGTCAGGGTGTTTTATTAGTCAGGGTGTTTTATTAGGGGGTAGTCAGGGTGTTTTATTAGGGGGTAGTCAGGATGTTTTATTAGGGGGTAGTCAGGGTGTTTTATTAGGGGGTAGTCAGGGTGTTTTATTAGGGGGTAGTCAGGGTGTTTTATTAGTCAGGATGTTTTATTAGGGGGTAGTCAGGATGTTTTATTAGGGGGTAGTCAGGATGTTTTATTAGGGGGTAGTCAGGGTGTTTTATTAGTCAGGGTGTTTTATTAGGGGGTAGTCAGGGTGTTTTATTAGGGGGTAGTCAGGGTGTTTTATTAGGGGGTAGTCAGGGTGTTTTATTAGGGGGTAGTCAGGGTGTTTTATTAGGGGGTAGTCAGGGTGTTTTATTAGGGGGTAGTCAGGGTGTTTTATTAGGGGGTAGTCAGGGTGTTTTATTAGTCAGGGTGTTTTATTAGGGGGTAGTCAGGATGTTTTATTAGGGGGTAGTCAGGATGTTTTATTAGGGGGTAGTCAGGGTGTTTTATTAGGGGGTAGTCAGGGTGTTTTATTAGGGGGTAGTCAGGGTGTTTTATTAGGGGGTATTCAGGGTGTTTTATTAGGGGGTAGTCAGGGTGTTTTATTAGGGGGTAGTCAGGGTGTTTTATTAGGGGGTAGTCAGGGTGTTTTATTAGGGGGTATTCAGGGTGTTTTATTAGGGGGTAGTCAGGATGTTTTATTAGGGGGTAGTCAGGGTGTTTTATTAGGGGGTAGTCAGGGTGTTTTATTAGTCAGGGTGTTTTATTCGGGGGTAGTCAGGGTGTTTTATTAGGGGGTAGTCAGGGTGTTTTATTAGGGGGTAGTCAGGGTGTTTTATTAGGGGGTAGTCAGGATGTTTTATTAGGGGGTAGTCAGGGTGTTTTATTAGGGGGTAGTCAGGGTGTTTTATTAGGGGGTAGTCAGGGTGTTTTATTAGGGGGTATTCAGGATGTTTTATTAGGGGGTAGTCAGGGTGTTTTATTAGGGGGTAGTCAGGATGTTTTATTAGGGGGTAGTCAGGGTGTTTTATTAGGGGGTAGTCAGGATGTTTTATTAGGGGGTAGTCAGGGTGTTTTATTAGGGGGTAGTCAGGGTGTTTTATTAGGGGGTAGTCAGGGTGTTTTATTAGGGGGTAGTCAGGGTGTTTTATTAGGGGGTAGTCAGGGTGTTTTATTAGGGGGTAGTCAGGATGTTTTATTAGGGGGTAGTCAGGGTGTTTTATTAGTCCGGATGTTTTATTAGGGGGTAGTCAGGGTGTTTTATTAGTCAGGGTGTTTTATTAGGGGGTAGTCAGGGTGTTTTATTAGGGGGTAGTCAGGGTGTTTTATTAGGGGGTAGTCAGGATGTTTTATTAGGGGGTAGTCAGGGTGTTTTATTAGGGGGTAGTCAGGGTGTTTTATTAGGGGGTAGTCAGGGTGTTTTATTAGGGGGTAGTCAGGGTGTTTTATTAGGGGGTAGTCAGGGTGTTTTATTAGTCAGGATGTTTTATTAGGGGGTAGTCAGGATGTTTTATTAGGGGGTAGTCAGGATGTTTTATTAGGGGGTAGTCAGGGTGTTTTATTAGTCAGGGTGTTTTATTAGGGGGTAGTCAGGGTGTTTTATTAGGGGGTAGTCAGGGTGTTTTATTAGGGGGTAGTCAGGGTGTTTTATTAGGGGGTAGTCAGGGTGTTTTATTAGGGGGTAGTCAGGGTGTTTTATTAGGGGGTAGTCAGGGTGTTTTATTAGGGGGTAGTCAGGGTGTTTTATTAGTCAGGGTGTTTTATTAGGGGGTAGTCAGGATGTTTTATTAGGGGGTAGTCAGGATGTTTTATTAGGGGGTAGTCAGGGTGTTTTATTAGGGGGTAGTCAGGGTGTTTTATTAGGGGGTAGTCAGGGTGTTTTATTAGGGGGTATTCAGGGTGTTTTATTAGGGGGTAGTCAGGGTGTTTTATTAGGGGGTAGTCAGGGTGTTTTATTAGGGGGTAGTCAGGGTGTTTTATTAGGGGGTATTCAGGGTGTTTTATTAGGGGGTAGTCAGGATGTTTTATTAGGGGGTAGTCAGGGTGTTTTATTAGGGGGTAGTCAGGGTGTTTTATTAGTCAGGGTGTTTTATTCGGGGGTAGTCAGGGTGTTTTATTAGGGGGTAGTCAGGGTGTTTTATTAGGGGGTAGTCAGGGTGTTTTATTAGGGGGTAGTCAGGATGTTTTATTAGGGGGTAGTCAGGGTGTTTTATTAGGGGGTAGTCAGGGTGTTTTATTAGGGGGTAGTCAGGGTGTTTTATTAGGGGGTATTCAGGATGTTTTATTAGGGGGTAGTCAGGGTGTTTTATTAGGGGGTAGTCAGGATGTTTTATTAGGGGGTAGTCAGGGTGTTTTATTAGGGGGTAGTCAGGATGTTTTATTAGGGGGTAGTCAGGGTGTTTTATTAGGGGGTAGTCAGGGTGTTTTATTAGGGGGTAGTCAGGGTGTTTTATTAGGGGGTAGTCAGGGTGTTTTATTAGGGGGTAGTCAGGGTGTTTTATTAGGGGGTAGTCAGGGTGTTTTATTAGGGGGTAGTCAGGATGTTTTATTAGGGGGTAGTCAGGGTGTTTTATTAGTCCGGATGTTTTATTAGGGGGTAGTCAGGGTGTTTTATTAGTCAGGGTGTTTTATTAGGGGGTAGTCAGGGTGTTTTATTAGGGGGTAGTCAGGGTGTTTTATTAGGGGGTAGTCAGGATGTTTTATTAGGGGGTAGTCAGGGTGTTTTATTAGGGGGTAGTCAGGGTGTTTTATTAGGGGGTAGTCAGGATGTTTTATTAGGGGGTAGTCAGGGTGTTTTATTAGTCAGGATGTTTTATTAGGGGGTAGTCAGGGTGTTTTATTAGGGGGTAGTCAGGGTGTTTTATTAGGGGGTAGTCAGGGTGTTTTATTAGGGGGTAGTCAGGATGTTTTATAAGGGGGTAGTCAGGGTGTTTTATTAGGGGGTAGTCAGGGTGTTTTATTAGGGGGTAGTCAGGGTGTTTTATTAGGGGGTAGTCAGGGTGTTTTATTAGGGGGTAGTCAGGGTGTTTTATTAGGGGGTAGTCAGGATGTTTTATTAGGGGGTAGTCAGGGTGTTTTATTTGGGGGTAGTCAGGGTGTTTTATTAGGGGGTAGTCAGGGTGTTTTATTAGGGGGTAGTCAGGGTGTTTTATTAGGGGGTAGTCAGGGTGTTTTATTAGGGGGTAGTCAGGATGTTTTATTAGGGGGTAGTCAGGGTGTTTTATTAGGGGGTAGTCAGGATGTTTTATTAGGGGGTAGTCAGGGTGTTTTATTAGGGGGTAGTCAGGGTGTTTTATTAGTCAGGGTGTTTTATTAGTCAGGGTGTTTTATTAGGGGGTAGTCAGGGTGTTTTATTTGGGGGTAGTCAGGGTGTTTTATTAGGGGGTAGTCAGGGTGTTTTATTAGGGGGTAGTCAGGGTGTTTTATTAGGGGGTAGTCAGGGTGTTTTATTAGGGGGTAGTCAGGATGTTTTATTAGGGGGTAGTCAGGGTGTTTTATTAGGGGGTAGTCAGGATGTTTTATTAGGGGGTAGTCAGGGTGTTTTATTAGGGGGTAGTCAGTGTGTTTTATTAGGGGGTAGTCAGGGTGTTTTATTAGGGGGTAGTCAGGGTGTTTTATTAGTCAGGGTGTTTTATTAGGGGGTAGTCAGGGTGTTTTATTAGGGGGTAGTCAGGGTGTTTTATTAGGGGGTAGTCAGGGTGTTTTATTAGTCAGGATGTTTTATTAGGGGGTAGTCAGGGTGTTTTATTAGGGGGTAGTCAGGGTGTTTTATTAGGGGGTAGTCCGGATGTTTTATTAGGGGGTAGTCAGGGTGTTTTATTAGTCAGGGTGTTTTATTAGGGGGTAGTCAGGGTGTTTTATTAGGGGGTAGTCAGGGTGTTTTATAAGGGGGTAGTCAGGGTGTTTTATTAGGGGGTAGTCAGGGTGTTTTATTAGGGGGTAGTCAGGGTGTTTTATTAGGGGGTAGTCAGGGTGTTTTATTAGGGGGTAGTCAGGATGTTTTATAAGGGGGTAGTCAGGGTGTTTTATTAGGGGGTAGTCAGGGTGTTTTATTAGGGGGTAGTCAGGGTGTTTTATTAGGGGGTAGTCAGGGTGTTTTATTAGGGGGTAGTCCGGATGTTTTATTAGGGGGTAGTCAGGATGTTTTATTAGGGGGTAGTCAGGGTGTTTTATTAGTCCGGATGTTTTATTAGGGGGTAGTCAGGGTGTTTTATTAGGGGGTAGTCAGGGTGTTTTATTAGGGGGTAGTCAGGGTGTTTTATTAGGGGGTAGTCAGGGTGTTTTATTAGGGGGTAGTCAGGGTGTTTTATTAGGGGGTAGTCAGGGTGTTTTATTAGGGGGTAGTCAGGATGTTTTATAAGGGGGTAGTCAGGGTGTTTTATTAGGGGGTAGTCAGGGTGTTTTATTAGGGGGTAGTCAGGGTGTTTTATTAGGGGGTAGTCAGGATGTTTTATAAGGGGGTAGTCAGGGTGTTTTATTAGGGGGTAGTCAGGGTGTTTTATTAGGGGGTAGTCAGGGTGTTTTATTAGTCCGGATGTTTTATTAGGGGGTAGTCAGGGTGTTTTATTAGTCAGGGTGTTTTATTAGGGGGTAGTCAGGGTGTTTTATTAGGGGGTAGTCAGGGTGTTTTATTAGTCAGGATGTTTTATTAGGGGGTAGTCAGGGTGTTTTATTAGTCAGGATATTTTATTAGGGGGTAGTCAGGATGTTTTATTAGGGGGTAGTCAGGGTGTTTTATTAGGGGGTAGTCAGGGTGTTTTATTAGGGGGTAGTCAGGATGTTTTATTAGGGGGTAGTCAGGGTGTTTTATTAGTCAGGGTGTTTTATTAGGGGGTAGTCAGGATGTTTTATAAGGGGGTAGTCAGGGTGTTTTATTAGGGGGTAGTCAGGGTGTTTTATTAGGGGGTAGTCAGGGTGTTTTATTCGGGGGTAGTCAGGGTGTTTTATTAGGGGGTAGTCAGGGTGTTTTATTAGGGGGTAGTCAGGGTGTTTTATTAGGGGGTAGTCAGGATGTTTTATTAGGGGGTAGTCAGGGTGTTTTATTAGGGGGTAGTCAGGATGTTTTATTAGGGGGTAGTCAGGATGTTTTATTAGGGGGTAGTCAGGGTGTTTTATTAGGGGGTAGTCAGGATGTTTTATTAGGGGGTAGTCAGGATGTTTTATAAGGGGGTAGTCAGGATGTTTTATTAGGGGGTAGTCAGGATGTTTTATTAGGGGGTAGTCAGGATGTTTTATTAGGGGGTAGTCAGGATGTTTTATAAGGGGGTAGTCAGGGTGTTTTATTAGGGGGTAGTCAGGGTGTTTTATTCGGGGGTAGTCAGGGTGTTTTATTAGGGGGTAGTCAGGGTGTTTTATTAGGGGGTAGTCAGGATGTTTTATTAGGGGGTAGTCAGGATGTTTTATTAGGGGGTAGTCAGGATGTTTTATAAGGGGGTAGTCAGGGTGTTTTATTAGGGGGTAGTCAGGATGTTTTATTAGGGGGTAGTCAGGATGTTTTATTAGGGGGTAGTCAGGATGTTTTATAAGGGGGTAGTCAGGGTGTTTTATTAGGGGGTAGTCAGGGTGTTTTATTCGGGGGTAGTCAGGGTGTTTTATTAGGGGGTAGTCAGGGTGTTTTATTAGGGGGTAGTCAGGGTGTTTTATTAGGGGGTAGTCAGGGTGTTTTATTAGTCAGGATGTTTTATTAGGGGGTAGTCAGGATGTTTTATTAGTCAGGGTGTTTTATTAGGGGGTAGTCAGGGTGTTTTATTAGGGGGTAGTCAGGATGTTTTATTAGGAGGTAGTCAGGGTGTTTTATTAGGGGGTAGTCAGGGTGTTTTATTAGTCAGGGTGTTTTATTAGTCAGGGTGTTTTATTAGGGGGTAGTCAGGGTGTTTTATTTGGGGGTAGTCAGGGTGTTTTATTAGGGGGTAGTCAGGGTGTTTTATTAGGGGGTAGTCAGGGTGTTTTATTAGGGGGTAGTCAGGGTGTTTTATTAGGGGGTAGTCAGGGTGTTTTATTAGGGGGTAGTCAGGATGTTTTATTAGGGGGTAGTCAGGGTGTTTTATTAGGGGGTAGTCAGGGTGTTTTATTAGTCAGGATGTTTTATTAGGGGGTAGTCAGGGTGTTTTATTAGGGGGTAGTCAGGATGTTTTATTAGGGGGTAGTCAGGGTGTTTTATTAGTCAGGGTGTTTTATTAGGGGGTAGTCAGGGTGTTTTATTAGGGGGTAGTCAGGGTGTTTTATTAGGGGGTAGTCAGGGTGTTTTATTAGGGGGTAGTCAGGGTGTTTTATTAGGGGGTAGTCAGGGTGTTTTATTAGGGGGTAGTCAGGGTGTTTTATTAGTCAGGGTGTTTTATTAGGGGGTAGTCAGGGTGTTTTATTAGGGGGTAGTCAGGGTGTTTTATTAGGGGGTAGTCAGGGTGTTTTATTAGGGGGTAGTCAGGGTGTTTTATTCGGGGGTAGTCAGGGTGTTTTATTAGGGGGTAGTCAGGGTGTTTTATTAGGGGGTAGTCAGGGTGTTTTATTAGGGGGTAGTCAGGGTGTTTTATTAGGGGGTAGTCAGGATGTTTTATTAGGGGGTAGTCAGGGTGTTTTATTAGTCAGGGTGTTTTATTAGGGGGTAGTCAGGATGTTTTATAAGGGGGTAGTCAGGGTGTTTTATTAGGGGTTAGTCAGGGTGTTTTATTAGTCAGGATGTTTTATAAGGGGGTAGTCAGGGTGTTTTATTAGGGGGTAGTCAGGGTGTTTTATTAGTCAGGATGTTTTATTAGGGGGTAGTCAGGGTGTTTTATTAGGGGGTAGTCAGGGTGTTTTATTAGGGGGTAGTCAGGGTGTTTTATTAGGGGGTAGTCAGGATGTTTTATTAGGGGGTAGTCAGGGTGTTTTATTATGGGGTAGTCAGGGTGTTTTATTAGGGGGTAGTCAGGGTGTTTTATTAGGGGGTAGTCAGGGTGTTTTATTAGGGGGTAGTCAGGGTGTTTTATTAGGGGGTAGTCAGGATGTTTTATTAGGGGGTAGTCAGGGTGTTTTATTAGGGGGTAGTCAGGGTGTTTTATTAGGGGGTAGTCAGGGTGTTTTATTCGGGGGTAGTCAGGGTGTTTTATTAGGGGGTAGTCAGGGTGTTTTATTAGGGGGTAGTCAGGATGTTTTATTCGGGGGTAGTCAGGGTGTTTTATTAGTCAGGGTGTTTTATTAGGGGGTAGTCAGGATGTTTTATTAGGGGGTAGTCAGGGTGTTTTATTAGGGGGTAGTCAGGGTGTTTTATTAGGGGGTAGTCAGGGTGTTTTATTAGGGGGTAGTCAGGGTGTTTTATTAGGGGGTAGTCAGGGTGTTTTATTAGGGGGTAGTCAGGGTGTTTTATTAGGGGGTAGTCAGGGTGTTTTATTAGGGGGTAGTCAGGGTGTTTTATTAGGGGGTAGTCAGGATGTTTTATTAGGGGGTAGTCAGGATGTTTTATTAGGGGGTAGTCAGGATGTTTTATTAGGGGGTAGTCAGGGTGTTTTTTTAGTCAGGGTGTTTTATTAGGGGGTAGTCAGGGTGTTTTATTAGGGGGTAGTCAGGGTGTTTTATTAGGGGGTAGTCAGGGTGTTTTATTAGGGGGTAGTCAGGATGTTTTATTAGGGGGTAGTCAGGGTGTTTTATTAGGGGGTAGAAAGGATGTTTTATTAGGGGGTAGTCAGGATGTTTTATTAGGGGGTAGTCAGGGTGTTTTATTAGGGGGTAGTCAGGGTGTTTTATTCGGGGGTAGTCAGGGTGTTTTATTAGGGGGTAGTCAGGGTGTTTTATTAGGGGGTAGTCAGGATGTTTTATTAGGGGGTAGTCAGGGTGTTTTATTAGGGGGTAGTCAGGATGTTTTATTAGTCAGGGTGTTTTATTAGGGGGTAGTCAGGGTGTTTTATTAGGGGGTAGTCAGGATGTTTTATTAGTCAGGGTGTTTTATTAGGGGGTAGTCAGGGTGTTTTATTAGTCAGGGTGTTTTATTAGGGGGTAGTCAGGATGTTTTATTAGGGGGTAGTCAGGGTGTTTTATTAGTCAGGGTGTTTTATTAGGGGGTAGTCAGGGTGTTTTATTTGGGGGTAGTCAGGGTGTTTTATTAGGGGGTAGTCAGGGTGTTTTATTAGGGGGTAGTCAGGGTGTTTTATTAGGGGGTAGTCAGGGTGTTTTATTAGGGGGTAGTCAGGATGTTTTATTAGGGGGTAGTCAGGGTGTTTTATTAGGGGGTAGTCAGGATGTTTTATTAGGGGGTAGTCAGGGTGTTTTATTAGGGGGTAGTCAGGGTGTTTTATTAGTCAGGGTGTTTTATTAGTCAGGGTGTTTTATTAGGGGGTAGTCAGGGTGTTTTATTTGGGGGTAGTCAGGGTGTTTTATTAGGGGGTAGTCAGGGTGTTTTATTAGGGGGTAGTCAGGGTGTTTTATTAGGGGGTAGTCAGGGTGTTTTATTAGGGGGTAGTCAGGATGTTTTATTAGGGGGTAGTCAGGGTGTTTTATTAGGGGGTAGTCAGGATGTTTTATTAGGGGGTAGTCAGGGTGTTTTATTAGGGGGTAGTCAGTGTGTTTTATTAGGGGGTAGTCAGGGTGTTTTATTAGGGGGTAGTCAGGGTGTTTTATTAGTCAGGGTGTTTTATTAGGGGGTAGTCAGGGTGTTTTATTAGGGGGTAGTCAGGGTGTTTTATTAGGGGGTAGTCAGGGTGTTTTATTAGGGGGTAGTCAGGGTGTTTTATTAGGGGGTAGTCAGGGTGTTTTATTAGGGGGTAGTCAGGGTGTTTTATTAGGGGGTAGTCAGGATGTTTTATAAGGGGGTAGTCAGGGTGTTTTATTAGGGGGTAGTCAGGGTGTTTTATTAGGGGGTAGTCAGGGTGTTTTATTAGGGGGTAGTCAGGGTGTTTTATTAGGGGGTAGTCCGGATGTTTTATTAGGGGGTAGTCAGGATGTTTTATTAGGGGGTAGTCAGGGTGTTTTATTAGTCCGGATGTTTTATTAGGGGGTAGTCAGGGTGTTTTATTAGGGGGTAGTCAGGGTGTTTTATTAGGGGGTAGTCAGGGTGTTTTATTAGGGGGTAGTCAGGATGTTTTATTAGGGGGTAGTCAGGGTGTTTTATTAGGGGGTAGTCAGGGTGTTTTATTAGGGGGTAGTCAGGGTGTTTTATTAGGGGGTAGTCAGGATGTTTTATTAGGGGGTAGTCAGGGTGTTTTATTAGTCAGGGTGTTTTATTAGGGGGTAGTCAGGATGTTTTATTAGGGGGTAGTCAGGGTGTTTTATTCGGGGGTAGTCAGGGTGTTTTATTAGGGGGTAGTCAGGGTGTTTTATTAGGGGGTAGTCAGGATGTTTTATTAGGGGGTAGTCAGGGTGTTTTATTAGGGGGTAGTCAGGATGTTTTATTAGGGGGTAGTCAGGATGTTTTATAAGGGGGTAGTCAGGGTGTTTTATTAGGGGGTAGTCAGGGTGTTTTATTCGGGGGTAGTCAGGGTGTTTTATTAGGGGGTAGTCAGGGTGTTTTATTAGGGGGTAGTCAGGGTGTTTTATTAGGGGGTAGTCAGGATGTTTTATTAGGGGGTAGTCAGGGTTTTTTATTAGGGGGTAGTCAGGATGTTTTATTAGGGGGTAGTCAGGATGTTTTATTAGGGGGTAGTCAGGATGTTTTATTAGGGGGTAGTCAGGATGTTTTATAAGGGGGTAGTCAGGGTGTTTTATTAGGGGGTAGTCAGGGTGTTTTATTCGGGGGTAGTCAGGGTGTTTTATTAGGGGGTAGTCAGGGTGTTTTATTAGGGGGTAGTCAGGATGTTTTATTAGGGGGTAGTCAGGATGTTTTATTAGGGGGTAGTCAGGATGTTTTATAAGGGGGTAGTCAGGGTGTTTTATTAGGGGGTAGTCAGGATGTTTTATTAGGGGGTAGTCAGGATGTTTTATTAGGGGGTAGTCAGGATGTTTTATAAGGGGGTAGTCAGGGTGTTTTATTAGGGGGTAGTCAGGGTGTTTTATTCGGGGGTAGTCAGGGTGTTTTATTAGGGGGTAGTCAGGGTGTTTTATTAGGGGGTAGTCAGGATGTTTTATTAGGGGGTAGTCAGGATGTTTTATAAGGGGGTAGTCAGGGTGTTTTATTAGGGGGTAGTCAGGGTGTTTTATTAGGGGGTAGTCAGGATGTTTTATTAGGGGGTAGTCAGGGTGTTTTATTAGGGGGTAGTCAGGGTGTTTTATTAGGGGGTAGTCAGGATGTTTTATTAGGAGGTAGTCAGGGTGTTTTATTAGGGGGTAGTCAGGGTGTTTTATTAGTCAGGGTGTTTTATTAGTCAGGGTGTTTTATTAGGGGGTAGTCAGGGTGTTTTATTTGGGGGTAGTCAGGGTGTTTTATTAGGGGGTAGTCAGGGTGTTTTATTAGGGGGTAGTCAGGGTGTTTTATTAGGGGGTAGTCAGGGTGTTTTATTAGGGGGTAGTCAGGGTGTTTTATTAGGGGGTAGTCAGGATGTTTTATTAGGGGGTAGTCAGGGTGTTTTATTAGGGGGTAGTCAGGGTGTTTTATTAGTCAGGATGTTTTATTAGGGGGTAGTCAGGGTGTTTTATTAGGGGGTAGTCAGGGTGTTTTATTAGTCAGGGTGTTTTATTAGGGGGTAGTCAGGGTGTTTTATTAGGGGGTAGTCAGGGTGTTTTATTAGGGGGTAGTCAGGGTGTTTTATTCGGGGGTAGTCAGGGTGTTTTATTAGGGGGTAGTCAGGGTGTTTTATTAGGGGGTAGTCAGGGTGTTTTATTAGGGGGTAGTCAGGGTGTTTTATTCGGGGGTAGTCAGGGTGTTTTATTAGGGGGTAGTCAGGGTGTTTTATTAGGGGGTAGTCAGGGTGTTTTATTAGGGGGTAGTCAGGGTGTTTTATTAGTCAGGGTGTTTTATTAGGGGGTAGTCAGGATGTTTTATTAGGGGGTAGTCAGGGTGTTTTATTAGTCAGGGTGTTTTATTAGGGGGTAGTCAGGGTGTTTTATTAGTCAGGGTGTTTTATTAGGGGGTAGTCAGGGTGTTTTATAAGGGGGTAGTCAGGGTGTTTTATAAGGGGGTAGTCAGGGTGTTTTATTAGTCAGGGTGTTTTATTAGGGGGTAGTCAGGGTGTTTTATAAGGGGGTAGTCAGGGTGTTTTATTAGGGGGTAGTCAGGGTGTTTTATTAGTCAGGGTGTTTTATTAGGGGGTAGTCAGGGTGTTTTATAAGGGGGTAGTCAGGGTGTTTTATTAGGGGGTAGTCAGGGTGTTTTATTAGGGGGTAGTCAGGATGTTTTATAAGGGGGTAGTCAGGGTGTTTTATTAGGGGGTAGTCAGGGTGTTTTATTCGGGGGTAGTCAGGGTGTTTTATTAGGGGGTAGTCAGGATGTTTTATTAGGGGGTAGTCAGGGTGTTTTATTAGGGGGTAGTCAGGGTGTTTTATTAGGGGGTAGTCAGGGTGTTTTATTAGGGGGTAGTCAGGATGTTTTATTAGGGGGTATTCAGGGTGTTTTATTAGGGGGTAGTCAGGATGTTTTATAAGGGGGTAGTCAGGGTGTTTTATTAGGGGGTAGTCAGGGTGTTTTATTAGTCAGGGTGTTTTATTAGGGGGTAGTCAGGGTGTTTTATTCGGGGGTAGTCAGGGTGTTTTATTAGGGGGTAGTCAGGGTGTTTTATTAGGGGGTAGTCAGGGTGTTTTATTAGGGGGTAGTCAGGATGTTTTATTAGGGGGTAGTCAGGGTGTTTTATTAGGGGGTAGTCAGTGTGTTTTATTAGGGGGTAGTCAGGGTGTTTTATTAGGGGGTAGTCAGGGTGTTTTATTAGTCAGGGTGTTTTATTAGGGGGTAGTCAGGGTGTTTTATTAGGGGGTAGTCAGGGTGTTTTATTAGGGGGTAGTCAGGGTGTTTTATTAGGGGGTAGTCAGGGTGTTTTATTAGGGGGTAGTCAGGGTGTTTTATTAGGGGGTAGTCAGGGTGTTTTATTAGGGGGTAGTCAGGATGTTTTATAAGGGGGTAGTCAGGGTGTTTTATTAGGGGGTAGTCAGGGTGTTTTATTAGGGGGTAGTCAGGGTGTTTTATTAGGGGGTAGTCAGGGTGTTTTATTAGGGGGTAGTCCGGATGTTTTATTAGGGGGTAGTCAGGATGTTTTATTAGGGGGTAGTCAGGGTGTTTTATTAGTCCGGATGTTTTATTAGGGGGTAGTCAGGGTGTTTTATTAGGGGGTAGTCAGGGTGTTTTATTAGGGGGTAGTCAGGGTGTTTTATTAGGGGGTAGTCAGGATGTTTTATTAGGGGGTAGTCAGGGTGTTTTATTAGGGGGTAGTCAGGGTGTTTTATTAGGGGGTAGTCAGGGTGTTTTATTAGGGGGTAGTCAGGATGTTTTATTAGGGGGTAGTCAGGGTGTTTTATTAGTCAGGGTGTTTTATTAGGGGGTAGTCAGGATGTTTTATTAGGGGGTAGTCAGGGTGTTTTATTCGGGGGTAGTCAGGGTGTTTTATTAGGGGGTAGTCAGGGTGTTTTATTAGGGGGTAGTCAGGATGTTTTATTAGGGGGTAGTCAGGGTGTTTTATTAGGGGGTAGTCAGGATGTTTTATTAGGGGGTAGTCAGGATGTTTTATAAGGGGGTAGTCAGGGTGTTTTATTAGGGGGTAGTCAGGGTGTTTTATTCGGGGGTAGTCAGGGTGTTTTATTAGGGGGTAGTCAGGGTGTTTTATTAGGGGGTAGTCAGGGTGTTTTATTAGGGGGTAGTCAGGATGTTTTATTAGGGGGTAGTCAGGGTTTTTTATTAGGGGGTAGTCAGGATGTTTTATTAGGGGGTAGTCAGGATGTTTTATTAGGGGGTAGTCAGGATGTTTTATTAGGGGGTAGTCAGGATGTTTTATAAGGGGGTAGTCAGGGTGTTTTATTAGGGGGTAGTCAGGGTGTTTTATTCGGGGGTAGTCAGGGTGTTTTATTAGGGGGTAGTCAGGGTGTTTTATTAGGGGGTAGTCAGGATGTTTTATTAGGGGGTAGTCAGGATGTTTTATTAGGGGGTAGTCAGGATGTTTTATAAGGGGGTAGTCAGGGTGTTTTATTAGGGGGTAGTCAGGATGTTTTATTAGGGGGTAGTCAGGATGTTTTATTAGGGGGTAGTCAGGATGTTTTATAAGGGGGTAGTCAGGGTGTTTTATTAGGGGGTAGTCAGGGTGTTTTATTCGGGGGTAGTCAGGGTGTTTTATTAGGGGGTAGTCAGGGTGTTTTATTAGGGGGTAGTCAGGATGTTTTATTAGGGGGTAGTCAGGATGTTTTATAAGGGGGTAGTCAGGGTGTTTTATTAGGGGGTAGTCAGGGTGTTTTATTAGGGGGTAGTCAGGATGTTTTATTAGGGGGTAGTCAGGGTGTTTTATTAGGGGGTAGTCAGGGTGTTTTATTAGGGGGTAGTCAGGATGTTTTATTAGGAGGTAGTCAGGGTGTTTTATTAGGGGGTAGTCAGGGTGTTTTATTAGTCAGGGTGTTTTATTAGTCAGGGTGTTTTATTAGGGGGTAGTCAGGGTGTTTTATTTGGGGGTAGTCAGGGTGTTTTATTAGGGGGTAGTCAGGGTGTTTTATTAGGGGGTAGTCAGGGTGTTTTATTAGGGGGTAGTCAGGGTGTTTTATTAGGGGGTAGTCAGGGTGTTTTATTAGGGGGTAGTCAGGATGTTTTATTAGGGGGTAGTCAGGGTGTTTTATTAGGGGGTAGTCAGGGTGTTTTATTAGTCAGGATGTTTTATTAGGGGGTAGTCAGGGTGTTTTATTAGGGGGTAGTCAGGGTGTTTTATTAGTCAGGGTGTTTTATTAGGGGGTAGTCAGGGTGTTTTATTAGGGGGTAGTCAGGGTGTTTTATTAGGGGGTAGTCAGGGTGTTTTATTCGGGGGTAGTCAGGGTGTTTTATTAGGGGGTAGTCAGGGTGTTTTATTAGGGGGTAGTCAGGGTGTTTTATTAGGGGGTAGTCAGGGTGTTTTATTCGGGGGTAGTCAGGGTGTTTTATTAGGGGGTAGTCAGGGTGTTTTATTAGGGGGTAGTCAGGGTGTTTTATTAGGGGGTAGTCAGGGTGTTTTATTAGTCAGGGTGTTTTATTAGGGGGTAGTCAGGATGTTTTATTAGGGGGTAGTCAGGGTGTTTTATTAGTCAGGGTGTTTTATTAGGGGGTAGTCAGGGTGTTTTATTAGTCAGGGTGTTTTATTAGGGGGTAGTCAGGGTGTTTTATAAGGGGGTAGTCAGGGTGTTTTATAAGGGGGTAGTCAGGGTGTTTTATTAGTCAGGGTGTTTTATTAGGGGGTAGTCAGGGTGTTTTATAAGGGGGTAGTCAGGGTGTTTTATTAGGGGGTAGTCAGGGTGTTTTATTAGTCAGGGTGTTTTATTAGGGGGTAGTCAGGGTGTTTTATAAGGGGGTAGTCAGGGTGTTTTATTAGGGGGTAGTCAGGGTGTTTTATTAGGGGGTAGTCAGGATGTTTTATAAGGGGGTAGTCAGGGTGTTTTATTAGGGGGTAGTCAGGGTGTTTTATTCGGGGGTAGTCAGGGTGTTTTATTAGGGGGTAGTCAGGATGTTTTATTAGGGGGTAGTCAGGGTGTTTTATTAGGGGGTAGTCAGGGTGTTTTATTAGGGGGTAGTCAGGGTGTTTTATTAGGGGGTAGTCAGGATGTTTTATTAGGGGGTATTCAGGGTGTTTTATTAGGGGGTAGTCAGGATGTTTTATAAGGGGGTAGTCAGGGTGTTTTATTAGGGGGTAGTCAGGGTGTTTTATTAGTCAGGGTGTTTTATTAGGGGGTAGTCAGGGTGTTTTATTCGGGGGTAGTCAGGGTGTTTTATTAGGGGGTAGTCAGGGTGTTTTATTAGGGGGTAGTCAGGGTGTTTTATTAGGGGGTAGTCAGGGTGTTTTATTAGGGGGTAGTCAGGATGTTTTATAAGGGGGTAGTCAGGGTGTTTTATTAGGGGGTAGTCAGGGTGTTTTATAAGGGGGTAGTCAGGGTGTTTTATTAGGGGGTAGTCAGGATGTTTTATTAGGGGGTAGTCAGGGTGTTTTATTAGGGGGTAGTCAGGGTGTTTTATTAGTCAGGGTGTTTTATTAGGGGGTAGTCAGGGTGTTTTATTAGGGGGTAGTCAGTGTGTTTTATTAGGGGGTAGTCAGGATGTTTTATAAGGGGGTAGTCAGGGTGTTTTATTAGGGGGTAGTCAGGATGTTTAATTAGTCAGGGTGTTTTATTAGGGGGTAGTCAGGGTGTTTTATTCGGGGGTAGTCAGGGTGTTTTATTAGGGGGTAGTCAGGGTGTTTTATTAGGGGGTAGTCAGGGTGTTTTATTAGGGGGTAGTCAGGATGTTTTATAAGGGGGTAGTCAGGGTGTTTTATTAGGGGGTAGTCAGGATGTTTTATTAGGGGGTAGTCAGGGTGTTTTATTAGTTAGGGTGTTTTATTAGGGGGTAGTCAGGGTGTTTTATTAGGGGGTAGTCAGGGTGTTTTATTAGGGGGTAGTCAGGGTGTTTTATTAGGGGGTAGTCAGGGTGTTTTATTAGGGGGTAGTCAGGGTGTTTTATTAGGGGGTAGTCAGGGTGTTTTATTAGGGGGTAGTCAGGATGTTTTATAAGGGGGTAGTCAGGGTGTTTTATTAGGGGGTAGTCAGGATGTTTTATTAGGGGGTAGTCAGGGTGTTTTATTAGTTAGGGTGTTTTATTAGGGGGTAGTCAGGGTGTTTTATTAGGGGGTAGTCAGGGTGTTTTATTAGGGGGTAGTCAGGGTGTTTTATTAGGGGGTAGTCAGGATGTTTTATTAGGGGGTAGTCAGGGTGTTTTATTAGGGGGTAGTCAGGGTGTTTTATTAGGGGGTAGTCAGGGTGTTTTATTAGGGGGTAGTCAGGGTGTTTTATTAGGGGGTAGTCAGGGTGTTTTATTAGGGGGTAGTCAGGGTGTTTTATTAGTCAGGGTGTTTTATTAGGGGGTAGTCAGGATGTTTTATTAGGGGGTAGTCAGGGTGTTTTATTAGTCAGGGTGTTTTATTAGGGGGTAGTCAGGGTGTTTTATTAGTCAGGGTGTTTTATTAGGGGGTAGTCAGGGTGTTTTATAAGGGGGTAGTCAGGGTGTTTTATAAGGGGGTAGTCAGGGTGTTTTATTAGTCAGGGTGTTTTATTAGGGGGTAGTCAGGGTGTTTTATAAGGGGGTAGTCAGGGTGTTTTATTAGGGGGTAGTCAGGGTGTTTTATTAGTCAGGGTGTTTTATTAGGGGGTAGTCAGGGTGTTTTATAAGGGGGTAGTCAGGGTGTTTTATTAGGGGGTAGTCAGGGTGTTTTATTAGGGGGTAGTCAGGATGTTTTATAAGGGGGTAGTCAGGGTGTTTTATTAGGGGGTAGTCAGGGTGTTTTATTCGGGGGTAGTCAGGGTGTTTTATTAGGGGGTAGTCAGGATGTTTTATTAGGGGGTAGTCAGGGTGTTTTATTAGGGGGTAGTCAGGGTGTTTTATTAGGGGGTAGTCAGGGTGTTTTATTAGGGGGTAGTCAGGATGTTTTATTAGGGGGTATTCAGGGTGTTTTATTAGGGGGTAGTCAGGATGTTTTATAAGGGGGTAGTCAGGGTGTTTTATTAGGGGGTAGTCAGGGTGTTTTATTAGTCAGGGTGTTTTATTAGGGGGTAGTCAGGGTGTTTTATTCGGGGGTAGTCAGGGTGTTTTATTAGGGGGTAGTCAGGGTGTTTTATTAGGGGGTAGTCAGGGTGTTTTATTAGGGGGTAGTCAGGATGTTTTATTAGGGGGTAGTCAGGGTGTTTTATTAGGGGGTAGTCAGTGTGTTTTATTAGGGGGTAGTCAGGGTGTTTTATTAGGGGGTAGTCAGGGTGTTTTATTAGTCAGGGTGTTTTATTAGGGGGTAGTCAGGGTGTTTTATTAGGGGGTAGTCAGGGTGTTTTATTAGGGGGTAGTCAGGGTGTTTTATTAGGGGGTAGTCAGGGTGTTTTATTAGGGGGTAGTCAGGGTGTTTTATTAGGGGGTAGTCAGGGTGTTTTATTAGGGGGTAGTCAGGATGTTTTATAAGGGGGTAGTCAGGGTGTTTTATTAGGGGGTAGTCAGGGTGTTTTATTAGGGGGTAGTCAGGGTGTTTTATTAGGGGGTAGTCAGGGTGTTTTATTAGGGGGTAGTCCGGATGTTTTATTAGGGGGTAGTCAGGATGTTTTATTAGGGGGTAGTCAGGGTGTTTTATTAGTCCGGATGTTTTATTAGGGGGTAGTCAGGGTGTTTTATTAGGGGGTAGTCAGGGTGTTTTATTAGGGGGTAGTCAGGGTGTTTTATTAGGGGGTAGTCAGGATGTTTTATTAGGGGGTAGTCAGGGTGTTTTATTAGGGGGTAGTCAGGGTGTTTTATTAGGGGGTAGTCAGGGTGTTTTATTAGGGGGTAGTCAGGATGTTTTATTAGGGGGTAGTCAGGGTGTTTTATTAGTCAGGGTGTTTTATTAGGGGGTAGTCAGGATGTTTTATTAGGGGGTAGTCAGGGTGTTTTATTCGGGGGTAGTCAGGGTGTTTTATTAGGGGGTAGTCAGGGTGTTTTATTAGGGGGTAGTCAGGATGTTTTATTAGGGGGTAGTCAGGGTGTTTTATTAGGGGGTAGTCAGGATGTTTTATTAGGGGGTAGTCAGGATGTTTTATAAGGGGGTAGTCAGGGTGTTTTATTAGGGGGTAGTCAGGGTGTTTTATTCGGGGGTAGTCAGGGTGTTTTATTAGGGGGTAGTCAGGGTGTTTTATTAGGGGGTAGTCAGGGTGTTTTATTAGGGGGTAGTCAGGATGTTTTATTAGGGGGTAGTCAGGGTTTTTTATTAGGGGGTAGTCAGGATGTTTTATTAGGGGGTAGTCAGGATGTTTTATTAGGGGGTAGTCAGGATGTTTTATTAGGGGGTAGTCAGGATGTTTTATAAGGGGGTAGTCAGGGTGTTTTATTAGGGGGTAGTCAGGGTGTTTTATTCGGGGGTAGTCAGGGTGTTTTATTAGGGGGTAGTCAGGGTGTTTTATTAGGGGGTAGTCAGGATGTTTTATTAGGGGGTAGTCAGGATGTTTTATTAGGGGGTAGTCAGGATGTTTTATAAGGGGGTAGTCAGGGTGTTTTATTAGGGGGTAGTCAGGATGTTTTATTAGGGGGTAGTCAGGATGTTTTATTAGGGGGTAGTCAGGATGTTTTATAAGGGGGTAGTCAGGGTGTTTTATTAGGGGGTAGTCAGGGTGTTTTATTCGGGGGTAGTCAGGGTGTTTTATTAGGGGGTAGTCAGGGTGTTTTATTAGGGGGTAGTCAGGATGTTTTATTAGGGGGTAGTCAGGATGTTTTATAAGGGGGTAGTCAGGGTGTTTTATTAGGGGGTAGTCAGGGTGTTTTATTAGGGGGTAGTCAGGATGTTTTATTAGGGGGTAGTCAGGGTGTTTTATTAGGGGGTAGTCAGGGTGTTTTATTAGGGGGTAGTCAGGATGTTTTATTAGGAGGTAGTCAGGGTGTTTTATTAGGGGGTAGTCAGGGTGTTTTATTAGTCAGGGTGTTTTATTAGTCAGGGTGTTTTATTAGGGGGTAGTCAGGGTGTTTTATTTGGGGGTAGTCAGGGTGTTTTATTAGGGGGTAGTCAGGGTGTTTTATTAGGGGGTAGTCAGGGTGTTTTATTAGGGGGTAGTCAGGGTGTTTTATTAGGGGGTAGTCAGGGTGTTTTATTAGGGGGTAGTCAGGATGTTTTATTAGGGGGTAGTCAGGGTGTTTTATTAGGGGGTAGTCAGGGTGTTTTATTAGTCAGGATGTTTTATTAGGGGGTAGTCAGGGTGTTTTATTAGGGGGTAGTCAGGGTGTTTTATTAGTCAGGGTGTTTTATTAGGGGGTAGTCAGGGTGTTTTATTAGGGGGTAGTCAGGGTGTTTTATTAGGGGGTAGTCAGGGTGTTTTATTCGGGGGTAGTCAGGGTGTTTTATTAGGGGGTAGTCAGGGTGTTTTATTAGGGGGTAGTCAGGGTGTTTTATTAGGGGGTAGTCAGGGTGTTTTATTCGGGGGTAGTCAGGGTGTTTTATTAGGGGGTAGTCAGGGTGTTTTATTAGGGGGTAGTCAGGGTGTTTTATTAGGGGGTAGTCAGGGTGTTTTATTAGTCAGGGTGTTTTATTAGGGGGTAGTCAGGATGTTTTATTAGGGGGTAGTCAGGGTGTTTTATTAGTCAGGGTGTTTTATTAGGGGGTAGTCAGGGTGTTTTATTAGTCAGGGTGTTTTATTAGGGGGTAGTCAGGGTGTTTTATAAGGGGGTAGTCAGGGTGTTTTATAAGGGGGTAGTCAGGGTGTTTTATTAGTCAGGGTGTTTTATTAGGGGGTAGTCAGGGTGTTTTATAAGGGGGTAGTCAGGGTGTTTTATTAGGGGGTAGTCAGGGTGTTTTATTAGTCAGGGTGTTTTATTAGGGGGTAGTCAGGGTGTTTTATAAGGGGGTAGTCAGGGTGTTTTATTAGGGGGTAGTCAGGGTGTTTTATTAGGGGGTAGTCAGGATGTTTTATAAGGGGGTAGTCAGGGTGTTTTATTAGGGGGTAGTCAGGGTGTTTTATTCGGGGGTAGTCAGGGTGTTTTATTAGGGGGTAGTCAGGATGTTTTATTAGGGGGTAGTCAGGGTGTTTTATTAGGGGGTAGTCAGGGTGTTTTATTAGGGGGTAGTCAGGGTGTTTTATTAGGGGGTAGTCAGGATGTTTTATTAGGGGGTATTCAGGGTGTTTTATTAGGGGGTAGTCAGGATGTTTTATAAGGGGGTAGTCAGGGTGTTTTATTAGGGGGTAGTCAGGGTGTTTTATTAGTCAGGGTGTTTTATTAGGGGGTAGTCAGGGTGTTTTATTCGGGGGTAGTCAGGGTGTTTTATTAGGGGGTAGTCAGGGTGTTTTATTAGGGGGTAGTCAGGGTGTTTTATTAGGGGGTAGTCAGGGTGTTTTATTAGGGGGTAGTCAGGATGTTTTATAAGGGGGTAGTCAGGGTGTTTTATTAGGGGGTAGTCAGGGTGTTTTATAAGGGGGTAGTCAGGGTGTTTTATTAGGGGGTAGTCAGGATGTTTTATTAGGGGGTAGTCAGGGTGTTTTATTAGGGGGTAGTCAGGGTGTTTTATTAGTCAGGGTGTTTTATTAGGGGGTAGTCAGGGTGTTTTATTAGGGGGTAGTCAGTGTGTTTTATTAGGGGGTAGTCAGGATGTTTTATAAGGGGGTAGTCAGGGTGTTTTATTAGGGGGTAGTCAGGATGTTTAATTAGTCAGGGTGTTTTATTAGGGGGTAGTCAGGGTGTTTTATTCGGGGGTAGTCAGGGTGTTTTATTAGGGGGTAGTCAGGGTGTTTTATTAGGGGGTAGTCAGGGTGTTTTATTAGGGGGTAGTCAGGATGTTTTATAAGGGGGTAGTCAGGGTGTTTTATTAGGGGGTAGTCAGGATGTTTTATTAGGGGGTAGTCAGGGTGTTTTATTAGTTAGGGTGTTTTATTAGGGGGTAGTCAGGGTGTTTTATTAGGGGGTAGTCAGGGTGTTTTATTAGGGGGTAGTCAGGGTGTTTTATTAGGGGGTAGTCAGGGTGTTTTATTAGGGGGTAGTCAGGGTGTTTTATTAGGGGGTAGTCAGGGTGTTTTATTAGGGGGTAGTCAGGATGTTTTATAAGGGGGTAGTCAGGGTGTTTTATTAGGGGGTAGTCAGGATGTTTTATTAGGGGGTAGTCAGGGTGTTTTATTAGTTAGGGTGTTTTATTAGGGGGTAGTCAGGGTGTTTTATTAGGGGGTAGTCAGGGTGTTTTATTAGGGGGTAGTCAGGGTGTTTTATTAGGGGGTAGTCAGGATGTTTTATTAGGGGGTAGTCAGGGTGTTTTATTAGGGGGTAGTCAGGGTGTTTTATTAGGGGGTAGTCAGGGTGTTTTATTAGGGGGTAGTCAGGATGTTTAATTAGTCAGGGTGTTTTATTAGGGGGTAGTCAGGGTGTTTTATTAGTCCGGATGTTTTATTAGGGGGTAGTCAGGGTGTTTTATTAGTCAGGGTGTTTTATTAGGGGGTAGTCAGGATGTTTTATTAGGGGGTAGTCAGGGTGTTTTATTAGGGGGTAGTCAGGGTGTTTTATTAGGGGGTAGTCAGGGTGTTTTATTAGGGGGTAGTCAGGGTGTTTTATTAGGGGGTAGTCAGGGTGTTTTATTAGGGGGTAGTCAGGGTGTTTTATTAGGGGGTAGTCAGGGTGTTTTATTAGGGGGTAGTCAGGATGTTTTATTAGGGGGTAGTCAGGGTGTTTTATTAGTCAGGGTGTTTTATTAGGGGGTAGTCAGGATGTTTTATAAGGGGGTAGTCAGGGTGTTTTATTAGGGGGTAGTCAGGATGTTTTATTAGGGGGTAGTCAGGGTGTTTTATTAGTCCGGATGTTTTATTAGGGGGTAGTCAGGGTGTTTTATTAGTTAGGGTGTTTTATTAGGGGGTAGTCAGGGTGTTTTATTAGGGGGTAGTCAGGATGTTTTATAAGGGGGTAGTCAGGGTGTTTTATTAGGGGGTAGTCAGGATGTTTTATTAGGGGGTAGTCAGGGTGTTTTATTAGGGGGTAGTCAGGGTGTTTTATTAGGGGGTAGTCAGGGTGTTTTATTAGGGGGTAGTCAGGATGTTTTATAAGGGGGTAGTCAGGGTGTTTTATTAGGGGGTAGTCAGGATGTTTTATTAGGGGGTAGTCAGGGTGTTTTATAAGGGGGTAGTCAGGGTGTTTTATTAGGGGGTAGTCAGGGTGTTTTATTATGGGGTAGTCAGGGTGTTTTATTAGGGGGTAGTCAGGGTGTTTTATTAGGGGGTAGTCAGGGTGTTTTATTAGGGGGTAGTCAGGATGTTTTATTAGGGGGTAGTCAGGGTGTTTTATTAGTCAGGGTGTTTTATTAGGGGGTAGTCAGGATGTTTTATAAGGGGGTAGTCAGGGTGTTTTATTAGGGGTTAGTCAGGATGTTTTATTAGGGGGTAGTCAGGGTGTTTTATTAGGGGGTAGTCAGGGTGTTTTATTAGGGGGTAGTCAGGGTGTTTTATTAG
This sequence comes from Borostomias antarcticus, assembly GCF_949987555.1. NCBI lineage: Eukaryota > Metazoa > Chordata > Actinopteri > Stomiiformes > Stomiidae > Borostomias > Borostomias antarcticus. The sequence goes on from NC_140251.1 coordinate 23,963,195, forward strand.
GGGGTAGTCAGGGTGTTTTATTAGGGGGTAGTCAGGGTGTTTTATTAGGGGGTAGTCAGGGTGTTTTATTAGGGGGTAGTCAGGGTGTTTTATTCGGGGGTAGTCAGGGTGTTTTATTAGGGGGTAGTCAGGTAGTTTTATTAGGGGGTAGTCAGGATGTTTTATTCGGGGGTAGTCAGGGTGTTTTATTAGGGGGTAGTCAGGGTGTTTTATTAGGGGGTAGTCAGGGTGTTTTATTAGGGGGTAGTCAGGGTGTTTTATTAGGGGGTAGTCAGGGTGTTTTATTAGGGGGTAGTCAGGGTGTTTTATTAGTCAGGGTGTTTTATTAGGGGGTAGTCAGGATGTTTTATTAGGGGGTAGTCAGGATGTTTTATAAGGGGGTAGTCAGGGTGTTTTATTAGGGGGTAGTCAGGGTGTTTTATTAGGGGGTAGTCAGGATGTTTTATTAGGGGGTAGTCAGGGTGTTTTATTAGGGGGTAGAAAGGATGTTTTATTAGGGGGTAGTCAGGATGTTTTATTAGGGGGTAGTCAGGATGTTTTATTAGGGGGTAGTCAGGGTGTTTTATTAGGGGGTAGTCAGGATGTTTTATTAGGGGGTAGTCAGGGTGTTTTATTAGGGGGTAGTCAGGGTGTTTTATTCGGGGGTAGTCAGGGTGTTTTATTAGGGGGTAGTCAGGGTGTTTTATTAGGGGGTAGTCAGGGTGTTTTATTAGGGGGTAGTCAGGATGTTTTATTAGGGGGTAGTCAGGGTGTTTTATTAGGGGGTAGTCAGGGTGTTTTATTAGGGGGTAGTCAGGGTGTTTTATTAGGGGGTAGTCAGGGTGTTTTATTAGGGGGTAGTCAGGATGTTTTATTAGGGGGTAGTCAGGGTGTTTTATTAGGGGGTAGTCAGGGTGTTTTATTAGGGGGTAGTCAGGATGTTTTATGAGGGGGGAGTCAGGATGTTTTATAAGGGGGTAGTCAGGGTGTTTTATTAGGGGGTAGTCAGGGTGTTTTATTCGGGGGTAGTCAGGGTGTTTTATTCGGGGGTAGTCAGGGTGTTTTATTAGGGGGTAGTCAGGGTGTTTTATTAGGGGGTAGTCAGGATGTTTTATTAGGGGGTAGTCAGGGTGTTTTATTAGGGGGTAGTCAGGGTGTTTTATTAGTCAGGGTGTTTTATTAGGGGGTAGTCAGGGTGTTTTATTAGTCAGGGTGTTTTATTAGGGGGTAGTCAGGATGTTTTATTAGGGGGTAGTCAGGGTGTTTTATTAGTCAGGGTGTTTTATTAGGGGGTAGTCAGGGTGTTTTATTTGGGGGTAGTCAGGGTGTTTTATTAGGGGGTAGTCAGGGTGTTTTATTAGGGGGTAGTCAGGGTGTTTTATTAGGGGGTAGTCAGGGTGTTTTATTAGGGGGTAGTCAGGGTGTTTTATTATGGGGTAGTCAGGGTGTTTTATTAGGGGGTAGTCAGGGTGTTTTATAAGGGGGTAGTCAGGGTGTTTTATTAGGGGGTAGTCAGGGTGTTTTATTCGGGGGTAGTCAGGATGTTTTATTAGGGGGTAGTCAGGGTGTTTTATTAGGGGGTAGTCAGGATGTTTTATTAGGGGGTAGTCAGGGTGTTTTATTAGGGGGTAGTCAGGGTGTTTTATTAGTCAGGGTGTTTTATTAGTCAGGGTGTTTTATTAGGGGGTAGTCAGGGTGTTTTATTTGGGGGTAGTCAGGGTGTTTTATTAGGGGGTAGTCAGGGTGTTTTATTAGGGGGTAGTCAGGGTGTTTTATTAGGGGGTAGTCAGGGTGTTTTATTAGGGGGTAGTCAGGATGTTTTATTAGGGGGTAGTCAGGGTGTTTTATTAGGGGGTAGTCAGGATGTTTTATTAGGGGGTAGTCAGGGTGTTTTATTAGGGGGTAGTCAGTGTGTTTTATTAGGGGGTAGTCAGGGTGTTTTATTAGGGGGTAGTCAGGGTGTTTTATTAGTCAGGGTGTTTTATTAGGGGGTAGTCAGGGTGTTTTATTAGGGGGTAGTCAGGGTGTTTTATTAGTCAGGATGTTTTATTAGGGGGTAGTCAGGGTGTTTTATTAGGGGGTAGTCAGGGTGTTTTATTAGGGGGTAGTCCGGATGTTTTATTAGGGGGTAGTCAGGGTGTTTTATTAGTCAGGGTGTTTTATTAGGGGGTAGTCAGGGTGTTTTATTAGGGGGTAGTCAGGGTGTTTTATAAGGGGGTAGTCAGGGTGTTTTATTAGGGGGTAGTCAGGGTGTTTTATTAGGGGGTAGTCAGGGTGTTTTATTAGGGGGTAGTCAGGGTGTTTTATTAGGGGGTAGTCAGGATGTTTTATAAGGGGGTAGTCAGGGTGTTTTATTAGGGGGTAGTCAGGGTGTTTTATTAGGGGGTAGTCAGGGTGTTTTATTAGGGGGTAGTCAGGGTGTTTTATTAGGGGGTAGTCAGGATGTTTTATTAGGGGGTAGTCAGGATGTTTTATTAGGGGGTAGTCAGGGTGTTTTATTAGTCCGGATGTTTTATTAGGGGGTAGTCAGGGTGTTTTATTAGGGGGTAGTCAGGGTGTTTTATTAGGGGGTAGTCAGGGTGTTTTATTAGTCAGGATGTTTTATTAAGGGGTAGTCAGGATGTTTTATTAGGGGGTAGTCAGGGTGTTTTATTCGGGGGTAGTCAGGATGTTTTATTAGGGGGTAGTCAGGGTGTTTTATTAGGGGGTAGTCAGGATGTTTTATTCGGGGGTAGTCAGGATGTTTTATTAGGGGGTAGTCAGGGTGTTTTATTAGGGGGTAGTCAGGGTGTTTTATTAGGGGGTAGTCAGGATGTTTTATAAGCGGGTAGTCAGGGTGTTTTATTAGGGGGTAGTCAGGATGTTTTATTAGGGGGTAGTCAGGGTGTTTTATTAGTCCGGATGTTTTATTAGGGGGTAGTCAGGGTGTTTTATTAGGGGGTAGTCAGGGTGTTTTATTAGGGGGTAGTCAGGGTGTTTTATTAGGGGGTAGTCAGGGTGTTTTATTAGGGGGTAGTCAGGGTGTTTTATTAGGGGGTAGTCAGGATGTTTTATTAGGGGGTAGTCAGGGTGTTTTATTAGTCAGGGTGTTTTATTAGGGGGTAGTCAGGGTGTTTTATTAGGGGGTAGTCAGGGTGTTTTATTAGGGGGTAGTCAGGGTGTTTTATTAGGGGGTAGTCAGGGTGTTTTATTAGGGGGTATTCAGGGTGTTTTATTAGGGGGTAGTCAGGGTGTTTTATTAGGGGGTAGTCAGGGTGTTTTATTCGGGTGTAGTCAGGATGTTTTATTAGGGGGTAGTCAGGGTGTTTTATTAGTCAGGGTGTTTTATTAGGGGGTAGTCAGGGTGTTTTATTAGGGGGTAGTCAGGGTGTTTTATTAGGGGGTAGTCAGGATGTTTTATAAGGGGGTAGTCAGGATGTTTTATTAGGGGGTAGTCAGGGTGTTTTATTATGGGGTAGTCAGGGTGTTTTATTAGGGGGTAGTCAGGGTGTTTTATTAGGGGGTAGTCAGGATGTTTTATTAGGGGGTAGTCAGGGTGTTTTATTAGGGGGTAGTCAGGGTGTTTTATTCGGGGGTAGTCAGGATGTTTTATAAGGGGGTAGTCAGGGTGTTTTATTAGGGGTTAGTCAGGGTGTTTTATTCGGGGGTAGTCAGGGTGTTTTATTAGGGGGTAGTCAGGGTGTTTTATTCGGGGGTAGTCAGGGTGTTTTATTAGGGGGTAGTCAGGATGTTTTATTAGGGGGTAGTCAGGGTGTTTTATTAGGGGGTAGTCAGGATGTTTTATTAGGGGGTAGTCAGGATGTTTTATAAGGGGGTAGTCAGGGTGTTTTATTAGGGGGTAGTCAGGGTGTTTTATTAGGGGGTAGTCAGGGTGTTTTATTAGGGGGTAGTCAGGGTGTTTTATTAGGGGGTAGTCAGGGTGTTTTATTAGTCAGGGTGTTTTATTAGGGGGTAGTCAGGATGTTTTATTAGGGGGTAGTCAGGATGTTTTATTAGGGGGTAGTCAGGGTGTTTTATTAGGGGGTAGTCAGGGTGTTTTATTAGGGGGTAGTCAGGGTGTTTTATTAGGGGGTAGTCAGGGTGTTTTATTAGGGGGTAGTCAGGGTGTTTTATTAGGGGGTAGTCAGGATGTTTTATTAGGGGGTAGTCAGGGTGTTTTATTAGGGGGTAGTCAGGATGTTTTATTAGGGGGTAGTCAGGATGTTTTATTAGGGGGTAGTCAGGGTGTTTTATTAGGGGGTAGTCAGGATGTTTTATTAGGGGGTAGTCAGGATGTTTTATTAGGGGGTAGTCAGGGTGTTTTATTAGGGGGTAGTCAGGATGTTTTATTAGTCAGGATGTTTTATTAGGGGGTAGTCAGGATGTTTTATTAGGGGGTAGTCAGGGTGTTTTATTAGGGGGTAGTCAGGATGTTTTATTAGGGGGTAGTCAGGGTGTTTTATTAGGGGGTAGTCAGGATGTTTTATTAGTCAGGATGTTTTATTAGGGGGTAGTCAGGATGTTTTATTAGGGGGTAGTCAGGGTGTTTTATTAGGGGGTAGTCAGGATGTTTTATTAGTCAGGGTGTTTTATTAGGGGGTAGTCAGGGTGTTTTATTAGGGGGTAGTCAGGATGTTTTATTAGGGGGTAGTCAGGGTGTTTTATTAGGGGGTAGTCAGGGTGTTTTATTAGTCAGGGTGTTTTATTAGGGGGTAGTCAGGGTGTTTTATTTGGGGGTAGTCAGGGTGTTTTATTAGGGGGTAGTCAGGGTGTTTTATTAGGGGGTAGTCAGGGTGTTTTATTAGGGGGTAGTCAGGGTGTTTTATTAGGGGGTAGTCAGGATGTTTTATTAGGGGGTAGTCAGGGTGTTTTATTAGGGGGTAGTCAGGATGTTTTATTAGGGGGTAGTCAGGGTGTTTTATTAGGGGGTAGTCAGGGTGTTTTATTAGGGGGTAGTCAGGGTGTTTTATTAGGGGGTAGTCAGGGTGTTTTATTAGGGGGTAGTCAGGATGTTTTATTAGGGGGTAGTCAGGGTGTTTTATTAGGGGGTAGTCAGGGTGTTTTATTAGGGGGTAGTCAGGGTGTTTTATTAGGGGGTAGTCAGGGTGTTTTATTAGGGGGTAGTCAGGATGTTTTATTAGGGGGTAGTCAGGGTGTTTTATTAGGGGGTAGTCAGGGTGTTTTATTAGGGGGTAGTCAGGGTGTTTTATTAGGGGGTAGTCAGGATGTTTTATTAGGGGGTAGTCAGGGTGTTTTATTAGTCAGGATGTTTTATTAGGGGGTAGTCAGGGTGTTTTATTAGGGGGTAGTCAGGGTGTTTTATTAAGGGGTAGTCCGGATGTTTTATTAGGGGGTAGTCAGGGTGTTTTATTAGGGGGTAGTCAGGGTGTTTTATTAGGGGGTAGTCAGGGTGTTTTATTATGGGGTAGTCAGGGTGTTTTATTAGGGGGTAGTCAGGGTGTTTTATAAGGGGGTAGTCAGGGTGTTTTATTAGGGGGTAGTCAGGGTGTTTTATTAGGGGGTAGTCAGGGTGTTTTATTAGGGGGTAGTCAGGATGTTTTATAAGGGGGTAGTCAGGGTGTTTTATTAGGGGGTAGTCAGGATGTTTTATTAGGGGGTAGTCAGGATGTTTTATTAGGGGGTAGTCAGGATGTTTTATTAGGGGGTAGTCAGGATGTTTTATTAGGGGGTAGTCAGGATGTTTTATTAGGGGGTAGTCAGGGTGTTTTATTAGGGGGTAGTCAGGGTGTTTTATTAGGGGGTAGTCAGGGTGTTTTATTAGGGGGTAGTCAGGATGTTTTATTAGGGGGTAGTCAGGGTGTTTTATTAGTCAGGGTGTTTTATTAGGGGGTAGTCAGGATGTTTTATAAGGGGGTAGTCAGGGTGTTTTATTAGGGGGTAGTCAGGGTGTTTTATTCGGGGGTAGTCAGGGTGTTTTATTAGGGGGTAGTCAGGATGTTTTATTAGGGGGTAGTCAGGGTGTTTTATTAGGGGGTAGTCAGGGTGTTTTATTAGTTAGGGTGTTTTATTAGGGGGTAGTCAGGATGTTTTATTAGGGGGTAGTCAGGGTGTTTTATTAGGGGGTAGTCAGGATGTTTTATTAGGGGGTAGTCAGGGTGTTTTATTAGGGGGTAGTCAGGGTGTTTTATTAGGGGGTAGTCAGGGTGTTTTATTAGGGGGTAGTCAGGGTGTTTTATTAGGGGGTAGTCAGGGTGTTTTATTAGTCAGGGTGTTTTATTAGGGGGTAGTCAGGATGTTTTATTAGGGGGTAGTCAGGGTGTTTTATTAGGGGGTAGTCAGGGTGTTTTATTAGTCAGGGTGTTTTATTAGTCAGGGTGTTTTATTAGGGGGTAGTCAGGGTGTTTTATTTGGGGGTAGTCAGGGTGTTTTATTAGGGGGTAGTCAGGGTGTTTTATTAGGGGGTAGTCAGGGTGTTTTATTAGGGGGTAGTCAGGGTGTTTTATTAGGGGGTAGTCAGGGTGTTTTATTAGGGGGTAGTCAGGGTGTTTTATTAGGGGGTAGTCAGGGTGTTTTATTAGGGGGTAGTCAGGATGTTTTATTAGGGGGTAGTCAGGGTGTTTTATTAGGGGGTAGTCAGGATGTTTTATTAGGGGGTAGTCAGGGTGTTTTATTAGTCAGGGTGTTTTATTAGGGGGTAGTCAGGATGTTTTATAAGGGGGTAGTCAGGGTGTTTTATTAGGGGGTAGTCAGGGTGTTTTATTAGGGGGTAGTCAGGATGTTTTATTAGGGGGTAGTCAGGGTGTTTTATTAGTCAGGGTGTTTTATTTGGGGGTAGTCAGGGTGTTTTATTAGGGGGTAGTCAGGGTGTTTTATTAGTCAGGGTGTTTTATTAGGGGGTAGTCAGGGTGTTTTATTAGGGGGTAGTCAGGGTGTTTTATTAGGGGGTAGTCAGGGTGTTTTATTAGGGGGTAGTCAGGATGTTTTATAAGGGGGTAGTCAGGGTGTTTTATTAGGGGGTAGTCAGGGTGTTTTATTCGGGGGTAGTCAGGGTGTTTTATTAGGGGGTAGTCAGGATGTTTTATTAGGGGGTAGTCAGGGTGTTTTATTAGGGGGTAGTCAGGGTGTTTTATTAGGGGGTAGTCAGGGTGTTTTATTAGTTAGGGTGTTTTATTAGGGGGTAGTCAGGGTGTTTTATTAGGGGGTAGTCAGGGTGTTTTATTAGGGGGTAGTCAGGATGTTTTATTAGGGGGTAGTCAGGGTGTTTTATTAGGGGGTAGTCAGGATGTTTTATTAGGGGGTAGTCAGGGTGTTTTATTAGGGGGTAGTCAGGGTGTTTTATTAGGGGGTAGTCAGGGTGTTTTATTAGGGGGTAGTCAGGGTGTTTTATTAGGGGGTAGTCAGGGTGTTTTATTAGTCAGGGTGTTTTATTAGGGGGTAGTCAGGATGTTTTATTAGGGGGTAGTCAGGGTGTTTTATTAGGGGGTAGTCAGGATGTTTTATTAGGGGGTAGTCAGGGTGTTTTATTAGGGGGTAGTCAGGGTGTTTTATTAGGGGGTAGTCAGGGTGTTTTATTAGTCAGGGTGTTTTATTAGGGGGTAGTCAGGGTGTTTTATTAGTCAGGGTGTTTTATTAGGGGGTAGTCAGGATGTTTTATTAGGGGGTAGTCAGGGTGTTTTATTAGGGGGTAGTCAGGATGTTTTATTAGGGGGTAGTCAGGGTGTTTTATTAGGGGGTAGTCAGGATGTTTTATTAGGGGGTAGTCAGGGTGTTTTATTAGGGGGTAGTCAGGGTGTTTTATTAGGGGGTAGTCAGGGTGTTTTATTAGTCAGGGTGTTTTATTAGGGGGTAGTCAGGATGTTTTATTAGGGGGTAGTCAGGGTGTTTTATTAGGGGGTAGTCAGGGTGTTTTATTAGTCAGGGTGTTTTATTAGTCAGGGTGTTTTATTAGGGGGTAGTCAGGGTGTTTTATTAGGGGGTAGTCAGGGTGTTTTATTAGGGGGTAGTCAGGGTGTTTTATTTGGGGGTAGTCAGGGTGTTTTATTAGGGGGTAGTCAGGGTGTTTTATTAGGGGGTAGTCAGGGTGTTTTATTAGGGGGTAGTCAGGGTGTTTTATTAGGGGGTAGTCAGGGTGTTTTATTAGGGGGTAGTCAGGGTGTTTTATTAGGGGGTAGTCAGGGTGTTTTATTAGGGGGTAGTCAGGATGTTTTATTAGGGGGTAGTCAGGGTGTTTTATTAGGGGGTAGTCAGGGTGTTTTATTAGGGGGTAGTCAGGGTGTTTTATTAGTCAGGATGTTTTATTAGGGGGTAGTCAGGGTGTTTTATTAGGGGGTAGTCAGGATGTTTTATTAGGGGGTAGTCAGGGTGTTTTATTAGGGGGTAGTCAGGGTGTTTTATTAGGGGGTAGTCAGGGTTTTTTATTAGTCAGGGTGTTTTATTAGGGGGTAGTCAGGGTGTTTTATTAGGGGGTAGTCAGGGTGTTTTATTAGGGGGTAGTCAGGGTGTTTTATTAGGGGGTAGTCAGGGTGTTTTATTAGTCAGGGTGTTTTATTAGGGGGTAGTCAGGGTGTTTTATTAGTCAGGGTGTTTTATTAGGGGGTAGTCAGGGTGTTTTATTAGGGGGTAGTCAGGGTGTTTTATTAGGGGGTAGTCAGGGTGTTTTATTAGTCAGGGTGTTTTATTAGGGGGTAGTCAGGGTGTTTTATTAGGGGGTAGTCAGGGTGTTTTATTAGGGGGTAGTCAGGGTGTTTTATTAGGGGGTAGTCAGGGTGTTTTATTAGGGGGTAGTCAGGGTGTTTTATTAGTCAGGGTGTTTTATTAGGGGGTAGTCAGGGTGTTTTATTAGGGGGTAGTCAGGGTGTTGTATTAGGGGGTAGTCAGGGTGTTTTATTAGGGGGTAGTCAGGGTGTTTTATTAGGGGGTAGTCAGGGTGTTTTATTAGGGGGTAGTCAGGATGTTTTATTAGTCAGGGTGTTTTATTAGGGGGTAGTCAGGATGATTTAAATGCTCACTTCAGCGTCTCCATGTGCTGCGTGAAGGGAGCCAGATCCCCATGAGGGGAAAAGGCTAGTGTTAATCATGAGAAACAGACCGGGGGGACTCAACACTAATGAAGCCCAGAGAGACACGCAGTACTCTCTCTCTCTCTCTCTCTCTCTCTCTCCAACAATCTGTGTCTTTAGTGTTCTCTCATCCTTCAGCCCTTTATGTCCTGTTTCCTCTCCCTGACTCTGTCCTGTTTGTGTGTCCACCCTCCCTACCTGTCCTCCCCGTCCTGACTCTGTCCTGTTTGTGTGTCCACCCTCCCTACCTGTCCTCCCCGTCCTGACTCTGTCCTGTTTGTGTGTGTCCACCCTCCCTACCTGTCCTCCCCGTCCTGACTCTGTCCTGTTTGTTTGTGTCCACCCTCCCTACCTGTCCTCCCCGTCCTGACTCTGTCCTGTTTGTGTGTGTCCACCCTCCCTACCTGTCCTCCCCGTCCTGACTCTGTCCTGTTTGTGTGTGTCCACCCTCCCTACCTGTCTTCCCCGTCCTGACTCTGTCCTGTTTGTGTGTGTCCACCCTCCCTACCTGTCCTCCCCGTCCTGAAGCACCCTCACATCACTGATGAGGAACACACACAGGCAGCCTGTCGTCACTCGAGAGCTCCATTTACCACTAAGATGCCACCTGGTGTATCTTTATATCTCTCATCCCTCCCATCTCTTCACCTGGTGTATCTTTATATCTCTCATCCCTCCCATCTCTTCACCTGGTGTATCTTTATATCTCTCATCCCTCCCATCTCTTCACCTGGTGTATCTTTATATCTCTCATCCCTCCCATCTCTTCACCTGGTGTATCTTTATATCTCTCATCCCTCCCATCTCTTCATCTGTGCCACAGCATGTTGTAATGTTCAGCCCCTTCACCTCTGAACTTCTCCTTTTAAGTAGTGGATCGGTCTTTCTTCTGTCCTACATGGTCAGATCCTTCATTGCTCTGCATGCTACTTGTTCGCCACCTTCCAACAGAAATGAATAACGGTTCAAAAGAACCGTAGATGAACCTTGAACACATGTTGGGTCTAAGCCGTCTGTCTCCCTGTCACCCCCCCACTAGCTTACCTTTGCCCTGTCACCCCCCCACTAGCTTACCTGTGCAACGGAATGTTCCACAAGCACCTGCAGGACCTGTTCATCCCGCTGGTGGTGCGCTACATCGACCTGATGGAGTCCTCCATCGCCCAGTCTATCCACCGGGGGTTCGAGCACGAGACCTGGCAGCCAGTCAAGTAAGGCCACCACCTCTCGCTTCTAACTCAACCCACTGATTGGTTTACCTCACACTATAAACACACACATTCACCTTCACAAGGGCAGCACACATATGCACACCAGTCTTGTGTTATCCTTGGGATGTCATTGAGGGGTTGTGGTATGTATTGTTAATGTGTGACTACAATGGAAGCTGTGTGAGCAGCTTGTTCCCTACAACCACGTACAGTACAGTGTCCAGACAGTAAAGACAGTACAGTGTCCAGACAGTAAAGACAGTACAGTGTCCAGACAGTAAAGACAGTACAGTGTGTCCAGACAGTAAAGACAGTACAGTGTCCAGACAGTAAAGACAGTATAGTGTCCAGACAGTAAAGACAGTACAGAGTGTCCAGACAGTAAAGACGGTACAGAGTGTCCAGACAGTAAAGACAGTACAGTGTCCAGACAGTAAAGACAGTACAGTGTCCAGACAGTAAAGACAGTACAGTGTCCAGACAGTAAAGACAGTACAGAGTGTCCAGACAGTAAAGACAGTACAGAGTGTCCAGACAGTAAAGACAGTACAGACAAACGCTCAAAGCCAGTTGATGCTTCGTGAGAGCTGCACAACACGTCTTACACAAAGACATGACATGAATCAGACACGTTCTGCGTGTTTGTGCCTCGGCGGATACGAGGCTGAAACACTCACCCTGGCCTACACTTCCTGGCATCTCTATGGTAACTAGGGGAGAGCAGAACGTGTTTCCAATTTGTGCAACAGACTTCTAAGAAGCTTTCATACAGTCAGACTCTGCGACAGTCTATGACGGCAACCTCATACATTTCAGGAGGTGGGAGACAAGATGCTAAGCAATAACTAGACAATATTGCAGGGCTGACTGCCATGATGACATACAATGATACAGAGGATGCATAGTGTATAAGAACAGACTCTTTGACAGAGGACAGATATCTACCGGAGGATCCACAATGAAAATGGATGCACAATGTACAGTGTATGAGTACACAGAGATATTCAGGATATATATATATATATTAGGGCTGTTAAACGATTAAAATAATAAATCTAATTAATTACATGATCTGTAATCAATAATTAATTAATTAATCATGATTAATTGCAAATTGATCCTATATCCATTGTTTGCTGGCAAAAGCCCCCAAATGAAGATATCTCAATAGACCTTTCCGACCTGTCAATCACGCAGAGAATAATAACCAATAAGGTTGCTTGATTACTTAAGACCTCTGATGTCCAACAAATAAAGCTTGTTGTGTTCATAGATTGGACATTAGTTTGAAGAAAATGGTTCTAAGAAAACCAGCATGTTTACAGCAGTGCTGAAACAAAAAACGATGAAGCTAGTAACGTTAGGTGCTTGATGTACAGTAGCTAATTAGCCCATAGCTAGTAGTTAACAGATCATTCTCACAGGCTTATTTTCAGAGAATGGATGCCACTAACTTACTCACCCTGCTTTACATGTGCAGTCAGACTCCACGATTTTGTCCTGATTAATTTCAATCAGAAGTTTGTGAGGTGTTTGTGCCTTCCGCATAGATCACCAACGCTAAGCCTCAACTCGTATGTTGTCACTGCTCTGTCCGAAATCCAAATCTCATGGATATATCCTTGTTTAAAATACTTCAGACCTTTGCTACTGGGGCTGACAGCTGTTAACATGTTTAGCATTGAGATGATGTTAGGCTAAAACGCGTGCTTTTTTTTACCAACAAACTTCTGCCATAACCACGCCCCCGCGAGTTTTCATTGGACAACCCTAATCCTAACCCTATCCCTAACCCTAAACCTAAACCTAACCCTAACCCTAACCAATGAAAACTCGCGGGGGCGTGGTTATGGCAGAAGTTGGTTGGTAAAAAAAATCACGCGGCTAAAACTGCTTCGATGGGATGCAAACGACCACGCTCTTATTGACTGTCCCATCTGGGAGTTTTTTAAAAGTAAACTTTTCATTTAGAGGGCAAAGCAAAGTGATTATCCGCCTCCTTGAGTTTGTTTGAAGGAAAATATGCTTTTGCATGACATACAACATAGCCTACGGGGTCATTGAGGTCCAAATTAAGTTTATCGCTTTAGTAATGTTAAATCAGGCAATGACGCAGCAACTGTGCCACCTACAGCGACGAAATCAACGAATGCGATTAATTGCGTACATTTTTATTAACGCGTTGTTAATGTTTGCATATTTAATTAATCTAGTGAACATGTTAAATTGACAGCCTTAATATATATATATATATATATATTGCACTGTAGATGTAAACTACAAGTTGCATGTTTACATCAGTAACAATCAAAACAGAATGAATGAATTTTCTAAAGAATGTTATTAAAGCATCTCTCTCAGACACTCACACACACACACACATGCGCGCAAACACACACACACACACACACACACACACACACACACACACACACACACACACACACTGTACTCAAAACATCGTTGTTTAGTTTTGGTGTAAACTTCTTTCTGACAGGACAATAACCAACAACCTACCGAGCGTACCTCTGTCCAAAGTCCCCGACCTGCCCCTCACCCTCCCACAGATGCCCCGCTTCTCTGGCCCGGCCTGGATGAGGCCGTTGGGGGACAGCACGTGTGTATGGGTGGGCGCAAGGCCTTGTGGGTGGCTGTAGCATGGACCGCTCATGGTGTTCGCATGTTTGTCACCTCGTCAACAAGTCTAAACTAAAGACATGTACGGAGTCTAAACTAAAGACACGTACGGAGTCTAAACTAAAGACACGTACGGAGTCTAAACTAAAGACACGTACGGAGTCTAAACTAAAGACATGTACGGAGTCTAAACTAAAGACACGTACGGAGTCTAAACTAAAGACACGTACGGAGTCTAAACTAAAGACACGTACGGAGTCTAAACTAAAGACATGTACGGGGTCTAAACTAAAGACACGTACGGAGTCTAAACTAAAGACACGTACGGAGTCTAAACTAAAGACACGTACGGAGTCTAAACTAAAGACACGTACGGAGTCTAAACTAAAGACACGTACGGAGTCTAAACTAAAGACATGTACAGAGTCTAAACTAAAGACACGTACGGAGTCTAAACTAAAGACATGTACAGAGTCTAAACTAAAGACACGTACGGAGTCTAAACTAAAGACATGTACGGAGTCTAAACTAAAGACACGTACGGAGTCTAAACTAAAGACATGTACAGAGTCTAAACTAAAGACATGTACGGAGTCTAAACTAAAGACACGTACGGAGTCTAAACTAAAGACACGTACGGAGTCTAAACTAAAGACACGTACGGAGTCTAAACTAAAGACATGTACGGAGTCTAAACTAAAGACATGTACGGAGTCTAAACTAAAGACATGTACAGAGTCTAAACTAAAGACGTACGGAGTCTAAACTAAAGACATGTACAGAGTCTAAACTAAAGACACGTACGGAGTCTAAACTAAAGACACGTACGGAGTCTAAACTAAAGACATGTACAGAGTCTAAACTAAAGACATGTACAGAGTCTAAACTAAAGACACGTACGGAGTCTAAACTAAAGACATGTACAGAGTCTAAACTAAAGACATGTACGGAGTCTAAACTATTCTTCATTTACTAACATGTACTAACAATGCTGGATACAGAGCAAAATATCATGAGAGAGAGGGATATACAGAGAGAGAGAGAGATATACAGAGAGAGAGAGAGATATACAGAGAGAGAGAGAGAGGGATGTACAGAGAGAGAGAGGGATATACAGAGAGAGAGAGAGATATACAGAGAGAGAGAGAGAGGGATGTACAGAGAGAGAGAGGGATATACAGAGAGAGAGAGAGGGATATACAGAGAGAGGGATATACAGTGAGAGAGGGATATACAGAGAGAGAGAGAGGGATATACAGAGAGAGAGAGGGATATATACAGAGAGAGAGAGAGGGATATACAGAGAGAGAGAGAGGGATATACAGAGAGAGGGATATACAGTGAGAGAGGGATATACAGAGAGAGAGAGAGGGATATACAGAGAGAGAGAGAGATATACAGAGAGAGAGAGAGAGATATACAGAGAGAGAGAGAGGGATATACAGAGAGAGAGAGAGGGATATACAGAGAGAGAGAGATATACAGAGAGAGAGAGGGATATACAGAGAGAGAGAGGGATATACAGAGAGAGAGAGGGATATACAGAGAGAGAGAGGGATATACAGAGAGAGAGAGAGATATACAGAGAGAGAGAGGGATATACAGAGAGAGAGAGAGATATACAGAGAGAGAGAGAGGGATATACAGAGAGAGAGAGAGGGATATACAGAGAGAGAGAGAGGGATATACAGAGAGAGAGAGAGATATACAGAGAGAGAGAGATATATACAGAGAGAGAGAGGGATATACAGAGAGAGAGAGGGATATACAGAGAGAGAGAGAGAGAGAGGGATAAACAGAGAGAGAGATATACAGAGAGAGAGAGAGGGATATACAGAGAGAGAGAGGGATATACAGAGAGAGAGAGGGATATACAGAGAGAGAGAGATATATACAGAGAGAGAGAGAGGGATATACAGAGAGAGAGAGAGAGGGATATACAGAGAGAGAGAGGGATATACAGAGAGAGAGAGAGGGATATACAGAGAGAGAGAGAGGGATATACAGAGAGAGAGAGAGAGGGATATACAGAGAGAGAGAGAGATATACAGAGAGAGAGAGAGGGATATACAGAGAGAGAGAGAGAGAGATATACAGAGAGAGAGAGATATACAGAGAGAGAGAGAGATATACAGAGAGAGAGAGAGAGATATACAGAGAGAGAGAGAGGGATATACAGAGAGAGAGAGGGATATACAGAGAGAGAGAGGGATATACAGAGAGAGAGAGAGGGATATACAGAGAGAGAGAGGGATATACAGAGAGAGGGATATACAGAGAGAGAGAGAGATATACAGAGAGAGGGATATACAGAGAGAGAGAGGGATATACAGAGAGAGAGAGAGGGATATACAGAGAGAGAGAGAGAGAGAGATATACAGAGAGAGAGAGAGGGATATACAGAGAGAGAGAGAGGGATATACAGAGAGAGAGAGGGATATACAGAGAGAGAGAGAGGGATATACAGAGAGAGAGAGGGATATACAGAGAGAGAGATATACAGAGAGAGAGAGAGGGATATACAGAGAGAGAGAGGGATATACAGAGAGAGAGAGGGATATACAGAGAGAGAGAGAGGGATATACAGAGAGAGAGAGAGGGATATACAGAGAGAGAGAGGGATATACAGAGAGAGAGAGGGATATACAGAGAGAGAGAGAGGGATATACAGAGAGAGAGAGGGATATACAGAGAGAGAGAGGGATATACAGAGAGAGGGAGGGATATACAGAGAGAGAGAGAGAGATATACAGAGAGAGAGAGAGAGGGATATACAGAGAGAGAGAGAGAGATATACATAGAGAGAGAGAGAGAGATATACAGAGAGAGAGAGAGAGATATACAGAGAGAGAGAGAGGGATATACAGAGAGAGAGAGGGATATACAGAGAGAGAGAGAGGGATATACAGAGAGAGAGTAGCAGCTCTCTCTTGCAATGGTAGTGGTCATTATGGACTCATCAACACATTGTTAGTACATGTTAGTAAATGAGGAATAGTTGCAAGTAGTAGTAAACAAATAGTGTGTTCATGATCTATTAACTATGTGTGAGGCATCATTAAATCAATTAACAAACATTTAAAAAGGCATTACTAACTCATTACTGTCTGTGAACCATCTTTCAACTATTTATAAGGGATAGTTGTAAATTATTAACAGGCGTTTAACACATCATTACTAACTCATTAACTAACAATCTGTGAATGATGTATTAAGTATTTATAAGGGAGAGTTATTCTAAAGTGTTACCCACATATTTGGAAGGCGGCTCAATCCCAGGGCAGGCTGTTTACATATCTTCTTCTTGAGTTGAGTTTCGTATTGTACAGTACATTTCTTCCCAGCATGCCTCTCTCTGTTGTGACCCAGTGTGTCTCTGTTGTGACCCAGCGTGTCTCTGTTGTGACCCAGCGTGTCTCTGTTGTGACCCAGCGTGTCTCTGTTGTGACCCAGCGTGTCTCTGACCCAGCGTGTCTCTGTTGTGACCCAGCGTGTCTCTGACCCAGCGTGTCTCTGTTGTGACCCAGCATGTCTCTGTTGTGACCCAGCGTGTCTCTGTTGTGACCCAGCGTGTCTCTGTTGTGACCCAGCATGTCTCTGTTGTGACCCAGCGTGTCTCTGACCCAGCGTGTCTCTGTTGTGACCCAGCGTGTCTCTGTTGTGACCCAGCGTGTCTCTGTTGTGACCCAGAGTGTCTCTGTTGTGACCCAGCGTGTCTCTGTTGTGAATGTTTGTTGTGGTGCTTCCTTCATAGGACCTATAGCAGGTCAATACAACAGAACTGGAGAAAAATCCACCTTTTAGTTCATACCTCACTTTCCACTAGTTTTCATGGGAAAATATATGAATCAAAGCTAATCTAGTTTAAGGACAATGCTCGTTTTTGACAACCTGGACCTTATTTACGACATATTATAAGACGTTTGACTCACCGAGATCACTTTGGTGTTATTCGGAGGCCTGTAGAAGAAATTTAAAATCCAGCGCGAGCCAGTATATCCATGTAATGGCGGTGGTCGGGGCACCGAGAATGCAGCTTCTAAAAATCTATTTTCTGCTGCGAAACGGTTGTTTTCATCAATCTGTCTTGATGAATCGCTAGTTGTGCTTAGATAGAGCATAGGCCTGTTGTGGTTTTTCACATGCCTCTGTAATATGATCTTTAGAAACGTCTTTAGACACGAAATAGCTTCCTCACTTGCTCCAGCACGCACGCGCACAGTGTGCTGGAGCAACGATTGCACGCATGCGCACAGCGAGCTGGAGCAAGTGAGGAAGCTATTTAGTTTCGAAAGACGTGAGTTGGTGTTTTTGTTGTTTTTGTTCAAAGAGCTTTGAATATTGGAACGTCATCCTTTTTATTTTATTTCAGCCTGCAAGGAATTAATTTACCCAATATTTTGTGATATATACAGTATATTGCATATGAATATACGTTTAAAAAGCGAGTGAGAGTGTTTATCCTTACAGTATAACTGTATTGACATAGTTTTGAACAGTCGGTGACTCCCTCCACCTCAGACCTCTGACTCACAGATCCCTCATCCTCTCTCACCACGTCCACTTCCTTCTTGTTAGTTTGTATTCGTGTGCTAGTTTCATGGTTGCTTTTATGAAAGGTTTATAGAGAAAGGTAGAGCTGCATTCATTTATTTATCATGTTTAATGCACATATATGGTCACGTTTAATTCAGTTAGTGTAGGGAAATGGATACTCTGAGAGTGCTGAAAGCCTTGGAGTCGACTCTGTAGTGAATATCAGAAAGGGGCACCTCTGACGTGAGGTCACAGCCCAAACTGTAGCAGTCTGGTGGAGTGGTCTGTTCTGAGGAGGGCGCTCTGAATGCCCCCCCCACCTCCCTCACACCCGGGCTCATGAGACAAGAAAAAAACGAGAAAAACCTTGGC
The DNA here is from genome assembly GCF_949987555.1 of Borostomias antarcticus. NCBI lineage: Eukaryota > Metazoa > Chordata > Actinopteri > Stomiiformes > Stomiidae > Borostomias > Borostomias antarcticus. Next base: position 23,980,929 of record NC_140251.1, read on the forward strand.
ACATTGTTAGCACAGACGGGCGTGTGGGATCCCCCGTCCCCCTGGGAGACGAGCTCCTAATTAGAGATGGGGGGTTTAATTGCACCACAGATGACTTCGCCCAAACCATTTATTCCCACGCACCACTTGTGAAGGTAAGTCTTTTAAAGGCACAGAGAGGGAGGGAGGGTGCTGTTTTAACCTCACCCCTCCCCAGCTCTCCCTGCTTCCCCTCTCTCTCCGGCGCTGTACACTTGGATGCTGCTGGCGCCGGCGGTTGCCATGTAACCTGGGCCAGACACCGGGGAGAAGGTGCTGCTGGAGGCCCGTCTGTCTGTCTGTCTGTCTGTCTGTCTGTCTGCCCGTCTGTCTGTCTGTCTGTCTGTCTGCCCGTCTGTCTGTCTGTCTGCCCGTCTGTCTGTCTGTCTGTCTGTCTGTCTGTCTGCCCGTCTGTCTGTCTGTCTGTCTGTCTGTCTGTCTGTCTGCCCGTCTGTCTGTCTGTCTGTCTGTCTGCCCGTCTGTCTGTCTGTCTGTCTGTCTGTCTGTCTGTCTGTCTGTCTGCCCGTCTGTCTGTCTGTCTGTCTGTCTGTCTGTCTGTCTGTCTGTCTGTCTGTCTGTGCTCAATCTCCTACAGCCTCTCAGAACTCCACTCGCGGGTGTGTGTGTGTGTGTGTGTGTGTGTGTGTGGGTTTACTGTGGTACCCCAACAGTAACATACTTAAACAGGATTTAAAATTACCTTAGTATGACTTTGAGAGAAAGTCATGAACTCTTAGCCAATGTCAAGTGTTGCACTACTTTACAACTTCATGGCAAATGCATTCTATCTGACTTTAAGGAGGTGTGAATGTAGTTCTGGAAGGTAGTCTCAGTAATTGGGTTAAGAGAGCCTCTATGTCCGGCCTGCCTAATGGTTGATTTGTGTCCGTTATGATGTCTGCATGAAAGTTTGTTTCTGTATTATATGACGCTACAGTGCTTCAGTGCCATGTTGTGGAATATGTGGTTGTTGTCCTCTGATTCACATAACATTTTTACCTCTAGCAAAGGCTCAGCGACCTCTGAGGACTTGTTCTGGAAGCTGGACGCTCTCCAGATGTTTGTTGTGGACCTCCACTGGCCTGAGGTCGAGTTCGCCAACCACCTGGAGCAGAGGCTGAAGCTCATGGCCAGCGACATGATGGAGGCCTGCGTCAAGAGGTCAGCGAGGACCACCTGCCCTCCACTTTACATTATACAGCTTCCACTTTCTATGCAGCAGTGAATACAGGGTAGCCCTAACATGACCCTACTAATTAACCCTACCCCCCCCCCCCCTTCAACATGGGGCTCATTCCTAATTAACTCCCAGAAACCTGTATCGTTTTCCCACCTCTACATCCATCACTGTCCATGAACCATTTGAGGGATGCAGCACTTTACTAGCAGGATGTTTTTGGCTGTACATACAGTAGTTTGCAAAGGAAGTGAATTGTGTTCACGTCTGAACAGTGTTTCCTCCTCTGTGAACAGTGTTTCCTCTCACAATCACGTCTGTGAACAGTTTCCTCTCACAATCACGTCTGTGAACAGTTTCCTCTCACAATCACCTCTGTGAACCGTGTTTCCTCTCACAATCACATCTGTGAACAGTGTTTCCTCTCACAATCACCTCTGTGAACAGTTTCCTCTCACAATCACCTCTGTGAACAGTGTTTCCTCTGAACAGTGTTTCCTCTCACAATCACCTCTGTGAACAGTGTTTCCTCTCACAATCACATCTGTGAACAGTGTTTCCTCTCACAATCACCTCTGTGAACAGTGTTTCCTCTGAACAGTGTTTCCTCTCACAATCACCTCTGTGAACAGTGTTTCCTCTGAACAGTGTTTCCTCTCACAATCACATCTGTGAACAGTGTTTCCTCTCACAATCACATCTGTGAACAGTGTTTCCTCTCACAATCACATCTGTGAACAGTGTTTCCTCTCTCACATCTCTGAACAGTGTTTCCTCTCACAATCACATCTGTGAACAGTGTTTCCTCTCACAATCACCTCAGTGAACAGTGTTTCCTCTCACAATCACATCTGTGAACAGTGTTTCCTCTCACAATCACACTCTGTGAACCGTGTTTCCTCTCACAATCACAGCATAATAGTGACCATGTTACGATTGAGAGATGGTTGAGAACAAGATGTGTTGGTTTTATCTGATACTGTATCCATCCTGTTTACTTATATGAACTACAAAAACATTTATCCTCAGAACAAAAGCTGCTTTTGATGCCAAGATGCAGAAGGCCAACAAGTCGACAGATTTCCGGGTGTCGCTGACGGTGTGTACCATGTTCAACGTGCTCATGGATGCCAAGAAGCAGTGCTCCAAGCTGTGTGTGCTGGACTCCGGTCAGGAGGTAGGACAGTCCAGCCACCCCGCCATGATGTCACTTAGTGCACCTGTAGACGGAGCGTTTAAATGGGCTGTTTGGGGACAGCACACCAAGGTTCACAAGGTTCTTACTGGGGGAAATGGATGGCCCCCATATTTTTCTACTTTGCTTTTTTAAAAACCCTAATCTTTCTCCTTTTTTTAACCAGTGTATTAAGTGTCTGCACTATTCAGTCTCTCAGTATCAGAAACACATAACTGATGTTTCCTTGTCTCTGAAACAAATCAACTATGGTAGTGTACAGAAAAAACCCTCAGTTGCAATTGGCCGATTAACACTATCATATCATAACAAATACGTCCAGCCAAGCTGTCATTGAGAGGACTGATCTATCTACTGTGTCTAGCTACTTGACTATCTACTGTGTCTAGCTACTTGACTATCTACTGTGTCTAGTTAGCTATATTAATTTACTTAGACGTACAGACAGACGTACGGACTGTATTTGTGCTTGGTTGCTAAGGGGTGTTGTCATGAAACTAGCAATGGTTAGCTGATGGTCTAGCTAACGTTAATGCCAGCTGTGTCAAACTTGGCTGCTCGTAACAAGCAGCTCATAGACTATACCATGAGCTGCTGTGCATGATTTAACTTTCCAAATTGTTTTGGGGTCAGTGACATTAGGGTATCGATAACTAGACACGACACATGTCAGTATTGTCTTGCATGAGAGATATTTAGGGCTCTAGAGTCGAAAGCTGTGTTCTTAGCGCTATAGTGCCATGAGCTCTAGGCTTTTTTGCAGTTGAAAAAAGTTTAACTTTTTGGGCTAGAGCGCAGGCTGTAAAAGGCTGTTCTGATGACAACAATGACAGCGAACATTATATTAGCACTAGCTAACATTAGCTAGCTATCTTAACTTGCTAGTTAGTCTGCAGTCTGCAAAAATACGACACTTGTTGCTAACGTAGCTGTAAAACATCGGTAGCCTAGCCAGCTCTAAATTCTAGCTTTAGTGTGCTTTAAGAAGCTGCATGCTTGGCGCTGTTCAGCTACATACAGCTTGTCAGTGGACACACACCCTAAGCTCTCTCTGCTAGAAAAAGGTGCTATGTGGACACACACCCTTAAGCAGTTTTAGAATGTTTATAGTTCTAGAATGGCTCTGTTCTAAAACGTTACTATTGCAGATCCATCATCATGTGATGAGAGAAGGTAATTTAAAAACAGATATTCCATTCTAAAACTGCTTCAAACTATCTTGGCTGTTGTATGTGACCCCCAGCTTAAGAGATTTTTATTTATTTATTGAATTCAGTTGAAATGTTGATTTTTACCTACTTTTGTTTTCCTTCCTCCTTTTTTGTCCCTGTTCCTGTTTTGTTCCTGTGTTCCTGTGTATTTTCTGTGTGTTTTCTGTGTGTTTTCTGTGTGTTTCCTGTGTATTTCCTGTGTATTTCCTGTTTGCGTCATTGTTTGAATCCAAGAGTGACAAACAATGGGTAAGTGCCTCAGCATGTCCTCACCTAATTATTTATGTTTTAGTGCCAACCATGTTATTCTCAAAAACGAATACATATTTTTATTTTGCAAAGAGTAAAGCATAAAAATGTGTGCATCCTAATTTCAAAGCACCAGCTTTTGTCCTTACTTTAACAGTAATCTGTGGATCCTTCTTTATTCTTAACCTCTACAATCATTTTGTGTTGATAAATGACTGTCTAAAATACTTTGAGATATTATCAACATGAAAGTCAAACATTGCAACTTTGTGAGGAGTGGCTTGGTGACTTGTTTACCCTAAAGCTTGGGTTGCCATTCCTTCTCCACGCTTTCAGGATAGGAAAGTAATAACAACCCTTTAAGGTGACTTTGATCTTTTTGGTTAGTCTGGCACAATTTGTCTTTTCTGACTTGTCTCAAGGGGACTTTCATTTGAACCCAATCCATGGCAGTCAGTGCCAGAGAGCTGGCTTCTAGCCAACACAAAAGAGATCCTGGCATTTTTGACGTTCTCCCCGTCTGCCACTGTTTCATCATATCTGTCCTTCAGACATAGAGGAAGAACAGGACATAAGAACGTCTTGTGATGTAGTTCAATAGCTAAAGCATAAAGATGTGGAGACCTCTTGTGATTTTGCTCTGGATAAGTTGGTCTGCCCCAAAATCCATTCTTAGACTTAGATTCTTCTTCTTAGATTCTTAGTTGATGGAAATCTCCTTTCGCCATGTATAAAATTCAGATTGGGGTCATCTCTCTGTATAGCCATTTTATCTAAGGTAGAGTTACATATGTATGAAAAATAGTAATTTGTTGTTGACTGATGTTGTCCTCATTTGAATGGGGATGTGTTGGGGCCTTGGAAGAAGAAGACTGAAAGTGGCTCTTAGGGGCTCACATCCAGATAAATGTTTTTTAAAGGGAATAATTGTTCTTTTGAGTTTTTTTTACACAAATGGCAAAGACCACAAAATTTAATCTAAAGTAATGTGTAGAGGGGACCTCTCAATACGGCCTCCTTCTCCAATATAAGAAGCAAAAGACAGCAATGTTAATTGAGGAAAATAAAAAAATGTCCTCAAGATTTGCTTGAAAAATTCTTTGTGAAAAGAAACTGCCATTTTTGCGGAGCAGGAGAGGGAAAAAAAGCGGTGAAAAGAAAAAGAGAACTGCGAGCGCTGACCTCCCTGGACCCCCAGTTTGTCACCGATCTGCAGGCTTTGTTGATTGAAATGTTTAATTTGGTTCTTTAGACGCGCCTGAAAGGGCATTGTCACCAAGAGATGAACTCCCTGCTGCCGAAGGTGCCATTCAGCACCGCAGATAGAAGCTCTCTCTACCTCTCTCTCTCTCTCTCTCTCTCTCTCTCTCTCTCTCTCTCTCGCTCTCTGCTTTTCTATCTCTCTCCTTTTGGGTGTGCTGTGTTTTTTCAAGGGAAAGAAGTGCCGTGAATATGGGGGTTATGAGACATGAAATGGCGGATTAATTGAATCTGGTGTGAGCCTTTGGTCCGCGCAGCTGGACCGGTGCTTTAGTGGAATACAAGGCTGCTCTAATTGTGGGGAAGCACAAAAAGTATCCTTCAAATTCCATCGCCTTCCAACACGAGCGGGAATGCCATTCAGCCACATAATGGCCCTATTAGCTGCTTAACTCAGCGCAGTTACATGGGAAGATTTCTCTCGCCTGAACGCTCGGGGAACGGGAGCATAAAGACAGACGGTGTGTGTGTGTGTGGGGAGGGGCTTGATGTTCAGACTGGGTGTATGGTTTTAGCCTTGCCTTTCACTCAGAGGGTGTGTGTCATGCTTTAACTTTCAGCCCCCTCCTCCTACAGCAGGTCTCTAAACTGTGTTCCCTCCTACCCCCCCCCCCTCCCCACACACACCTTCAGCAGCAGTACCATTCCAAAATCGATGTCCTGATCGATGACTCCTTTAAAGAAATGATTTCCTCTCTGGTCTCCAAGGTAAGACACCGTGCATACCTGTAAGTCAAAGCCTTTGAAATAGTTCACCTTTCACAGCTGCACATTGAACCACAGATGCATTGTCTCTTCGTTTTATTTGTTATAAATTAAGTAGCCATGAGGCTATCATATAATAATTATTCCTTTGCTCCGGAGAACCTCTTTCCATCAGAATTCATTCACACTGGTGTTTTTGTTTTTTTAGATACGATTTTGTGAAAAGCTAAATTACTCATGTAAAAATGTAAGAAAATATAGTCTTCTCTATATTGAGCATGATACAATGAGTACGGGCCTTCTTGTGGTCTTTAAATATGATTGTAAACATTCTGAAATTAATTTGCAGGAAAATAAATTGATGAGAAAGACATAGAGTATCAGAACATACTGTATACTGTAACCGAACCCACTCTTACAAATGGACAGCTCTGACTTCCTGTCCACTGGCAGTTTGCCGCAGTTTTAGACGGTGTTCTGGCCAAGCTGTCCAGATATGACGAGGGCACATTCTTTTCTTCAATCTACTCTTTCACGGTAAGTAACTACATTTTGGTTCCCCACAGAACAAAGCTGAGACATTCCATTCTCAGCTAAGAAAAGCATTGTGTCATTTGTGGAAACCAGATCTGCTTAGTTCAACTTTTGTGTATCTTTCTTTTTTTTCACTCAAAGGTTAAAGCAGCTGCCAAATACGTGGATGTGCCTGTGAGTATAATCTGTCTTCAATTTCTTTATTTACTCATATTTGTCGTGAGCTAGTTTGTTTTCATATCCCGCCATATTTTCTAAACAAAAAAAGAAACACCACTACAATTTGGAATGGACTGGGTGCCGAGTTAGGTCAATGTTAAACATGGTTTTTATCTTATTCTCTCTCTTTCTCTCTCTCTTTCTCCCTCTCTCTCTCTCTCTCTCTCTCTCTCTCTCTCTATATATATATATATATATACACACACATACATAGATAGATAGATAGATAGATAGATAGATAGATGTGTGTGTATGTATATATGTTTATATATATATATATGTGTGTGTGTGTGTGTGTAATATATGCATTTTATATACTGTAATATCTACCATTTTGCAGCAAATCAACCTTGTGTCAAGTGCTCTGAAGTTCAGATATCAAGGCCAGTTACTGGCACTGTTGGCTGGGAAATTGTTTTGCAATTTGCCGAGGTGTTGATGGTGGGCAGTTACTCACGCACACTGCCGAGAGACACTGTTGAGGGACAAAGACGAGGCGGGTGGGAAGCTCTGAATCATCTAACAGACGTGGCGGATAGCACAAACTCAGAATCATCCGCCACAAAGATTGCAAATACCACAGCAAGGAACAAGTCTAATTATCCCAGAACATCTGCAACAGGACATTCATCTTGTGGTCTGTCAACAATTTCTTTATTGTTTTGGAGGTGTGTTTGAGATCGTTGTCCTGTTGGAAGGTCCGTCTGCGGCCAACGTGTAGCTGGAACATGTATGAAATACTGTGTGGGACAAGGTTTTTGGACAAAATGTCTGGTACATGCTGGTATTCATGGTTCAATGTATTTGAACAAGGGCCACAGGGACAACCCAAAGATTTACCACCATGTTTCACAGTAGATCCACCACCATGTTTCACAGTAGATCCACCATGTTTCACAGTAGATCCACCATGTTTCACAGTAGATCCACCATGTTTCACAGCTAAATTTGTATTTAATCTGACCACTAAACATGGTTCCAATTGTAGTTGAGATGTTATGTGATTCACTTAAATATCCTATTATGGACTACAGGGATAGCTAACACATTATGGTACCATGTAGGCAACATCTCTGTAACTATCTATCTACTCCTTATCTTATCTAATGATTGTCATGTCTCTTGTAACCCCTGGTTATTAGAACCCTTCAAGGGATGTGAAATCATGAGACAAGGGAAAAGATTATCATAGCAGTGACTTTATTTCTATGAAAATAGTCTGTGAATGTATAACTGATATAGTGACTCTAAAGTCGACGTACAGTATTGTTGCTTTAAGGTTAAATATGTTGTAGTGTTGTTTTAAGTTTAAAACATTAGGGCCACCCACTACGTTTGCTAGGAAGTTCAGTTTGACCACTTTTGATTCATGAGGTCGAAGTCGGCTACAACAATAGCTTTGCGCACGCGCATGAAGATTATGTCACGGTTGCTATAACGTTAAGATTGGCTCGAATAGCCTACTCGACAGTGACAGCTAGTGTTGAAAATAGGAGAACACATCTCCTCATCTGTGTGCAGCGAACTCAAAAGACCTGTGGTGGTGAATATCCTGCTACCGTAAAAAAAGATCGCTTGGTGAGTTTTACCATGCTCAGTTGAAAATGTTAGCTAGCATGGCTATCGTGCATATAACGTTAGACTGACACGTGTATAGAAAAGAAAAGCAGAGATTCTGCCAGGTTGTGAACCATGAGTCTGAGCAGTGATGGGTTTTATGGCCAGGTCTTTTATGCTGTTGGATTGAACCTCTACAAGATCAAAGGATTCTTCAGCCCGGCTTGCTTCTTACGGGAGAGAAGTGTAGTCTGGTGTCTGGAGTGGCGACTCAACCCTAGAATGGGATCCAGAGGAACAGGGAGTGAGCTGATTATTCATTCTCCACAAACGTGGTAGGACAATAACTTTCATTTTTGTCCCACAAGTTGGGACTCCAAGGAGTTCAGCTAAGAAGAGAGACAGAGAGACTTCCTACTCTGAGCACCCACGGATAGAGAGTAGTCTGAGTTGAACTGATAAGCCATGATCGGACTGGATAGCTTTGGTTGCTCATTGAGCTGAATGATCTGATCTATTGAGTCGGGACATTGTGTTAGGTTTTGTGTTAGAAGGAACCCTGGTGACCAGACGGGAGGCAGGATGGGAGTTCTGCTCTCGGGAGCAATTTATTACAGTACAAGGGAATATCCAAAAGAGTGGTCGGGATCAGGCAGGGGTCAAGCGATGAGCTTCGGGGTCAGTGTCCGTGTCCAGACTCGTATCCGTGTCTAAGCAGAGGAAAACGAAATTAGGAACCAACTTAGAATTAACAGGAAAAAACAAGAAAACCGCAATAGAGACAAAAATGCACGCAGCTAAACAAATGACTTGCCACCGTGAGGTAAACAGAGATCTGTCAGCTGCGATAGGCGAGTTTGCGTCGGGCACATGCAGAGGTAGACGGCTGCACCGGTGACGGCAAGCGGGAACGCCCACTGGGACCAGCAGACCAGAGGGAATTCCGGAGATGCGGAGCGCTGGAGAGGCGTCCGGGGGCGGTGCGCCGAGCCGAGTGTAATGCGCAGTGGGTGCACAGAACCTGGAGCCGTAGCAGGAACCCCCCCCCCCAACGGGTGCCACCTGGCGACCTCCTGGGGGCATCAGGACAGGGCTCATGATGAGCTGGCGGGAGACCCAGGAGCGCTCCTCAGGCCCGTACCCCTCCCAGTCCACCAGATACTGGAACCCCTGACCACGGCAGCTAACGATCTAAGGAGGAGGCGGAGCTGGGAGAGGATGTGTTAGGGGGCTCGAGGAGGCTGGAGCTTGGACACATGTAACACGGGGTGGACCCGCCGCAGCAACACCGGAAGTCTGAGACGCACCGCAGAGGGGATGACAATACTGTCCATCTCATAGGTCCAATATAACGGGGGGCCAGCTTCCTGGAGGCTGTCTGCAGCAGGAGATCCGAAGCGGAGAGGTACACCCCCTGGCCGACAATGTACACAGGGGCTGGTCCCACGACGGGCGCGCTCGTTGGACCGGAGAAGGGCCAACCGGACCACTCTCTACACCCGATGACGTCGGCGAAGATGGGCCTGGACCGACGGGATCGCCACTTCGGACTCCTGGAGGGGAAATGGAGGGGGCTGGTACCCCAGAGAACATTCCAACGGTGACATACCCATGGCAGCAGCGGTGTGAGTGTTCATGGATTATTCCACCTGGGGCAGGTCCTTACTCCAGGAGGAGGGTTAGAGAGCACAGGCGCAGCGCAAGGCAGACTCAAGGGTCTGGTTGTTCCTCTCGGCTTGGCCGTTGGTCTGAGGATGGTAGTCGGAGGAGAGGCTGATGGTGGCACCAAGCTCCGCACAGAAGGCCTTCCAGACCTGTGATGTTAACTGCGGACCCCGGTCACCGTCCCCATGGAACCAGTAAACGTGCTGCATTAGCAGCTCTGCCGTCTCCAGGGAGGAAGGGAGTTTGGGAAGCGTCACGAGGTGCACAGCCATGAAGAACCAGTTTACAATGGTGAGGATGGTGGTGTTACCTCCAGAGGGTGGAAGACCGGTGACGGAAGTCGACAGCGATGTGCGACCACGGGCGCCGGGGGACAGGAAGGGGACGGAAGGAGCCGGCCGGCGGCCGGTGGGATGCCACCCGGCAAGCAGCGACGAACTCCCGGACATCGGGCCACCAGAACCGTCGTTGGGCGAATGCCATGGTGCGTTGGACCCCCGGGTGGACGGAGAACCGGCTCGCATGGCACCACTGCAGAACCTGGGACCGACCGAGTCCGGGACAAAGAGGTGATTCCGAGGGCCGGTTCCAGGGTCGGGTTGTTTGCACTGGGCCCTCCTGACCACTGCCTCGACATTCCCCCTATCACCCAGAAGGTGAGGAGAATGGTGTCTGGGGTGATGGGGTCTTTCTCCTCCGCCTAGTGAAGCCAAGACAGTGCGTCAGCCTTGGTGTATTTGGACCCCGGCCAGTACGTGATGGTGAAGTTGAACCGGCCAAGGTACAGGGCCCAGTGTGCCTGGCGAGAGTTCAGCCTCTTCGCCGCTCGGATGTATGTCAGGTTCCGGTGGTCCGACCACACCGTGACAGTGTGCTCTGCGCCCTCCAGCCAGTGCCACCACTCCTCGAACGCTTCCAGCAGCTCCCGATTGCCGATGTCATAGTTCTCCTCTGCTGGCATGAACCGGTGGGAGAAGAAGGCACAGGGGTGGAGCTTCTGGTCCGCTGCTGACCGCTGTGCCAGGACCCCCCCCCGATGCCGATGTCAGAGGCATCCACCTCCACGACGAACGGCAGAGAGGGATCAGGGTTGACCAGGACCGGCGCGGAGGTGAAACGTCTCTTCAGGTCATCGAAGGTGGCACTGGCTCCCGGTGTCCACCCGAAGGGGTGCCGAGTAGAGGTGAGGCCGGTGAGGGGTGCTGCTACCCTGCTGAAGTCCCTGATGAACCGCCGATAGAAATTGTCGAAGCCCAGGAAGCTCTGCAGCTGCTTCCTGGACTGAGGTTGAGGTTAATCTTCTTGATGTCAGGCCGAGTCCGTCCACCTTCCACAATGAGTCCCAGGAACTCCACAGAGGGAGCGTGGAAGGTGCACTTCTCAGCCTTGATGAAGAGACGGTTCTCCAGGAGACGCTGGATGACCAGGCAGACATGCTGGATGTGTTCCTCAGCGCTCCCGGAGAACACCAGGATGTCGTCTTGGTAGAGCATAATGAAGATGTCCAGCATGTCCCTCAGGACTTAATTCATCACAGCCTGGAAGACAGAGGGAGTTAGTTAACCCAAAATGCATGACCAGATACTCATAATGCCCTCTGGGGTCTTGAACGAAGTGTTCAACTTATCCCCCTCACAGATCCGGACCAGGTGGTATGCATTCCGGAGGTCTAACTTTGTGAAGATGGTAGCCCCCAGGAGGGGCTCGAAGTTGGCACTCATGAGGGGAAGAGGATACTTGTTCTTGATCGTGATGCTCTGGGAGCCCTGTCGGAGAGACAGGAGGTGCATGGAGGCCTGCTCGCCGGCCACAGGGTGGTCGAAGATCTTCCTCGTCTCGCATGTGGAGCTCTCGTAGGAAGGAAAACCCCCCGAACGCTGTGTGTGTTTGTGTGTGTGTGTGTGTGTGTGTGTGTGTCTGAGGGGGGGGCTGGTCATGATTCCCGCAGCAGTCTCTTGACAGAAGCCAGAGATATAGTATAGAGGGGAAAAAGGAGAGGACCCAGGACAGACCCTTGTGGAACACCTGTAGTCAGACTATATGGTTTTGACATCGACCCTCTCCATGTCACCTGGTAGAAGCGGCCCGTCAGGTAGGATGCCAACAGGGAGCATACGTGACGCCTTTCTCCTCGAGGGTGGAGAGGAGGATCTGGTGGTCTACCATATCAAATGCTGCAGACAGGTCTAGGAGTATCAGAACGGAAGAGAGAGAGTATACTCTTGTAACATGGAGTGTCTGTTACTGTAAGGAGGGCGGTCTTTGTTGAGTGGCCAGCTTTGAACCCGGACTGCTGGGGGTCCAGGAGGTTTTTCTGGTGGAGATACGAAGACAGTTGGTTAAAGATGGCACATTCAAGTGTTTTTGATAGAAAAGATAATGGTCTGCTTGTTAGTTTAGTAAAAACTCTTAACTCATCCCATTGAGCTAGAAGCTGTTCTCTGATTAGCTCAATGGCAAAGATGGTGACTGATGGGCTGTGGATGTGTGCAGAGCCGGCCCTGACCTCCCTGGGCCCCTAAGCAAAGTTCTGTTGAGGGGCCCTCCAACCTGACCCGTGAGACATGTAAACTTTTTTCTATTGACACCCCAGTGCTACAATCGAGTCCCGTCCCCCCCCGCACTGCTTGTAGCTGATGCTGGCTGTACACCTCTGGTTGTGCTAGTGCTAGTACTGGTTGAGGCTGCCTGTACTTCACCTAGGTCTGTGTTAGTAGTTCCCGAAGCTGGCTGTACTGGGCCTGTAGTATCTGTAGTAGCTGGTTGTACTGGGCCTGTAGTATCTGTAGTAGCTGGTTGTACTGGGCCTGTAGTATCTGTAGTAGCTGGCTGTACTGGGCCTGTGGTATCTGTAGTAGCTGGTTGTACTGGGCCTGTGGTATCTGTAGTAGCTGGTTGTACTGGGCCTGTGGTATATGTAGTAGCTGGCTGTACTGGGCCTGTAGTATCTGTAGTAGCTGGTTGTACTGGGCCTGTAGTATCTGTAGTAGCTGGTTGTACTGGGCCTGTGGTATCTGTAGTAGCTGGTTGTACTGGGCCTGTGGTATCTGTAGTAGCTGGTTGTACTGGGCCTGTAGTATCTGTAGTAGCTAGCTGTACTGGGCCTGTGGTATCTGTTGAAGCTGGTTGTACTGGGCCTGTAGTATCTGTAGTAGCTGGTTGTACTGGGCCTGTGGTATCTGTAGTAGCTGGCTGTATTGGGCCTGTAGTATCTGTAGTAGCTGGCTGTACTGGGCCTGTAGTATCTGTAGTAGCTGGTTGTACTGGGCCTGTAGTATCTGTAGTAGCTGGTTGTACTGGGCCTGTGGTATCTGTAGTAGCTGGTTGTACTGGGCCTGTAGTATCTGTAGTAGCTGGCTGTACTGGGCCTGTAGTATCTGTAGTAGCTGGTTGTACTGGGCCTGTAGTATCTGTAGTAGCTGGTTGTACTGGGCCTGTGGTATCTGTAGTAGCTGGTTGTACTGGGCCTGTAGTATCTGTAGTAGCTGGTTGTACTGGGCCTGTGGTATCTGTAGTAGCTGGTTGTACTGGGCCTGTGGTATCTGTAGTAGCTGGCTGTACTGGGCCTGTAGTATCTGTAGTAGCTGGTTGTACTGGGCCTGTAGTATCTGTAGTAGCTGGTTGTACTGGGCCTGTAGTATCTGTAGTAGCTGGCTGTACTGGGCCTGTAGTATCTGTAGTAGCTGGTTGTACTGGGCCTGTGGTATCTGTAGTAGCTGGTTGTACTGGGCCTGTGGTATCTGTAGTAGCTGGTTGTACTGGGCCTGTTGAAATTTTATTATCTTATTAATTTAATCAGCTGCAATATGGATAGGCCTATCCCTAGTGAAAAACTATTACACAAGTACACTTAATACATGTACTTCAACGTAGCTAGCTAGCTACATTATCTAGCAGCTAGACTCTAGCTAACTCATTTGGCCACACAGTGTAAATATTCGTGGAACAGATCGGGTAACGTTAGCTATTAGCGCAACACATTTCCGAACTGCAGTTTATAAACAGCTTTGCACGTTGTGGCATTTCTCAAACCGTACATAATAAATTTCACTCTCACATTTGTCAGGCGCAAAGTCACAGAACACAGCCCTGGAGTCACTGGCTGACAAGCAAAAGACACACGCAGACCAAGAGATGCGCTGCTGAGCCCAAGTGTTGGTTAGCAAGACAGACAGACTAGGATGCGCTGAAAGCTAACAAGCAACTCAACGTTAACTTTAGCCACTGTTATTTGCTGACATCAAACTTGGAGAGGAGATAACACAAGTTTACCTGATTGCTGTTCCCGCAATTCAGTCTCATGCTTTGTTTCCCCTCTTTTCTTTGCCCGAAATGTAGCTGCGCTTCATCATCTTCTCTATGCTGTAACTGATTGACACCTGCTTTGGCACGAGAGGAGGGGAAGGCGGGGCCTTGCGTAATTTGCGGGGCCCTACGCAACTTGCGAGAGGGCCGGTTCTGGATGTGTGGAGGTTTCTGCTGAATCTGACCTCCATATGCCACACACCTTTAAACAACACCCCTCCGCACGAGCAACCTCGTTCCAGCCAAAACTCCCCCTCCTACTCCTCCCCTTCACCTGAAATTATAATGTAACCTCCACCTTGCGCTTTTGTGTGGAGGGAACTCAAAGCCTTAAGCCCATTTTACAGGTGGGATAAAGACTTAGTGAGCAGGCCTGTGTAGCTGTGGACTCCAGCAGGAAACTCTTCAGGGACCTTGTCACGAAAGGTGTTGATCCCTCCCACCACTCTTTGTGAAGGCTGCCCTTCAAGAGCCTGCATGTTGGCAAGGTGCCTCCCGCTTCTCACACACTCGAAGCCACACAGACACACACACACACACACACACACACACACAACAGCCAGACTTAAACGCACACTTACCCAGACATTTGAACACCCCCACACACACACCCTGCTTCACTGTGGCGTGCAGACTGACGACAAAGCTTTCAGTCATAGAAGTGTACGTAGGCACAAATATATGCAAACTGATAAATGCACAGATACGAACTTACAAATATATGTAACTTGTATATGTGTATGAATGAAAGATTCTTTGAGACAACGACAAATCGTTTGAAACAAACGGTACATGTGCTCATGCATGTTCATCCAAACACACACACAGACACACATGCGCACACACACACAGACACGTGCACACACACATACAGACGCGCGCGCGCGCACACACACACGCACACACACCTGTGGAGCTGTGCCTGGGGGAGGGCCTGGGGCAGGACGTGTAATTACCCTGCATTTGTCTTCTGGTTTTCCCTCTTCTTCCCCGCCTCCCAGCTCTTACCTCCTCCAGGTGCCCCAGTCATTAGTGCTCTGCCCCCTCACAGCCCCGCCCCCTACACAGCCCCGCCCCCACCTCTCACACCCAGCTACCGCCTGGCCCCTCCCCCATCCTCACACCTATCAATGCTTCTTCTCAGTTCTATTCAATAAGCTTTATTGGCAGGAAATACTCAGTACAAATATAATATATAATATAAATATTGCCAAAGCATAGTACTAATAAAAAACAAACAAACACAAAGATGATAACAGCATATATATGAATGAGAAATGCTGTAATAAATGGTAATAATAATAATAATCACAATGTTTATATGTATATTTGTTTGTGTACGCACAAGCATGTGTGTGTGTATGTGTGTGTGTGTGTAAGAGAGAGAGAGAGAGAGAGAGAGAGAGAGAGTATATCAGTGTGTTGTGTGTGTCTAGGTCACTCACTGTCCCTCAGGTTAAGGCATGCTGATGCGTATTGGGAAGCCATACACGCCCTGTCTCCTTCTCCTAGGAGGATTTTTCGTTTTGAGAGCTCATTAAG
This sequence comes from Borostomias antarcticus, assembly GCF_949987555.1. NCBI lineage: Eukaryota > Metazoa > Chordata > Actinopteri > Stomiiformes > Stomiidae > Borostomias > Borostomias antarcticus. Next base: position 23,996,566 of record NC_140251.1, read on the forward strand.
TTGTTGGAATGACAGAGTTAAACTTGTTCAAGTGGATGTTTCTGATCTCATTGAATGCTTTGTAGTATAGGAGTAAGTGCATCTCTGTTTCAACCTCACTTGTCGAACATTGATATTCTGTTTTCTTATGGTTGCCATGATTTTTTGTGTCATCCTTTTTCTATTGCCAAGTTGTGGTCACTGAGCCTGTACTTGGTTAGGATCTGTCTCTGCTTTCTATCTCTGACAGAGATATTCTGCCAATTTACTTTTACAATTTCTCTTTTAGGGCCAGATAACATTCTAATCTACTTTGGCTTTTAGTTACTTCTGTCCAAGTTCCAAATGGGGTTCTTGACATTGTGTTATAATGTGGTAAACTCTGATTGGTGTTATAATGTGGTAAACTCTGATTGGTGTTATAATGTGGTAAACTCTGATTGGTGTTATAATGTGGTAAACTCTGATTGGTGTTTGGAAAGCAGTGTTGGTGTGAGACTGGTCAGAATGTGTCTGAGAGGGGGTAGTTAGTCTCATGGGGGCCTCTTTTCTGGGCTCTGCTCCTGGGTTTGGAGGGCTTTGGAATGGAGGGTGTCTAGAGGGCTGGATTTAAGGTGGTTCAACTTTTGGAGTGCCGTCTTTTGAATGTTAATTATTAGTGGGTATCTGCCTAATTCCACTCTACAAGCATTTATTGGTGTTTTTCTCTGCATCTGTAAAATGTATCTGCATAATTCTGCATGTTAGTGTAAGGGGCTGGTTGGCTAGCTGACCCAAACGCAGGACCACGGACACAGACGGACAGTTCCAAGCCCAGCGGGCGGTTTAATACAAAGCGGAGGTACAGAGGGGCAAGGCAAAAGAGTAGTCAAGTTCAGGCAGGGTCAATCGATCAACAAACAATGTCCAGAAAATGTAATCCAAGCCGTGGTCGAGGTCCGAGGAGAATGTGTCGGGGAAGCCGTGTGTCAGTCCAGTTAATATTTCCATCTTGGTTGTGTATAGTTTATTTGTCCTTAGTTGTGCTTTAGTTTTCAGATTTTCAAACAGATACCTCTGATCTCCCACTACTATCACCTCTTAATCCAGGGGTTCCATCTTGATCCAGACATCTACAAACCTGCCACAACCACATCAGGGGAGGGGGGCGAGGGGGGGGGGGCTGTTTGCCTGCTCTCACCTCTAATGAGTGTCTGAGTGCAGATGAAGACCACACAAGTTTAGTGACCCCTGGAGGAGGGGAGGTCAGCTCTTCACCTGCGGCTTCGGCTGTCACACTGACAACTTAGTAATGGCAGTTGTCTCTGCTTCACCTCGCCACACAGGCAAAGGGGTTTTTCCACGCATGGGTTCCCTTATCTGCACCCAGCTGGGGTTCCTGCGTGTCCTCGGCAGAGCTGCGGAGGGACAGAGAGCCCCGAGGGCCAGCCGGGCCCCGGAGACGCGGGTGTGAAAGATGTCAAGGCAATTACAATAAGCACTACAGTAGTAATCTCCCTGTGACGGGTGGGGAGAGGGGCGAACCCTCGTCTCTGTCTGTGACCTCTCTCCCCCAAGCAAAACGATTGCTTTGACATCCACTAAATGTTTTCCCGGTAGCTACGGCAGAGCGTGTTCCTCCGACAGGGAGAGGGGTTTTCCTGATCACACCCTGACTCTTGAAGAGGATGTGTTTATTAGTATTCTGGCTTCAGAACGTGATGCTGCCATTTGCCTTTGAATAGATACATAAAATGCAGTATATTGAACCTTGTGATGGGCGTTGAGCCCTGAGGAAGGACTGACCAGGAGCAGGGACCTGCAGAAGCCCTGAGGAAGGACTGACCAGGACCAGGGACCTGCAGAAGGAGTCGTCCTTCATGCTCCTGTTCACCGGCACTTTGATTATTACTCCCTATCTACAGTGTATTAAGTGACTGTGTATGAGACCCATATTCACTGTAGTGTAGAATAGGAGAAACTAGTTTTCCTTCAAAACATGATTCAGTCCTTGGATCCACACCAGGTACTGACTGATAAAATACTATAGTGTAAAATACTATAGTGTAAAATACTATAGTGTAAAATACTATAGTGTAAAATACTATAGTGTAATGGTGTTCAGAGCATTGACCTCCGTGTGTCTCTCTCCCTCCGCCCCCCCCCACCTCCCCCCTCTCCTCTTTCAGAAGCCAGGCATGGATCTGGCCGACACCTACATCACGTTTGTGCGACAGAATCAGGATATCCTGCGAGACCGCGTCAGCGAGGAGATGTACACCGAGAAGGTGTTTGACGTGAGTGTTTTACCTTGACCTGCAGCCTGTGTGTGTGTTGAGCGTGTGTGTGTGTGTGTGTGTGTGTGTGTGCGTGTGGGCGGGCATGTGCCTGCTTAAGGATGAAGAATGTGATGAGGTGGATTTTTTGGCCTTGACTTGACTGTCTCTATCTGTAATTGACTTGACTGTCTCGCTCTATCTATAATTGACTTGACTGTCTCGCTCTATCTATAATTGACTTGACTGTCTCCCTCTATCTGTAATTGACTTGACTGTCTCGCTCTATCTATAATTGACTTGACCGTCTCCCTCTATCTGTAATTGACTTGACTGTCTCGCTCTATCTATAATTGACTTGACCATCTCTCTATCTATATTTGACTTGACCGTCTCTCTATCTGTAATTGACTTGACCGTCTCTCTTTCTATCTGTATTTGACTTGACTGTCTCTCTCTATCTGTATTTGACTTGACTGTCTCTCTCTATCTGTATTTGACTTGACCGTCTATCTATCTGTAATTGACTTGACCGTCTCTCTTTCTATCTGTATTTGACTTGACTGTCTCTCTCTATCTGTATTTGACTTGACCGTCTATCTATCTGTATTTGACTTGACCGTCTCTCTTTCTATCTGTAATTGACTTGACTGTCTCCCTCTATCTGTAATTGACTTGACTGTCTCCCTCTATCTGTAATTGACTTGACCGTCTCTTTATCTGTAATTGACTTGACTGTCTCTCTCTCTATAATTGACTTGACTGTCTCTCTCTCTATCTGTTATTGACTTGACTGTCTCTCTCTATCTGTAATTGACTTGACCGTCTCTCTATCTGTAATTGACTTGACTGTCTCCCTCTATCTATAATTGACTTGACCGTCTCTCTATCTGTAATTGACTTGACTGTCTCCCTCTATCTGTAATTTAATTGACCATCTCTTTATCTGTAATTGACTTGACCGCCTCTCTCTATCTGTAATTGACTTGACCGTCTCTCTATCTGTAATTGACTTGACTGTCTCCCTCTATCTATAATTGACTTGACCGTCTCTCTATCTGTAATTGACTTGACTGTCTCCCTCTATCTATAATTGACTTGACCGTCTCTCTATCTGTAATTGACTTGACTGTCTCTATCTGTAACTGACTTGACTGTCTCTCTATCTGTAATTGACTTGACTGTCTCTCTGTAATTGACTTGACTGTCTCCCTCTATCTGTAATTGACTTAACTGTCTATCTGTAATTGACTTTGAATGTCTCCCTCTATCTGTAATTGACTTGACTGTCTATCTGTAATTGACTTGACTGTCTCCCTCTATCTGTAATTGACTTGACTGTCTCTCTATCTGTAATTGACTTGACCATCTCTCTCTCTATCTGTATTTGACTTGACCGTCTCTCTATCTGTAATTGACTTGACCGTCTCTCTTTCTATCTGTATTTGACTTGACTGTCTCTCTCTATCTGTAATTGACTTGACCGTCTATCTGTAATTGACTTGACTGTCTCCCTCTATCTGTAATTGACTTGACTGTCTCCCTCTATCTGTAATTGACTTGACCGTCTCTTTATCTGTAATTGACTTGACTGTCTCTCTCTCTATAATTGACTTGACTGTCTCTCTCTCTATCTGTAATTGACTTGACTGTCTCCCTCTATCTGTAATTGACTTGACTGTCTATCTGTAATTGACTTGACCGTCTCTCTCTATCTGTAATTGACTTGACTGTCTCCCTCTATCTGTAATTGACTTGATTGTCTCCCTCTATCTGTAATTGACTTGACCGTCTCTCTCTATCTGTAATTGACTTGATTGTCTCTCTCTATCTGTAATTGACTTGATTGTCTCCTTCTAGATGTGTTAAAAATGTTCAGCTGCAAACTGAGCATGAATCCCTGGGTTTGAGAGAATTCTCACTAGCGATGGAATCACATGAGGAATTAGCCTACAACATCATTCCTGTTGATAACCTACTACAACAAATACATGTTTTCATTTCAGTGTGTCAACATGACTTAGGAGGTGTTCTTGGATCTTGAGTAAAGCTATTCCGCTTTCATGGCAAGTTTGTAAAGCAGTTGAGAACTGCTTTAGTGTGAAAATGACTGTGTCTCTGATCTGGGATCTGTGGATGAGCTCAGAGATGAAGGTGAGAAGGAGCAGCTGTCCTCTGTTCTCTCCATAGTTCTGACTAGACCACAAATACATTCCTTCAGCTTCGGATTTTGGAAAGTGGAACTAAATGTTGATGCGAACAGACACGCCTTCCATCTCCCTCCCCTCTCATCCTTCACTCTCTCTCCCTCCCTCTCCTTCACTCTCTCTCCCTCTCCTTCACTCTCTCTCCCTCTCCTTCACTCTCTCTCCCCCTCTTTCACTCTCTCTCTCCCTCTCCTTCACTCTCTCTCCCTCTCCTTCACTCTCTCTCCCCCTCTTTCACTCTCTCCCTCCCTCTCCTTCACTCTCTCCCTCTCTTCTCTCATTGGAACACCCTTCACTCTCCCTCCCTCTCCTTCACTCTCTCCCTCCCTCTCCTTCACTCTCCCTCCCTCTCCTTCACTCTCTCTCTCCCTCCCTCTCCTTCACTCTCTCTCCCTCTCCTTCACTCTCTCCCTCCCTCTCCTTCACTCTCCCTCCCTCTCCTTCACTCTCTCTCTCCCTCTCCTTCACTCTCTCCCTCCCTCTCCTTCACTCTCCCTCCCTCTCCTTCACTCTCTCTCTCCCCCTCTCCTTCACTCTCTCTCTCCCCCTCTCCTTCACTCTCTCTCCCCCTCTTTCACTCTCTCCCTCCCTCTCCTTCACTCTCTCTCCCTCTCCTTCACTCTCTCTCTCCCTCTCCTTCACTCTCTCTCTCCCTCCCCTTCACTCTCTCTCCCTCTCCTTCACTCTCTCTCTCCCTCTCCTTCACACTCTCTCTCCCTCTCCTTCACTCTCTCTCTCCCTCTCCTTCACTCTCTCTCTCCCTCCCCTTCACTCTCTCTCTCCCTCTCCTTCACTCTCTCTCTCTCTCCTTCACTCTCTCTCTCCCTCTCCTTCACTCTCTCTCTCCCTCTCCTTCACTCTCTCTCTCCCTCTCCTTCACTCTCTCCCTCCCTCTCCTTCACTCTCTCTCCCTCTCCTTCACTCTCTCCCTCCCTCTCCTTCACTCTCTCTCTCCCTCTCCTTCACTCTCTCTCTCCCTCTCCTTCACTCTCTCCCTCCCTCTCCTTCACTCTCTCTCTCCCTCTCCTTCACTCTCTCTCTCCTCTCCTTCACTCTCTCTCTCCCTCTCCTTCACACTCTCTCTCCCTCTCCTTCACTCTCTCTCCCTCTCCTTCACTCTCTCTCTCTCCCTCCCCTTCACTCTCTCTCTCCCTCTCCTTCACTCTCTCTCTCTCTCCTTCACTCTCTCTCTCCCTCTCCTTCACTCTCTCTCTCCCTCTCTTTCACTCTCTCTCTCCTCTCCTTCACTCTCTCTCCCTCTCCTTCACTCTCTCTCTCCCTCTCCTTCACTCTCTCTCTCCCCCTCTTTCACTCTCTCCCTCCCTCTCCTTCACTCTCTCTCTCCCTCTCCTTCACTCTCTCCCTCACTCTCCTTCACTCTCTCTCCCTCTCCTTCACTCTCTCTCCCTCTCCTTCACTCTCTCTCCCTCTCCTTCACTCTCTCTCTCCCTCTCCTTCACTCTCTCTCCCTCTCTTTCACTCTCTCTCTCTCCCTCTCCTTCACTCTCTCTCCCTCTCTTCACTCTCTCTCTCCCTCTCCTTCACTCTCTCTCTCCCTCTCCTTCACTCTCTCTCTCCTCTCCTTCACTCTCTCTCTCCCTCTCCTTCACTCTCTCTCTCCCTCTCCTTCACTCTCTCTCTCCCTCTCTTCACTCTCTCTCTCCCTCTCCTTCACTCTCTCTCTCCCTCTCCTTCACTCTCTCTCCCCCTCTCCTTCACTCTCTCCCCCTCTCCTTCACTCTCTCTCCCTCTCCTTCACTCTCTCTCCCCCTCTCCTTCACTCTCTCTCCCTCTCCTTCACTCTCTCTCCCTCTCTTTCACTCTCTCTCTCCCTCTCCTTCACTCTCTCTCTCCCTCTCCTTCACTCTCTCTCCCTCTCCTTCACTCTCTCTCCCCCTCTCCTTCACTCTCTCTCTCCCTCTCCTTCACTCTCTCTCTCCCTCTCCTTCACTCTCTCTCTCCCTCTCCTTCACTCTCTCCCTCACTCTCCTTCACTCTCTCTCTCCCCCTCTCCTTCACTCTCTCTCTCTCCCTCTCCTTCACTCTCTCTCTCCCCCTCTCCTTCACTCTCTCTCCCTCTCCTTCACTCTCTCCCCCTCTCCTTCACTCTCTCTCCCTCTCCTTCACTCTCTCTCTCCCTCTCCTTCACTCTCTCTCCCTCTCCTTCACTCTCTCTCTCCCTCTCCTTCACTCTCTCTCCCTCCCTCTCCTTCACTCTCTCTCTCCCTCTCCTTCACTCTCTCTCTCCCTCTCCTTCACTCTCTCTCCCTCTCCTTCACTCTCTCTCCCCCTCTCCTTCACTCTCTCTCTCCCTCTCCTTCACTCTCTCTCTCCCTCTCCTTCACTCTCTCTCTCCCTCTCCTTCACTCTCTCTCTCCCTCTCCTTCACTCTCTCCCTCCCTCTCCTTCACTCTCTCTCTCCCCCTCTCCTTCACTCTCTCTCTCTCCCTCTCCTTCACTCTCTCTCTCCCCCTCTCCTTCACTCTCTCTCCCTCTCCTTCACTCTCTCCCCCTCTCCTTCACTCTCTCTCCCTCTCCTTCACTCTCTCTCTCCCTCTCCTTCACTCTCTCTCCCTCTCCTTCACTCTCTCTCTCCCTCTCCTTCACTCTCTCTCCCTCCCTCTCCTTCACTCTCTCTCTCCCTCTCCTTCACTCTCTCTCTCTCCCTCTCCTTCACTCTCTCTCCCTCTCCTTCACTCTCTCTCTCCCTCTCCTTCCCTCTCTCCCTCTCCTTCACTCTCTCCCTCCCTCTCCTTCACTCTCTCCCTCTCCTTCACTCACTCTCTCCCTCTCCTTCACTCTCTCTCTCCCTCTCCTTCACTCTCTCTTCCTCTCCTTCACTCTCTCTCCCTCTCCTTCACTCTCTCTCTCCCTCTCCTTCACTCTCTCTCTCCCTCTCCTTCACTCTCTCTCTCCCTCTCCTTCACTCTCTCCCTCTCCTTCACTCTCTCTCCCCCTCTCCTTCACTCTCTCCCTCACTCTCCTTCACTCTCTCTCTCCCTCTCCTTCACTCTCTCTCCCTCTCCTTCACTCTCTCTCCCTCTCCTTCACTCTCTCCCTCCCTCTCCTTCACTCTCTCCCTCACTCTCCTTCACTCTCTCTCTCCCTCTCCTTCACTCTCTCTCCCTCTCCTTCACTCTCTCTCTCCCCCTCTCCTTCACTCTCTCTCTCCCCCTCTCCTCTCTCCCCCTCTCCTCTCTCCCCCTCTCCTTCA